>NC_142137.1:35036221-35347405 GCF_024610735.1 Ursus americanus
TCAAGAAATAACTGCCTATGTGTTCTTTTAGGAGTTTTATGGTTTCAGGTCTTACATTTAGGTCTTTAATCCATTTTGAGTTTATTCTTGTGTATGGCATAAAAAGTGGTCCAGTTTCATTCTTCTGCATGTAGCTGTCCAGTTTTCCCAGCACCATTTGTTGAAGAGACTGTCTTTTCCCCATTGTGTATTCTTGTCTCCTTTATCGTAATTAACCATATAGGTGTGAGTTTATTTATTTCTTTTCTTTCTCTCTCTCTCTCTCTTTTTTTTTTTTTTTTTGAGAGGGAAAGAGAGAGAGTATGTGTGCATGTATGCATGACAGGAAGGGACAGAAGGAGAGAGAGAGAGAGAGTCTTATGCAGGCTCTATGCCCAGTGTAGAGCCTGATGTGGGGCTTGATCTCATGACTCTGAGATCATTATCTGAGCCGAAATCTAGTCAGATGCTTAACTGACTGGCCACCCAGGCGCCCCAGTGTGTTTACTTCTGGGTTCTCAATCCTGTTCCATTAATCTACATGTCTATTTCTGTGTCAGTACCACACTATTTTGATTATTATAGTTTTGTAGTATATCTTCGGTGCTGGTATTGTGATACCAGATACCAGACCTCCAGCTTTGCTTTTCTTTCTCAAGATTGCTTTGGCTTTTTGGGGTCTTTTGTGGTTCCATACAAATTTTAAGAGCATTTTTTTAGTTCTGTGAAAATTGTATTGGTAGTTTGATAAGGATTGCATTGAATCTCTACATTGCTCTGGGTTTTAATTCTCAGAGTTGTTCACACTGAGCTTCTAGCAATTCATCAATTACAATTCAGGTCTTTCTGCTTTAGCACTGGTTCCCACAACAGTATCCACGCATGTTTCTGTTCCCAGTAAGCAGTGACTCCATGTATTACATGTCTTTCTCTTCAGACTTTGGGGCGGTGGCTTGCCCTGTGTCCTCTCCTCTCTTAGGGATCCAAGAAGAAAGTTTGTTGATTTTTCAGTCTGTTCAGTTTTTTATTCTTTGGATGGAGTAATGACTTCTAAGCTCCTTACATGTGGACCAGAAGCTGGAAAGTTGTTTTTTTTTTAATTAGCCTTATCATTGGATCAAAAGTTTAGGATTTATTGAATATTGCATTTGATTAAATGCAGCACCAAATTTCAGTTACTGTCTTTAAATATTGAGTCCTTCATAAATCACTATTGTCTCATTTTCTTTAATCTTCTAATTTGTCTTTCTTTCCTTATTATACTGACTTTTTGACAATATCTCTACTGGTCAAAAAACGCATCTCTTACCTGAGGGAAAATGTTTGTCTCTTCTCTCTGTCAAGCAAAGGGCTATTATTTGTGTTGTAGGAAAGCTGCTTGAGTGTGCTGTGGATGTGTAAGAGCAAATTGAATGATTACCATTTGAGAGGAGTATCTGTAAAATTTTAAACTAATCTAGACAGTTGGTGATGGTTACTTTACCTCAGTGCTACCTGGAAGAACACAGGTAAGACTTCGTGCAGTAAGACTATACTTAATGCATTTCATATATATATTAGTAGAGTAAATTAGTTTTCATTTCTAAAGATACCACTGGACTTCCATTCTTTCGTGTAGAAATATTTTAACATGTTACATGGACCAACATTGGCCAGATTTCCAACTGACATCAATTACATGTAATCCAGGGTACATGTCTATTCAGTAAGATCTCCCTTAAATAGTACTATAAGGATGCTAGTATAAAAATAAATGCAGAGAGAGACTATTCTTAGGAGGGAAGGTTTTTTGAGAAAAAGTATAATTATACTTTAAAGACCCTCTATCCATGATAAATAGAGGGACAAAATTCCTACTTTGTTTTAGTTTGTAAATTTAAATATTTTGTGTGTTGGGAGTGTGAAGGGTGAAGTGAGGGAATGAAAGTTATCAAGTTATGAGTTGTCTTATTTCAGGAAGAATCACTTCAATTAGAGTGAAATTTCTGAAGACAGAGTGTTTTGAAAACAACTGTGTGTGGGGGTGGGGTGGGAGGCACATAGTAGGCACTTGTCATTGTTTTCCAATACACTGTAATTTGTCAGACTGTCAATTTACCCAAATTATTTTGTATTTTGTATTTCCCAGAAAGAAAAGATGGATTATGGGTAGGCATTGTTTACAAGCTAGGCATTATAAAGTGAAAGAAGATGTATGAAGCACTCTTTAGTCATTTAAATCTTTAGTGCCAGCAAAGAGGAAGAAACAGCCACCAAAACGAGTAGCTCTGCTAGGAGAGCAAGCATACCAGACTGTATGTCTGGCTTCTTTCTGTGCCTTTCTTGTGTATCCTCCTTGATAAAGCAGTTGTTTGCCTCTCTAAGTTGGTGAGGAAGGGATGGTAAAAAACATGCCCCCTGATTCTGTTAAAAGGAAAATCCATGATAAGTTTTTAAAAATTCAAAGGTAACACTTGAGTTAATTTAATTTCATTGAGTCTGACTACACTTTCTCTCTGCATTCTTAAGAAAGGGTTTTCAGCTGTCATTTTCCTGATGTTTGAAGGCGAGGTTGGCTGACTCCAGAAGACTGCTCTCCCATCAGCATTAGTTAGACATGGCTCTCATTGGTCTGTCATGGCAGCCTGGAGTTTCCCTGACACTCCATGTCCTTATGCACTTGTTTCCCTTTTGGGTCTCTGGCTGTGTGGAGCGGGTGGCATCTGTCAGACACCTGGTGGGCTGCCTAAGTGCTGTCACGTTTCCTGGCTGCTCTGTCTAGGGAGGCAGATTTAGGAGGAACAGAATACACTGGAACTTTTATGTATTGTGAAGGTGGTGGACAAGCAGGAATATCAAAGGAGATTTAGTGCATCAGGGACTGAAATAAACAGAAAATAAGTAACTCTTTTATGCTTTCAGCTAAGAAGCATTTACATGAATGGATTAATTAGTAATTTGAAAATAATTTCTTGAGTACCTGATATACCCAAGATATAATTCCAGGTCTGGTGAAAGATATGAAAAGAATAAGAAACAGAACCTCTGCTCAAGAAGTGTATAAGCTTATAGTGGAAATAAGAATTATGTGATTGACCATATTCTAAGGTATAAATTGTCACACAAGGAGTCTGTGTTATCTCAGAGAGAAAAGTATGAGGAATATCAAGAAAGTCTTTATGACTTTATGATTTTCTTGAGGTTTTCTCTCTTTTAGGTTGTTTAATTCTAGTAATAGGGAAGCTACCTCAAATTCCTTAGAGAAGAAGATAATTTTTTGGTTCAAGTGATTGAGAAGTCCAGGGATGGATGACATAGCTTGTAAGCCTGGCTTCATGAGGGCTCCACACTTCTGTGATTCTTTCACGTTCTTATGAAGAATACTAAGAGATAAATAAAACCACTGCACACATAGAGTAAATAGCTAATAAATGGTTTTAAAAAAAGCTATTAGTATTTTTATAAGTAAAAACGCATTTAGTGCAAAATTTTTAATATTCATGGCTATCCAACTTTCCAGCTCTAGTGATCATGAACATTTATTTTAAATTGTCAGAACCACGTAATACTGAAGAAGTTTTGAAATCATAGTTTTATATTAAAAAGAAAACGAGAACCTTTATTGAGTCAACTTCTATTAATAATATCCATATTAAAAAAGCATACACATATTTGCTTTTTAGAGAATGGTTATATAAATATTCTTAATAGCACTTTTGTTAATAATTAAATAATGTTAATGAATCATCTTAATAATAAGGTAAGTAAATACCCTGGTAGTAAGATTGGAGGTAGAGTTTACAGGAATTTTTTTAGTGTTTTAAATGATTTATGCCATTGTGAAAAAACATACAGTTTCTTTTTGTAAATGGTGATACTTCTACTACTTCTTATTAGCGCTTTGGAAACTTACTGTATTTAAGGATAATTTGGAGAGGGGCGCCTGGGTGGCTCAGTCTGATGGGCTTCTGCCTTCAGCCCAGGTCATGATCTTGGGGTCCTGGGATCTGTGGAGCCCTGTGTTGGGCTCCCTGCTCAGCAGGGAGTCTGCTTCTCCTTCTCTTTCTGCCCCCACCTCCTGCTTGTGCCTGTGTGCACTCTCCCTCTTGCTCGCTCGCTCTCTCTCTCAAATAAATTTAAAAAATCTTTTTAAAAAGGAGTAATTTGGAGAGGTAATAAGAAAGGGAAACTGGATTTTGAGATACTGTCTTCAAACAAACCTAGAATGAAAATAAGTAATATGACAATATCACTTAAAGTCCAGTCTACTTATAAAATTTCCATGAGCTTCAAAGTTGAAGTTATTCAGGATCAAATGTGTGATCTACCACGGCTGTGTTATCTCTGGACCAGTTATTTTTCTGTCTCTATTCCCAGCTTATAGTTTGTGCAGCTCAGGTCGGGTTAGATCACTAACTTGAACTCTTTGATTCTGTGACCTGCCATTCCCGATATGCCATTCCCTATATATTTTTCTCAGGATGCAGTGCCAGTATCAGAATCTTATAAATTGCTGGAAAAGCTCCAGAACTCTACCTTAAGAAATGTTTCCATCTTTGTCTCTTTCTGTTCACTTTAACCACCATCTATCCAATAGGATTTCATCTTCAGTTTCAAAAGTAATTGATTTTGATTGAATCTTGGTTCTACCTCTTTATTTTGTCCTATTTGGACTAAACCATCTAATTTTTGGCCAGCTTGATGCTGATTCTCCTAATTACCCCCTCAGACTGTGACTGCAGCCCCAACTGGAGGTGCTGGTTCTCGTGTTGACCTAGTAGGGTGTCCAGGACCACACCAGAATTGAGGGTGTGAGGTTCATTGAGCTACGGCATCATTAAGGCTTTGTTTTTTCATTTGATAAATAATATTGATAATAATTATTATTGTAATAGCAACAATGTTTTCTATTTCTAGACTTTTATAATTTACAAAGCACTTTCACAAATTTTCTTATAAAAACACTGTGATTATATTAAAAAACATGTATTTTCCTTATCTTACAGAATTTGAACAGTAACTGTAAAAACAAAATTTCAGAGGTAGATATCCAGCTCAAGATCACAGAAGTTAATAAATGGTGAATTTAGGAGTCCAACTGAGTTTTAAAGATAGATAGCGTTTCTAATTTATAGCTATCTAGGTAGTTACACACATGTGCAAACATCTGATAATGTTACTTTTCCTAAGACTTTTCTGTGTGTGTGTGTGTGATATGTGGTATGTTGAATTTAGGAAGGAAAAGCAATGAAATTCATCCAAGTCATGTATTGGAGTTAGGAGAGTTACATGGGTTTTGTTGCATAAATTAAAGTCCCAATATAAATAATTTTATAGTTCAGCATATAAAACAAATGCTTTAAGCAAACTACAGAGAAGAGAGCACAATGCTTATTTTCAACGCGTATTTAATATCTTTTACTTTCAGAAATAAAGTGCCCAAAAGAATGCCTTCAGAAACAAAAATAGGGGTAAATTGGTCCATTCACCAATTATAATTATTGTCTAGCTGAAGCACAATATCAAAGGAGAAAGACAGGCATGAACTCCAAGTCTAGGGGAAGGACTTTCTTTTTCATTTGTGTAGTTCCCACAATTTACAAAGACTTTTTTCATATTTTATTATATATTTCTAATTGTAATCTGTGTAGTAGAATTTGTAATCTCCATTTTACAGAAGTAGCAGTTGAACAGTTGATAAATTTAGTGAATTGACCACGGTCACAGTTAATGGGAAAGATTGATGCAGAGGAAAAGGTCATGTTATTCATTAAATCATCTAAATCCTAAATCACATTCTCAGTCCTTGACCTATGAAATTTTCCAAGTTCAGATTTCTTCTGTTTCTTCGAGGATTAAGTGGCCATTCCCTAACTATGTAGAAAGATTTTAGAAGAGTCGGGGAGATGTCTATTTCCACACAGTTGGATACATGTGAAATTTTAGCCTGAAGATGATCAACTATTATATGTTGGCAGTTTTTAAGAAACATTTAATGAAAAGTTGATATTATAAGTTAAATGTTTCAGTTGTACTCAGGAAAACAAAATTAAATTAATGTAGGATAGATGGGAATTAGGAGAATATAGGATGTATGTACTAAACAATATAGTTTAGAGAAATACTAGGATTTTTTTTTCCATGAATTTCCAGAAGACTTTAATCTCATATGGTCAGCACATTTTACTAGTTCAGACTCCTTTAGTCACAGTGAATTTTGATTTAGATTTGGATTACGGTTTACCTTGTTTTTTGTTTAAGTTTTTACTTAAATTCTACTTCGTTATCATATAGTGTAATATTGGTTTCAGAAGTAGAATTTAGTGATTCATCAGTTACGTGTAAAACCCAGTGCTCATCACAACTAGTGCCCTCCTTAATACCCATCACCCACTTAGCCCATCCCCTGCCCACCTCCCTTCCACCCCTCAGTTTGTTCTCTGTAGTTAATAGCTTCTTATGGTTTACCTCCCTCTCTGTTTTTCTTCCTTCTCCTATATTCATGTTTTTTTTTCTTAAATTCCGCATGTGAGTGAAATCATATGGTTTTTGTCTTTCTATGACTGACTTACTTTGCTTAGCATAATACTCTCAAGCTCCATTCATGTCATTGCAAGTGGCAAGATATCATTTTTTGATGGCTGAATAATATTCCATTGTTTATATCTTCTTTATCCATTTATCAGTTGATGGGCATTTGGGCTCTTTCCATAATTTGGCTATTATTGATAATGCTGCTATAAAATCGGGGTGCATGTGCTGCTTCAAATCAGTATTTGTGTATCCTTTGGGTAAATACATAGAAGTGCTATTGTTGGTGATAGGGTAGTTCTATTTTTAACTTCTTGAGGAATCTCCATGCTGTTTTCCACAGTGGCTGCACCAGTTTACATTCTCACCAACAGTGTAGGAGGGTTCCCCTTTCTCTGCATCCTCGCCACCATCTGTTGTTTCCTGTGTTGTTAATTTTATCCATTCTGACAGGTGTGAGGTGGTATCTCATAGTGGTTTTGATTTGTATTTCCCTGATGATGAGTGATGTTGAGCATGTTTTCATGTGTCTGTTAGCCATCTGTGTGTCTTCTTTGGTGAAATGTATATTCATGTCCTCTGCCCATTTCTTAACTGGAAACATTTAACTTTGATTATTTGGGTATTGAGTTTAATTTTTGTATTAGTTCTCCCTTCTGTCACACTGTCCATTTTTTCACCTGTTAGAAACATATGCCTCTTTTATAAATATATACATTCTTTTTACTCCAATTTAATATTGCTTTAACTAATCCAACACCAAAAATTCCCAAACAGACTAAGGTTTCTGTGTGGGGGATGAATTGGTTGCTGGCTCAGACTCCTGACACTTCACAGAAGTGGTTGTAACATTAATAGTAAAGAAGGAGCAGGAGGATAACTAAGAAAATTGTTATAATAATATAAGAGGGATTGCTTTTACATTTCTGAGGGGGATGAGGTGATCTTTTATCAGCTTTTGGAGAATATATTCCTTTGAACTAGGTTTAGAAAATTTTAGTGCATGTTCCCATGGTACCAGAATACCTCAAGTCATCAGTGGTATTTCCTGATAGTTTGTAAAGCAACATGTGAGGGTATTATTAACTGTTAGAAAAATCATCTCTGCTACAGGAAACAGACATTTGGAAGATGAAGGGATGGGGTATTTAAGAATAGGGAATGAAGGAAAAGGAACACAAGTGGTTCACATTTCAGAAATGGTGTAAGGCTATGATGATATAAAGGAGCAGGGTGGTGTAAAGAGGAAGGATGAAGGCACTGTGATAAGGAGTTGAGGCCATCAGGGAGATTGGTTTATAGAGTAAGGAACTGAAGTAGCAGTTCACAGACTGCCTCCCTCTAGCCGCAAGGCTCATTTCTCCTGTTGAACTGAATGAGGAATGGGTATCATAACCAACCTTGGTAATGCAAGCTGCCTCTTTCTTTTGGCACTAAAGCACCACTCACAGGGAGGCCCAGAAACCTTATTTCTAGGCCCATGCCTGGGACCATGAGAACAGTCAAATAACTTCAAATACAGCAGTGCCGAAAAGGTGCTGCTTCCTGTCATCTCCATCCACATAGTTCATTTCACTCCGCCTATTAACATTTCTCCCCTGTTCAGAGCACTGATGTTGCATAAAACTAAGTCATTATATAAAAGCTGTGTGCTGCTGTGCTGATAATTAGAAACTTCCAACTTTATGTGGCCCAGCGGAACAAAGTGGGCCTGCTGGCATTTAGCAGTGTAACACATTTGCTTTAGAAGAAAGGCACATTTAAGGTGAGTTTGGGGGCTTGCTTATATCTTTTGACATGTAGGATCTTGTGTATTGTGTTAATTGTTTAGAGGCTAGCCACTCCAACTTGGAAATTACAGGGACAATTCTAGGAACCAAATAGTGTAAAACAGTGTAATACCTGTTTTTTTTTAAAATGACCTATCTATACATAAAGCACTATACTCTATCAATACTTTATTAAAAAGTTTAAGATAGTTCTTGCCTTTAAAGAGATTATATTTGTTATGTTTGTTAATGAGAAAAACAGTCTTACAGATGGCTATATTATAAGGCAGACTGTGGTGAGTATCAAAAAATGTCATAGAAGTTCTTAGAAATGCAATAAATCAGGAAAAGCTTCATGCAGGAGGTGTTATTTAAGGTGGACACTGAGAAGCAGTGATCTGAGAATGAAACTTATCATCCTATGCTGCTAATAATAAAAAACCTGGGCATAGAAAGTTACAGAGTGACCTTGGAGAATAGAAAATAGTTTACTCATTCTAGAGTTGGGAATATTAATTTAGTATACACACACACACATGCACACATACACACTACTACGTATATTTCTGAACTCTGTCTACAACCAGTGTGCAGTCTGCAACTCTCTGGAGATGCAACAAAACAGTCTCATCTCTTTCTCCTTTAACTCCTCAGGTTTGGAATCCATCTGAGCATAGGTCGTGTATAAGAGAATATCAGGAGATAAGATTGGAATTTAGGTAGATGGGAGACAAAATGTGGAGGGTTTTGTTTGTTTGTTTTGCTTTTTGTTTTGTTTTGTTTTTCCTAATAAACTGTTATTAAGTAACCACTGAAAGTTCCTGATCTGGACTGTGGTATACTTGTATACTGTAATATACTTGCACATTAGGGGATGTAAAGACGATTAAGATAAGAGTGTCTTCACTGTGAAGACTCATAGTCTCATAAGAGAAATAAACACATAAATAATGATAATTGAATGCAGAGTGTGATATATGGGAATATCAAAGAGAAAATCTATGTTTCAAGTGTGAATCAAACATTTTCTTTTTTTAAATAAAGATTTTAATTAATTTATTTGAAAGAGAGAGAGAAAGAGAGCTGGAGGAGGAGCAGAGGGAGAGAGACAAGCCGACTCTGCACTTAGTGTGGAGCTCAACATGGACTTGATCTCATGACCCCAAAATCATGACCTGAGCCGAAATCAAAGAGTTCGGTGCTTAACCAGCTGAGCCACCCAGGCACCCCTTCAGGAATGAATCCACCATTTTCCTGCTTTCTCCCACTTGAGTCGGCTCAACCCCTTTATAACTGAATGATTATACAGTACAGTTGAAAGAATGGAAGTACTGTGAAAAATGACAAGCACTGTAAGAATTTGTCCAAAATGGATTCGAAAATAACAGAAACTACAGGACTCAGACCAATTAAAACGTTAGTTATTACGGAAATGTAGGTGAAATGCTTAAATTTTGTTTCAAGTAGTAGCTATCAATGAACAATTCCAACAAAGAACCAGGAAAAAGGTTATTGTTACGGTGTAAATGGTATGGTATTGAAATGTCATTATTGATGGCTTAATTAAGTTTTTGAAGAGCTGAAGTATACAATCTGAGCTTCATGGATCTCAAGTAAATACGTGCTGAACTTGCACAGGAAAAGGAAAAAGAGCAACCTTTTCAGTATGGTGTCTGGGCATCTGAATTCAACAGATTGATTACATAGTAGCAACCTAGAGAAATGAGGTTTCAGCTTCAATCTCTTTACATGTCTTTTATCTTTGATTGGTTCCATTCTTAAAAACTGATTCCCAAGCACAAGCAACTGTCTTTAACGTGAGTTGCAATAGTAATAAGAGAGAATGAAAGAATCAGTGCTTACCCCTCTGCACTCTGGGAAAAAGACTTCCAAATCTGTGGACCAGTTGTGTTATGTTTCTTTCCAGAGGATGGCCCAGTGAATGGTACTCTTAGTATAAAAGCTCTGTCTTCATTTCATGTTGAGACATAAGACCCAGATTAGGAGTATGAATTTTTACTGTGCTTATCTATTTAGAAAATACTTCCCTTTGTGTTGTCCTTCGGTTCATGGACCAAGGGGTTGGGCAGACTCGAATACAGGCAATTAAATATTTGTTTCATACCTGAAGTATAGCAGGAATTTCTCTGCTACTCCTATGTATTACACTTTGCCTTATATTATGATTATTTATGTGTTTATTTCTCTCAGCAAGATGAGTTGAGTGAAGAGATTTTATTTTTTTCATCTTTGCACCCCCTGAAATATCTAGCATGGTATTTTTCAGTGTTGCTTTTTAATGTTTGTTGATATAAACAGAATTATATTTACAAATTACTTAGTCATTGGTGAAAATTGGCAAAGATGTCCAGAGGCTGGTTCTCCAAAGAGAAGTTAGGATGACCAGCATGTTTTAAGAACTTTTAATGTTGTCGTATCATTTAATACTCACAATGATTCTATAAGATAGGCATTATCATTATTACCAACATGCAAATATGGAAACGGGTATAAAGAGATCAAGCCGCTCTCCTAAGGTTAAGCAGGTGGGAAACAACATAGCCAAGATGCATACTTCTGTGATGCCAGGGGCTGGGCTCTTAACCACTCTGCTGTTGCTCATGTTGGTTCTGTCTGCATGCCTTCTGTAACTAAAAAAAACCCCTTATATTTGTAAGGTGCTTTCTAAGACATGGAGGCTCTACATGTTATCTGACTGCCACTGTGGAACTGCAGGGTGAGCAACTGTGGAAGTTTAGTAGGGCAAGTATCATCTTTATACTACAGCTGATGAAAGTAAAGCTTAGAGAGGTTGTGATTTTCCCCAGACCCACAGAGCTCATGACTGGAAGGTCTTGCGCTAGGATCATATGATTCTAGTTCAGCCTAGTTTCCTCATTTGTATTCTTGGGATAATAATACCTACATTGCCATATTGTATGAGTAATCAAAGTAAAATACCTTACCATAAAATATGCATCCAATAAATGTTTTCTTCCCAACTGTGTGTGTGACTACATATATATACATATCATGCTACCTTTGTATTACATGATGGCTAATATTGATAGCATCTCTCAAAACAAAAGCAAATTTCTCTCTCAAGATTGGGTTTAGAATTCTGTAATATTTCTACTTTGATAAAGCTTGATTTTTCTTGATCGTGTCATCTATTTTTTCTTCTTCTATGATCAAGCTTGACCATTAATGATTCCACTTGATCATTGCTTACACTGGGAATATAAATATAAATTATTAAAATTATAGTTCTACTTCCCAACTCATGTTCTGCCTCTATTATGTTCTGAAATTAACATTTGCAATAACTGTTATACCTTCCATAATTTATTTTGCTGGTGTAATTCTCAGATTCTTTGCTTCTGTTGTTTTTATACTTGGTCATCAAGTTACCAAATCATTGAAAACTTCACTTGAACTTTATTCTAGATTTTTTTATGTTTATGAAATTTCACCAAGCTTATCTAGAGCATCACCTTTGAATCTTTGTCAAATATTCGGGTCAAATTCTCAAAATTTTGGTTACCTTAATGTGTTTGCTGAATGTTTTTGAGATTGTTGACCTTATTAAAACCACCAGAAATGAGGATGAATTTTGTCCTAAAAGAGTGAATATTATGGGCAATACTGTATTCTCTGAGAGTCATGTAAAGAGGAGATAATGTCATTAATTTTATTAAGGTATAATTGCTCAAATTTTCCTTGACTCCAAACACTCTGAACCTACTTCTTTGTTTTAAAATAGGATTGTATTCATTTATTCATTTTTTTCAATAGATATCTATTGAGTGCATTTTATGTAGGCATGAAGGCAATCATTGGATAATAATAATAATAACACAAAAACATTAACAACAAAAACAACCCATTTACAATTACTGATGAAATTAAATTATATGAGATGTTTCATAGTGCATAACATAGGTGCACCATAAATATCTCATCAGTTTCATATTATTGTATGAATATTTAAATTTTCTTTTTTTTTTTTTTTTAAAGATTTTATTTATTTGACAGAGATAGAGACAGCCAGCGAGAGAGGGAACACAAGCAGGGGGAGTGGGAGAGGAAGAAGCAGGCTCATAGCAGAGAAGCCTGATGTGGGGCTCGATCCCATAACGCCGGGATCACGCCCTGAGCCGAAGGCAGGCGCTTAACCGCTGTGCCACCCAGGCGCCCCGAATATTTAAATTTTCTAAAAAGGGATTTCACTCATAACCATTTCAAATTTCAGTGAATTCTTGCCTTAGGTTTTAATTTTTTTAGAGGTGCATGATAATTACACACACATATGCTTCTTGAACTACAACTTACCTGTAGGCTTTAATCCAATGCAATGACTCAGTGCTGCATTTGACAGCAAGAACTGCACCAAATCCTGACCAAGAGTAAGTGAGCATCTGTTGTAAAATGCACATGCAAATCTGACTGAAGAATAATAAGAGCCAAGTTCCTTTAGAAGTTTGAATTTTATTTCTTTAACTTTTTGTTCTTGAATTTTACTTAGTAAAACTTCAATTATATCATTATTTTTTAAGTACTTCTGTAACTCTTTTTTTTTTAAAGATTTTATTTATTTATTAGAGAGAGAGAGAGAGAGCATAAGCAGGGAGGGAGGGAGAGGGAGAAGAAGGCTCCCTGCTTGAATAGGGAGCCCGATGCGGGACTTGATCCCAGGGCCCTGGGATCCTGACCTGAGCTGAAGGCAAATGCTTAACTGACAGAGCCACCCAGGCACCCCAAGTTCTCCTGTAACTCTTGAGAATATTTTTCCATTGTTAGCTGTGCAAATTTATTATCAGTTAGCTAATATTTTAACTTTTCCAAATTACTGAAATATTTTTGCTTCTTTAAGGACTTGCACAAATATTATATATTTTATGATCTTTGGGATAAGTGGTAGAGTCAAATTTCAAGTGATTTTTGGGTTACAATTTCATACATAAAGTATTGGACAAATGTTAAATAAATATTTGATATAATTTGTTAGTGATTGCTACATTACAGTGATATAAGGTTCACTGTCAAAGCCTGGTTAATTTTTACTGATTTGCATTGAAGATAAAAATAAATTGCAAGATCAACGTGGTATTTCATTCATACAAAGGAATAATACTCAGACTTCAAAAAAGAGAGTTAAATCTTTGTGTACTAATATGGAAAAAGTAGCTAGCTACTACACACTTAAGTAGAAAAAGTACATTTAACAACACCATGTCTAGTATTTTCCAATTTGTTTGAAGTTAGACATCAAAAATGTGTGGACAACACATAGAAATTTCTGTAGAGGAGAATCTATGGCCTGTGAAGAAAGTTTACTCCTGTGATTTTAATTTTTTACCATGTGCAGGTATTACTTTTTCAATTAAAAATATAATTAAAAAAAGAAAAAAAACTGACAAGAAACTCATAAAAAAACCAAAAGCCACAGTAAAAACATTGTTTGCCTCATTGAGTGATCTCTCTTATTTAACTTATGATTTTAGATCCAATATATCCCACAAAAACGTTGTTTGCCTCATTGATTGATCTCTCTTATTTAACTTACGATTTTAGAACCAATATATCCCACAAATTTTGGTTCCTGGAAGTTATCCGGTCTAATACCCAATATTGCAACCACTGAAATAGAAGTTGAATGACTAGTTTAAGGTTATTCAGGTTAAAGCCTGCTAAGGATAAAGCGCTCAGTCCAGTGCTATTTGCTGGTTAAGCGGAACTTCCATTTCATGGTGTATGCTCTCTTATGCTGTGTCTTTTCCTTCTTTCATCTTCAGTTTTGATTTTTTTCTAATGCCTAGAAGGAGATACCATGTCCAGCCATATGTTTCAATAGACCTCCTTTTGTAAATAAAGAAAAAATACAAATCTGTAAGATATTCTTGTAGTTGAGCAAAGAATGAAGGTCTGAGGAGTTTGGAGAGATTGGGAGAAAGGAGAGGTCACAGAGGGAGTTGCATGGGCATCTAGGAAATTTTGAAGGTGCAGTGACAGTGGGTATGTGATATGAAAGAAAAATTTACATATGAAAATGAAGGTTGGTTGAGCTATTTAGGACCTGAGTAACTGCGCCAGAAGACAATATTTGATTCAAGTTAATCAGTAGAGATTGAGAAGTAGGGTTAGCATCTGATTCTTCTGCAGAACAACATCATCATAACTATTGCTTGAACTCAGTATCTTTTTTTTCTAATTTTGTAAGCTTTGTATGGGCATAAGAGTTCTATATTTAGGCAGGTGTTTAAAAACACACCAATGCAAGAACAAAGTTGGAAGACTGACACTACCCAACTTCAAGACTGACTGCAAAGCTACAGTACAGTAATCAAGAGTGTGGTATTCACAAAAGAATAGACATATAGATAAATGGGACAGAATGCAGAGTCGAAAAAGAGATCCACATAAATATAGTCAATTGAACTTTGACAAAGGAGCAAGGACAATACAATGGAGTAAATATTGTCTGAAATTTTCAGCAAATGGTACTGAAACAACTGGACAGCCACATGCAAAAAAAAAAAAAAAAGAAGACTTGTCTAGGCATAGATCTTACATCCTTCACAAAAATTAACTCAAAATGGACACAGCTTAACATAGAATGCAAAAGTATAAAACCCCTAGATAGATAACTTAGGAGAAACCCTAGAATATCTTGGGTATGGTGATGGCTTTTTAGATGTAACACCAAAGGTACAGACCATGAAAGAAATAATTGGTAAGCTGAACTTCATTAAAATTAAAAACTCCTGCCCTGTGAAAGACAATGTCAAGAGAATGAGAAGACAAACCACAGACTGGGAGGAAATATTTGCAAGATACATCTGCTAAAGGACTGTTATCCAAAATATAAAAAGAACTCTTAAAATTCAACAATAAGAAAACCTGATTAAAAATAGGCAAAAGGCCTTAACAGACTGCTCACTGAAGAAGATATACAGGTGGCAAATAAGCATATGAAAAGATGTTCCATGTTATATGTCATCAGGAAAATGCAAATTTAAGCAACAAAGAGATATAATTATATACCTATTAGAATGGACAAAATCTTGAACACTGACAACAGCAAATGCTGACAAAGATGTGAAACAACAGGAACCCTCATTCATTGCTGGTAGAAATGCAAAATGGTACAGACACCTTGGAAAACAGTTTGGAGGTTTCTTACAAAACTAAATATACTATTAGCCATATAATTCAGCAGTTGTGTTCTTTGGTATTTACCCAAAGGAGCTGAACACTTAGGCTCACACAAAATTCTGAACGTGGTTGTTTATAGCAACTTTATTCATAAATGCCAAAACTTAGATGAAACCAATGTGTCCTTCAGTAGCTGAACGGATAAAAAAATTGTGATACATCCATACAATGGACTGTTATTTAATGCTAAAAAGAAATGAGCTATCAAGCCATGAAAAGACATGGAGTCACCTCGAATGCTTATTAAAAAGTGGAAGGAGTCTATGTGAAAAAAACTACATACTATATGATTCCAAATATGTAATGTTCTGCAAAAGGCAAAACTATGGAGACAATAAAAAGATCGATGGTGGCCAGGGGTTGGGGTTGGTGGGAGTGATGAATAGGTGGAATACAGAAGATTTTTAGAGCAGTGAAAATACTTTGTATGATACTAAAATAATAGATAAATGTCATTATACATTTGTCCAAACCCATCAAATGTTCAAGAATGAACCCTAACATAAATTATGGACTTTAGATGATTATGATGTGTCAATGTAATTCATCAGTTGTAACAAATGTACCACTCTGGTGGGTGTATGTTGATATTAAGAGAGACAATGAATGTGTTTTGGTGGAGATCGATGGGAAATCTTTGTACCTTCACATCAGTTTTGCTGTGAACCTTAAACTACTTTAGAAAGTAAAGCCTTGATAAATAAAACAAAACAACAACAAAAAACCCCACATTGATGATACATCTTTCAATATCTTCTGTTCTACCAAATAACAGAGATAAGATTCATTCCTAATGTATCTGGCCATTCTTATAAAAAAAGGAAACTTCCAGAAATAAATAAAATAGCTCCAAAACATAAAATGCTATCTCTACATTTAGATGCCAGATGCTTTTCATCTTCATGATGCCATTAACAGGTTGACCAATATTTTAATTCTTACATGGTTTATTTTGGTACTGTGAAAATTACACAAACACATGCATGTGCCTATAGCTACCTCCTCCCCCTCCACACACACACACATTGCACTATATTAAGAGACCACTGAGATTAAAAATACTCTGTGATTTGGATTGAAACATATGAGATGGACATATAGCAAGTCCACTTAAAAGGATTTCTCATGAATCACCAGTGTCGAATGATATTTTTCTTAAACTTTAATATTACTTAAGTTTTTACAGGCATACAAACCTAATAAGCTCCATATCTGTAAACCTTAATATAAATATAAAACAAATTTGGATTATGTTATGTTAGTCACCATACAGTGCAGAACACTGAGTAATGTATAGAATTGTTGAATTATTTTATTATATACCTGAAACTAATATAATGCTGTATATTCATTATACTTAAAAATTTAAAAATTTTTAAAAAGGAAAAAACAAATTTGGAAATCATATGTAAACAATGTTAATACCAATATCAGTAAAAACTAACAATATCATTTTCATGTGACTGAAGCCTGAATTTATAGTATTGTTGAAACCATTGTTGTGCTTGTAGACGTTACTGTCATGTGTAGATTTGTTAAATTCATTGTAACTGGATGCTCCCAACTTGTGCTGTGTTAACACTTGGAGCAAATGCTTCCTTTTTTTTTTTTTTTTTTTTTTTTTCGTTAAGTCCACCCTTTACTTATGGCCTTCAACCCAAGTAGTGCTTTTTGCTGCCATTTGAATTGTTAATATAGACATTAATGAGGGCATACGTGTTACCTGGCAGCAGAATCCAGATGACTTAAATGTGCTTATTTTAAATCATTTAGGTTATCATAGAAATAAGAGCCCTAAATTAGAAACAAAAATTTCAGAGTAGCCTCAAGATTTTGAAAATACGACTTTTGATTTTTCTGAAGATAAATGGTACAATGATTAATAGAAAATTATTACATTTTTCTTATGTTTCCATATAACACTCATTTCTTATTATTTCATCTGTATATAAATTCCTTTAATTATCTTTAGAAAGCTGTTAAGGTAATGCAAACAGAAGCTTTGACTTTTCATTGCTTCTAGGAAAAAATATTAAAAGTTGTATATTGATATTGTGAATTCATCATAAATTTATTCTTCCATCAATGTATCTATAGTATATAAAATGCAATCTAGACAATTTTTATAATGTGACAGAACTAGTTATTAAATATTTTGAGGTCTAATTTGTTTATGGATTTAAATTTAAATAAAATTTGGCTTATTACATAATGTCTTTTTTTTTACACAATTTTATATATTTGCAGTTTAGTATGATAAGGACATGAGCTAAATTTGATTATTTCTAACCTTCCCTATTATTCTGAATATTATTTTTGTATTATGAGCAAAAAGCCATTTGAATCATTGATTTATTATTAAAATGTTTAATTCCATTTTTACCTTTGCTCTTATCACCACAGTAACTCTTAGTGGCAGCCTATTTATCTTTTTGTATTGTCTTACAATTTGAACATCCAAGTGGTAAGAAATATACAGATACCCTTGATTATTTATGTTAAAGACAGTATGTGTCTTCTATGGTTTTGTGCAGAAAATTGGGAATTATTTCCTACTTTTGCTTTTATTATTTTAATAAATGGTAACATGCTTTTTAATTCACACTAAGCAGTTTTACAACTACACAGCTGTAGTCTATGGTATAATACATTTGCCTTTATTTCTGTATTGAGTAAGTTAGTTGGCAAATGCAACTAAAATAAATATTGTGAGTCCAATAAGTGTGTAGTTTTTGCATCAAATCTTGGCCAGGTCCAGTTTTATAGGTTTTCCAGGGCATCTGACATGGATCAAAGTGATTTATTACCCCTGGAAAATAAACTAATTCCTTATGGTGGGCTCATTCTATATAGATAAGGAGCAGATACTGCATATAGATATTTTTATTGAAGATCGCTTATAGATATTCAAGCCTGCAAATTTGTACATTTATAGAGGAACATAGACAATATTTTTTCCCTTTAATGTGGTCTTCTATGCTGGTAATCAATAAATATGTATGATGATTATTGATGAGAATTTTGTTTATAATAATGTAAGTTTCTGATAGAGCCCAAAATACTATTATTTTCCAACTTTTTGTAACAATTGCTATGTCTAGAAATATATATATTTTTCTTTTTTCCCTTGCTATTAATTTCCTACATGGATTCTATTTGGAGGCTCTTACCAGCTTTTTTCAAGTGAAATGTTTCACACTGTAACAAGAAACAGCAACCAAATAAGAACATAATGTCCTTGTGGTTACCTTGTATATATAGCATCTCAGGTCAACTGGGGAGGTATGTCCGGTAACCTCACATTTTAAAAATGACCAATAGGATGAATTTGAGATATATTTTCATGTTTTATTAATTATATTTTTGTTTATCGCTTTTGCCTACTTTTTTGTCAAGGCTTCCTCCTATGTTCTACAAGACAGCTTTTGCTCTTTGTAAGATAGCCCCGTGTGTGTGTGTGTGTGTGTGTGCGCATTCATATGTCTGCATTTTTACAGTGAGTGAATTTTTGCCCCATGGAACTTTACATCAAAAACTAGGGATGTACTGTATGGTGACTAACATAATATAATAAAAAATATTATTATTAAAAAAAACAAAAAAAAAAAGATAAAAGCAGAGATTGTCAAATTGGAAAAAAATAAATAAATAAAGGGACCTGGTCTTAACAGATCCTCCCTGAGCCAAAGGGAAGTTAGAGTTGAATTTAAGACCTTGTAATCAGAGGAAAGAGTCTATGAGATCCTCCAGCTGACTTGGGTTCCATTGTCTTGAACTTTATAAAAGTTCCTGGAGAAAATGATGAGATACTGCACTGCCTTCACTCTCAAGGAATTGAAAGCCCCTGATGGCAATAAGGAACTGGGGAGATATAAGGCATTCATTCCCTGGGCATCTAAGTGCACAATTTTCTTGACATCACAATATATCACTCTGTGCATTACACTGCCAAACTCCACATTTATTGGTCTCTCTTCAGAGTCTTTTTGATTGGCCATCAGTAAGCAAAGAGAATGAGAAAGACTTTCCTGAATTTCCATAGCTCCACCCAACCTTCTTTTTAGTTCTGACATTGTCTTTGAAAACAAAATGATGCATTCAAGCATTACATTGTCCTGAATCCCAAACATTCCTGTAAATTTCCTTCCTTGCTCTGTTCAAAGTGCCCATATTTTGTGTCTATTATTGTGCTACATTAATGAGTCCCAATACATTTTCTTTCTGTATTTCCTTGTCTGTGCTAGCTCTTGTATTTCATCTTATTTTGTTAAGCTTTGTTTTATTTTTGAGATTAAACTCTCAACCTTATAAATACGGATGGCCTCATACTTATTTTCCCTTACTCTTTTTCAAGAGTGGTCGCAGCATGCATTTTAGCTGTGTTATACTTGGCAACTGAGTTCTGAATGGCAGATGAGTTGTTGCTTTCTAATTGCATCATATTGTATAGCTATTTAGTTTTGTCTTCAATTAAAGACCTCAAAAACTGTGCTTTTGCAAGTAAATTCTGGTCTGTTTATTTTGAGTTAGATTACCCTTTGCTGCAATATCTCTTGGAAACTGGTATTTTACTGAAATGTAGATTAAGTTCACTTAGCATATTTTACTGTATCTTTAATTATATACATCTAATATTAAAGAACTGAAGCATATGGCCCAAATTTTTGCCTAAACAAGATCTTGCAGGATTGTTGGGCAAAAAAATGTAAGAACTTTGGGAAAAAAACTAATAATACCAATGCTTTGTTTTATAATACCAATAATACCATGACTATATTTTAAAAGAGTCATGATAGGAGAGAGACCTCACATGCACCAAATATAGTGTGCAAGAGTAGCTCTGCCTCTATAATCAAATGATAAGCGAGATTATAGTTAAGCTATTTTGAGCTTATAAAACTATAATAATTATAAATTCCAGTTGGCTTGTGGGAGGAGAAAGGGAGATAACTGCAAATTCAGAGTCAGAAGAAGTTTGGAACCAGAACCGACTCCAGAGACAGGAATGGCTACAGAGCTGAAGAGCACCAGAAGAGACACACAGGTGGACTTAGAGAGGGCAGTCTGAAGGTGGAGATTCTACAAGAGAGATAGTATATCCTGGGGGAGGGCGTCTCATAAACCGGTAATAGGTCCAAACCAAATTCATCTCATGTTCAAGGCCAGCTTGCTCAGTTTATTGTAAGTGCTGCAGGGGAAAGATGTGCTTTGTCTCAGGCATCAGAGACCTGAGTTTGTATCATGGCTTCAGCCACTTAGCTATGTGACCGTAACCTGTTCTCAACTGTGAAACAAGGATGATAACCATGCAGTAATGTCATAGGGATCAGGGCTCCTGATAGGACTCCAGGTACAAGAAGTTGCTCACTAAATGGTCACTATCATTCTTGCTGTAGCTCAGGTAAAAGAACTGAGTCTTGTGTGTTCTGGAGCTTGTCATTGCAAGCCAGTCTTTAAACTATTTGTGTTTTAAATATTTTGCATTTTGGTATTTTTGCTTTTTAATATTTTGGCTTTCTTTTTCATGTTTCCATTGCTAATTTTCCTAATAAGTTTACATTTTCCTAATAAGGTTACAGTTTTCCTAATAAGATTACAATAAAAAAATATAGAATCATTTCTTAGCTGAAACTAAAGAGAAAAATACTTTGCTGACAGAACCAGTTAAGTGATTTTAGAGGACAGAAAGGGAGGGCATCAGTTATCTGGCTGGAAAAGGGGGAAGTGGAGGGAATAAAAGATAACAATGGCACAGAGAGCGGTCAAGGCAGGTGCAGTTGGGTTTCCAATCCATGTCCCCTTTAGCCATTTGTTTCCTCATTTTTTTTTTTCTTTTTCTTCGGATTCTCTTTGTTGTTTGAGAAAGTCTAAGTGGGGCAAATTGATTTTGCTCTTGGGGGTGCTAGAAGAAGTTACATTGCCCAATGCATTGGATGATAGATACACTCAAGAGAACTGTTAAGTCAAGAATTGCACGGGCAGAATGGGGCAGATTTGGAGCCAAATCATGTGAGTACATGATAGGAGAGGGAAGAAAAGCCAGAAAAAGGGAGTCTAAAGCAGTGGCTTCTAACCCTGGGTGTGTATTAGCATCTCTTGTCGTCCTTAGAAAAAATATTGAGGCTTGAGCCCCACATTGAGAGATTTTGATATAATAGGTCTTGGTGGGACCTGGGCACTGGTATTTCTCAGATATTTCCTAGGTAGTTCTAAGGCCCAGCCAGGACTAAGAACTTTGATGTAAACTAAGGGTGACAGTCTAGGGCAGATGCTTTTCATACGTGATGCAAAATGCTTTCACGGTCTGTAGTAACAGAAAATATTCAGATACTTATGAAATGATTACAGAAGTTCCACCTCTGGTTATTTTGATCATTCATCTCTTTCTTTCTTTCTTTCACTTATTCATTCACTTATTTTGAGTGCCTAGTATGTGGTAGACATACAGACTTCTGCTTATCCTTCTCTAGGCATTGGAACCTCCCTTCCTTTTGTTTTCCCAATAGATGCAATATATTGATTTTGATACTCAGATTACTTACTATTTTGTTTTCCAACCATTATCTATTATCTATTAGTTTTTAACTTTCAAAGTGCACATGCAAGGAGGTAGCATAGCCTATGTGTCACGTGGTACATTTGTAAAGAACTCCCCCCATCCCTAAGTCTTTATGTGAATCTGGAAATATGATGCACTTGCTATGAGCTATGATAATCTGTGAATTTTATTTTGACGGTTAGTGACCTTGGATATTCAGCATTTCTCCTGACACGTCTTCCCTGCTCACCCTCACCCCACAACCCCAGTATCTCCAGTGTTTAAATTCTGGTCTGGATTATGCATTGTGTTTTACCTTTCCCTTCAAGAAATGTTCTGGTTTTCTTAAGCTTGATCTCATCTCCTAATTGCTCCAGTTTCATGTCATGTGATTAATTAATATTGATAGAGTTTGATGCCATGTGTCTAACTGAAATGGTATCTTTGTTGTAAAGCTACCGATGGTAAATCTTCACAGATCTTCAAGTAAGTCCTTGGAAATTACTTTAGTACAATTCATGACACTAAAGAAATTAATATTGTCTGTCTGTGTGTGTCTGTTTCAATGCCATTACTATAAAATGCACTTGAGCAATAATACTACATGTGTTTATTTTCTTAAGTCTTACCAGAAAAATGATAATTCAAAATATTTGTCTCAGGAGAAATCACTTTTCTTTAATCTGGGATTCTTTGATAGCATAATGGGAAATAGTAATAATAATAAAACAAATTTTTATAGATAATATTTATTGAGGGCTTACCTTGTGTTAGAACTGGTTCTATGTGCCTAACACATTTTATCTGATTTAATTCTCATGATATGACATATGAAGTATAAATTAGTTAAATTACTTGAGGTTTTATGGTTAGTAATAAGAACTAAGATGCACTGCTTAAACATACATTTAATATCTTATAAATAAAAGGAAAATCCTTGATTTTCTGAGTGAATCCACATTTAATTAAAATCTCTTTGGTTTGAGGGATACCTGAGTGTCTGAGTTGGTTAAGCATCTGCCTTCAGCTCAGTTCAGGATCCCAGGGTCCTGGGATCGAGTACAGCATAAGGCTCCTTGCTCAGTGGGGAGCCCGCTTTTCTCTCTGCTTGCCATTCCCCCTGCTTGTGCTCTCTCTCTCTCCCTTTCTCTGATAAATAAATAAAATCTTCAAAAAAATCTCTTTGGTTTGATACCTCCAAATTATCTCCATTTTAAATCTAAACTTAAAATAATTCTTAATTTTAAAATATTAATAGTTTAGTATTATCTGTACTGAATGCAGAATTTTATATTATAAACTGTTGTTTTAGGGAAACAGGCTTCTAATCTAGAACAACATGTTATATATTTGTTACACATTGCTTAATATGCTTGCTAGAATAGAAAGCCAGAAACTCAACTTGTAGTTTTGAAATGTTAGAGTAGTCTTACATAACTTAGCAGGGTACCAGTTTTCTCTGGTAAAAGAATGAAAGTAATAGACTTAATATTTGGCATAACATTTTGATAAAATAAAGATTTCCTGGGAATATAGTTTACTTACTGAAGTTACTCAAGTTACTCTTTGAAATAGAGGAATAGTTCTTTCCTCATACATACCATGTATATATACTCTCTGCAAAGATGCATATTTGAGATGCATATCGTGTATATATATGCTGTACAAAGATATATATTTGAGGACTTCCAGTGTCTCAAGATGCCAGCAAGAGTGTTCTGAGACTTATCTGAAGGCCATTACATAGTTTTTTAAGATGACCTTCCTTGATAAGAGGGTCGTATTTTTTCAGTGTTTTGAAAGCTTTTTATTTTATTTATTTTATTTTTATTTATTTTTTTTAAGGATTTTATTTATTTATTTGAGAGAGAGAGACAGCCAGCACGAGAGGGAACACAGGCAGGGGGAGTGGGAGAGGAAGAACTAGGCTCTTAGCGGAGGAGCCTGATGTGGGGCTCGATCCCAGAACGCCAGGATCACACCCTGAGCCGAAGGCAGACGCTTAACGACTGCACCACCCACGCGCTCCTGAAAGCTTTTTATTTTATTTTATTTTATTTTATTTATTTTTTTGTTTTGTTTAAGCCATTTGAGTTTTAGAGTTTACAATAGTCTTGTGACTGATAGGTTCTACATGATCATTAAAACACACTTAATAATAATTTGTAGTGGTTAAATGACAGAACATGAAATCAAGTAATAAAAGAAATATCTGATAAACGAATGCTGTTTATGGATAGTATGGATATTTTGGGGGTGTCACTGAGGAATAAAAAGGTATTGAGTCCATATCAGTGAAATAACCAAACATGTAATAAGACTTTGAAGAAGATGATGGACTGAGTACGTGTATCTACCTCTACTCTTGCTTTAAATTCCCTGAGCTGGAAAGAATGATCTAAAACCAAGTACTACTACTTCAATGTGCTGAAAAATAAAAACAGCTTCCTTCACTATATGAGTTATTCTTCAGAATTCTTGAAAGGCAGAAATGAGCCTGAATTAAAGCAAAAGAGAACAAATGGCTAACAGTACTTGCAGGAGGAAACTGCTTTAAAGAAGAGCTGCTTCCGAAACAGGCTTTTCATAGTGAACATTCTCATAGGGCATAAGGAGAGAGATGGTGCAGTAATACAGGGTTTTCAAACCTGTTTCCCAAAAAGAGTGGGGCATATACATTTTTTAAAATCTTGAACCATTTTTAAAAGCTTTTTAAATGTATAATTTACATGTGCTAAGCTGCATATTTTTAAAGTTTACATTTTGATAACTTTTGACACAGGAGTGAATCTCTGAAACCATCGTCATAGTCCTGATTATGCCCCTATCTCTCACAGTGTGTTTACTTCATGTCCTTTTATAATTTTCCTTGTCTTTCCTACCTCTCCAGGTAACTACTGATTTACTTTCCCAAATAATGGGTAGATACCTTTGCATTTTTTCTTGAATTTATATGTTTGAAATCATAAGCCATTTGCTGTATTTTTTTTCTGTTTTTTTTTGTATGTGTCATAATTACTTTGAGATTCATCAGTGATTTTATATGAATAGCTCATCTTTTTTTGTTAAGGAACATTATTTTTGGATATACCACAACTAGTTTATCCATTTATCTTTTTACGGGCATTTGGGTTATTTTTAGATTTTGACTATTAAAACTAAAGCTGGTATAGATACTTTTTTAAAAAGAGGAGAATATTTTTAACTAAATGTAGTGAATAATTTCAGATAAATTCAGGAGGACTTTGCATCCATGAAATTCTTGGAAATTAAAAATTAGCTGAAATTTAAAATTCTCTAAAGATGGAATGAATAAGGTTGAAGATGGATTGGAAGATACCAAACAGATATTTTCGCAGAATGTAGTACCAAAGGACAAAAATTGTTAAAAAAACCCACAAAAAACAAAAAACAGTAAAATTGAGATACAAAGAAAAAATGAGGTGTTCGCACATGCATTTAATAAGGTGTAGAGAACAAAGATAAAGAGAAGAGATAATTGAAGGAATAATGAAAGATCGTTTCAAAGGACTGATAAAATATATATACTTTTGGTGAAAGGACTTGCCGAACATGAAATTAAAGGAATGAGAGAAAACAGGTCCTGATGAAGCATGGTGAAATATAAAAATATTAAGGATAAAAATAAAACCTAAAGATGTCTAGAGAGGTAAAAATAGGCTTCTGTAGGGACCAAAGGCAGGCCACACCAAGATGGGCCACTTTGGCATGAAGATTATTTTGAGTTAAAAAGCAATCAAAACCCAGTGGATTCAGGGAAAACTCTTTACCTCCCTTCAACTGCCTAAAAGAATTTACATAGAGGGTCTGCTCTAGGAAGAGAGCTATCACCGTAGCTAACTACATTAAACCAGGAACTAGGTGTGGTAGATAGGGAGGGAACTGGCAAGGCCTGTTTGATCAAAGTCCTCTATGTCCCATTGTTCCTGAGTGGCCCCGGAAACATTTGCTTACCAAACATTTATCTTTTTTCATCTTCCTGTGAATTTCATTCCTTCCCTTTGAAGTCCCAGACTCCTACCCCTTTCTCCTTAGTTCAGAATGACATACATGCCTCATTTGCCTGTCTTTGGAATTCCCATGTCTCTGGATTCTCCATATGTGCAAAATTAAGTTTGATTTTTCTCCTGTTAATCTGTTCTCATGGCAATTTGATTCTTAGTCCAGCTAGAAGGATATTGAAGGAGAGAGGAAATTCTTTCTCCCTGACACCTCCTGCAAATGAAAATCATTTGTTTTGGTACAATGAAAAATTTTAAAAACGAGAAAGAAAACTATAGGCTAATTCTATTAACAAATAGATGCAAAATTCTAAAAAAAATAAATAAGATAAAATCCAGCAATATGGTAAAATAATATGACTAATAATACATTGTGACTTATATATTTCTTTTAAATGCAAAAATAATTCAAATTAGGAAATTTATAAAGCAATTTACTGCATTAGATTTTATTAGAAGAAAAACATATGATCACTCCAGAAAAAAATAGGAAAGAAAATAACACACCAATTCTTAATGTGAATTTCTAATGGAGTAGGACTAATCTTAAGTGCCCTTAGTCTGATAAAAGGTGGCCCTAGAGTAAAGTATACCTGTCAGAGATCCACAAATACGTTCACAAGAGATTAGAAACACTTCCACTAAAGTCAAGAACAAGATAAAGATGTCATTTATTGTAACTACTATTCAGTGTACATTGGGCTTAGCTAATGGTATAAGATAACCAAATGAACTAAAAAGTTTAGGTACTGGAGTACCTTTCTATACCGTTTGCTCTTTTTTTTTCCCTGTAAATCTAAAACTGCTCTAAAAAAGTGGTTTTCGAAGTCTTTTTACTAATTTAAACTTCCACTATCAGTGATTAGTATTCCAGTTACCTCAAATCATTAATGACATTTGGTATTACCGTTCTATAATTTTGGCCAATTTGGTATGTGTAATGTTATCTTACTGTGATTTTAATTTGAGTTTCCCTGACGACTCATAGTTGTAGCAACTTTTAGTATATCTATTTGCAGTTTGAATGTCCTATATGATATGCCCATTCAAGTGTCTTGTCTATCTTTTTAAAAGATTTATTTATTTTCGAGAGAGAGTGTGTGTGAGAGCAGGGGGGCAAAGGGGGATCAGAGGGAGAGAGAGAATCCTGAAGCAGACTTCCCACTGAGCATGAGGCTGGCATGGGGCTCCATCCCAGGACCCCGAGATCATGACCTGAGCTGAAATCAGGAGTCGTTGCTTAACCAAATGAGCCATCCAGGTGCCCCTCCTATTTTAAAGATTTGTATTATCTTCAGTTTTTCTTATTAATTTGTGTAAGTTCTTTATAATATTCTGAATATAAACTCTATTGATTATTTGTGTTGCAGATGTCTTGTCCTACCCTGATGCTTGCCTTTGTGCTCTCTTAATGATATCATTTGATAACAGTTCTTAATTCTAATTTTAATATAGGCCGATGCATCAATCTTTCCCTTTATACTTAGTACATTTTGTGTCCTGTTTAAGAAGTATTTATCTATTACAATGTCATAAAGATATTCTCCAACTTTATCATTTAGAAATATCATATTACTTATATCTACATCACATTTATGCACATCATATCTGTGTCACATTTATATTTACAACCCATTCAGAATTCACTTTGTGTATGGTATAAAGAAAGATCAAATTTCTTTTTGATACATAACTCCAGCAACCTAACACCATTTACTAAAAATATCAGCTTTAGCACTTTGCGCTTGGGCGGTATCTTTGCTTTAAATGAAGTGTTCACATTTATACTGGAAAGGTTCCAGACTGGGTACTGTCTGTACCTACTGTTCTATTTAATTGGCCTATTTATCTTTCTTTACTCCAACACCAAAGATCTGAATTGATGAAGATTTTAAATTGTCTTGATAATAAGTAGGGTAAATTCACTTTGTTCTTCTTCCTTAAGAATGTTATGCCTATTCTTTGCCCTTTAGATTCCCATATACATTTTTAAATAAATAGTTAATTTCCTATAAAAATCTCTTGATATTTTGATTGGGATTATGTTAAATCTGTAGATCTATTTAGGGAAATAGACATTGAATTACCTAATACAGAACCTGTATATTGCTACTTTATTTAGGTCTCTCATTTCTTTTTTTTTAATATAATTTTTATTTTGTTATATTAGTCACCATAGTACATCCCCAGTTTTTTTTAAATAATTTATATTTTGTTATATTAGTCACCATACAGTACATCCCCAGTTTTTGATGCAATGTTCTATGATTCATTATTTGCATATAAAACCCAGTGCACCATGCAATACGTGCCCTCCTTAATACCCATCACCGGCCTATCCCAATCCCCCACCCCCCCCTCTGAAGTCCTCAGTTTGTTCCCCAGAGTCCACAGTCTCTCATGGTTCATTCCCCCTTCTGTTTAGCCCCCTTCATTCTTCCCTTCCTTCTCCTACCGATCTTCCTGCTATTTCTTATGTTCCATAAATGAGTGAAACCATATGATAATTGTCTTTCTCTGCTTTACTTATTTCACTTAGCATAATCTCCTCCATTCCTGTCCATGTTGCTGCAAATGTTTTGTAATCATTCTTTCTGATGGCTGAGTAATATTCCATTGTATATATGGACCACATATGGTCTCTCATTTCTACTGATAAATTTATATTTTGTGGATGGGGGCCTTGTTAACCTTTTTAAGGATTTATTTCTTGGAATTTGATGTTTTTTATGCCATAAAATGGTGTCTCTTTTTTCATTTTTACAACTTTAATTTTCCTGTTTGCTAACATGTGTGGAAAAGGTAAATGCATCCTATGTAGTTAGAAAGATTATGTATTTGGTAGCTTTTGGGTCTAATTAATAATGATTTCTGAAGGAACGATGGTCATTAGATATCTAATTTGAGTATGAAGATAATGATAAAGAAAAGAGTCTTTACAGAGCCTTGTTTTTATGTTTTAAAATATATTTATTGTGACGCCTGGGTGGCTCAGTTGGTTAAGTGTCTGCCTTTGGCTCAGGTCATGATCCTGCGATGGAGTCCTGCATTGAGCTCCTTGCTCAGCGGGGAGACTGCTTCTCCCTCTGCCTGCCTCTCCCCCGTTTGTGCTCTCTCTCTGACAAAGAAATAAGTAAAATCTTAAAAAAAAATAAAATTTATTTATTTATTTTGCAATGATATCTCTTCTTGTTTCCTGCTTTGCAGAGCCTACAATTATATTCTGTCCCTGCATGGGCATTAGAACTCAGCTCTAGTGAGCTGTGCATGTATAAGGTTCCAGGAGGCCAAGAGACCACTGTGGGGCCTATTCATACTCTTAGGGCTCTGGGTTTAAGTTGTCTCTTATTTTATGGCACTTCTATGTTGTCCTTTATTTTATTTAGTCTTGGTGATGTATTAACTTTTGTTACATTGTATCCAGCATACTTTTTGTTTGAAGCAGGGTATGAAATTGCAGCCACTCAATCTACCTTGTTGCCGGAAGTCTTTGGCAATCATATTGTCAACATAAGCTATTAATTCCTTTCTTTCTCTTTTTAAAAGTCTACACAACATGATTTTCTTAGGAGTAAAAAAGAAATCTTTACATAATCCATTGTTTTTGATCCATGCCAAGTTCACTAAACCACATTGTTGCCAACAATTTTTATTTTATTAGAAGTAAATAAAATATATCTTTTTTCTTCATAAGTCTGCTATGCATGTAGATTAAACTAACTCTGTAAAAGCAGTGTCAAACAGAGTGGCATTTTGTATAGTATGACTAATATTTGTGTTGTCTATTTTTGTTTGCATGTATTTTGATGGAAAGTGACATCAGAAAAGAGAACTGAACCAGTCCTTTAGGCCCATGGTTTATTTATCTCAACACTTTTTCTTTGAAAGGTATAAGACTTTTTATTGGGGTAGAAACCATTTTCTTTCTTATAATTTCAACTCCAGAAAAGTTAGGATTATGTACCAAAAATTCTAGTTTTGTCAATAACCTATTATGCATTTATCATCTAAAAATGTATGGAAAGCTATATTTTGGGGTTGTTTCACCAGGTGAGGGAATAAGTTTCATGAGCTTACTGCCGGCTGTATAAATTAGAACGTTATTTCTGTTGTTTTCTAACTATAGCTTTTAGGCTCCTAGGGTGCCCTTTAGTTCTGCTATTATAGAATTTGGTGAACCAGATTGTAGTGGATGAACATGATTTTTTTGACTGTATATGCAGGAACTGCCAAATAGCTGTTCAAAAAATATTATTCAATTGCATTTAAGCCTACATTTAAAATGTTGAAAAAGGTGTAACTACTTTGAAATTTTTATTTCCCACCAGAAAACATCCAGTTTTGCTAATAAAAAGTAAATTAGGCTTATAGTTATGGAAGGAGTAGAGCCCTTTTAACTGTGAAATGCATTTACTGAACTCAATGCCTGAGAGAAGCAGGATCAAAGAGAGAAGAGCTAGGAGAGGTGAAGCAGGAGACTCCTTCTTGTGCTCTCTCAGGGGCTTCCTTAGTGGTTGAGAATAGCAATGAGAGTAAGAATAAGAATAATAATTTATGTTTACTTAGCATGTGCTCTTTCATTGCACATGCACTACAGATCCCCAACATTGCCTCAAATCGACCTATTGACTCTAGCATTTTGGACAGTGAACACTTCCTGAGAAACACCACACTTTTGAGTATTTTGTGCCAGCTTACCCTCAGACCTCCAGCCTCAGCTGGGCCCTCAGTGCTACCCAGCTGCCTTACTACCATCCACGGTTAGCTCTGCCCCATCTCTCTCTGCAGTCGTGCTACCTCACCGCCCTCACTCTCTTACTTCAGGACCAGGAGCTTCTGCTCTGCTCTCAGAATCTGGAGATTCTGTCTCCAGCTCCCTTCTATTCTTTTCTCCTTCCGTCTGGACTCTGTGTAATCTGCATTCCTTTTCCAATCCAAAATATTATCTTTTGGAATGATGCCCCATGAAAGTTACACAGAACCATCACTGCTCTCACTTCCTTCCATATCCAATTTAGCTTCTGTATTTTATTTTTATGAATATCTCCTTATGGATACTCTCAGCAACTTTGCCCCACTCTCTTCCTATCATATGCACTTGTAAAAACTCTACCTTTATTTGTTCCAGTCGTCCACATTTTCCATGTGCACAACAGAACCACCAAAACTTCTGGGGGAAAAAAGAACCACCCACCTGGAATAACTCATTTTTCTTTAATTACCACAAACCTGAACAATACTTAATAATGCCTGGTGATACTTTTAGGTTTCCATAGCGAATTGCTTTGCCATGCTTTGAAGGAACTGTTTTAAAATATTTCCTTCCGCTTAACCTTCCTGCACCATGTATACTCCCCACATCCTAAGCCAATAGCCTTCCTCATACCTCATTAATCAAATAAGAGCAGATGGCAAATGCCTCATTCTCCCTTCGCCAAGTCAACAAGCTTATCTGCCTCGTCACCCATCCTCTTTTCTACCCTCTCCTTTCACAGTTGAAAAGATGTCCTTACTCTTATCAAGGGCCTGTTCCTTCATTTGCACTTGCTGGCTCTAGTATTTTCCATTTTAATTTCAAAACCCTGCCTTTGACCTAACATCCTCTGCTTAGCTGTCATCCAGTTTTCTGTTGTTTTTCAAAGCACAACTGTATACCTGACTCCTGCTCCTATTTACTCTTCAACTCACTCCCGTTCGGCTTCTTTCCGTACTGTTCCCGGTCACAGTGTGGGAGTCACCAGTTGCCATATTATGAAACATAGAGGGCAGTCTTCTGTCTTTATCTCACTATAATTTTTGACTTTTTAGAAATATTTAACTCAGCCAACTACTCACTCATTTTGGAAAAACTTTCCTTTTTGGGCGCCTATGAAGCGATTTTCTCCGGAAATGACTTTCTCTCTCCTCTCCTCCTACCTAACTGGCAGCTTCTTTCAGTCTCTGTGATTGTGTCCTTTTCCATTTATCCCCACCTCTAGCTGTGTGAGCGGTCTTCTCATGGTCCCTTTTCTTTTCCTGTGTGCTCCTTAAGTGGCCTAAACCACTTGAATATAACAATGTAACCTATAAACTGATAACTCCCACATTTCTATCTTAATCACCAACTTGACATTCTCCCTTAGAGGTCTAATAGGCATCCCCAGCTTAACTTATCACAAATATTACTTCATGTCTCCCCCAACCCCGAAATTGTTTCCCTGTGACATTCATATAATAATTAAAGGCAGTACTTTTCTCACAGTATTTCAAGGAGAAACATGTGACTTTTCCTTGGCTACATTTTCTAGTTTATCCTCTTTATCCAATCGATCCATAATTCCTATTGATGGAAATACTTTTATGTCTAGAATGCCAGTGATGTCCTCTTAGCTGTGGCACCTGCATGCAATATACAAACTGCACAATCATCATTGCTCCACTCACCAAAATATATCTCGAAATGGATTTCTCTCTTACCCTTACTGCCACCATACTAGAAAAAAACAACATAAGTTTTCACTTGGACTGCTGCTATGGCTTCCCAGATGGCCCTACTATGGTTTCCTTCATTTTATTTGTCATGCAACTGTCAGGATGATTTTTTAAAAATACAAATTGCATTATGTTTCTTCCTCAGTTAAACACTATTTTTTAAAGATTTTATTTATTTATTTAAGACAGAAAGAGAGCATAAGCAAGGGGGAGGGGCAGAAGCAGGCTCCCTGTCAAGCAGGAAGCCTGATGTGGGGGCTTGATCCCAAGACCCTGGGATCAGGACCTGAGCCAAAGGCAGCTGCTCAGCCAAATGAGCCACCCAGGCACCTCCTCAGTTAAATACTTTAAAAACTCCCTGTAAACTCCCATATGATTTGGCCCTTGTCCATCTATTGGACCTCAACCTGGCCACTGTCTCCTTGCTGGTCTCTTTCCAAGTTCCTTCTTACTTTGGCCTTCTGTTCTCTTTGCCTAAAATATTCTTTCCTCTCAACATGCCTGAATACTTCTTTTCCTTCGGTTCTAAACCTCCAGATCACTTCCTCTGAGAGACGTTTTCTGCCCAATCACCCTAAAGCAGCACCTCCCCATCTCCACAGACTTCTGAGCTTCAGAACAATGACTATCCCCTTCATAACATTTATCACAGTCTCTTGCTGATATAAACATCATGTATTTTTTTTTAACTTTATATCTTCTGTCACTGTGACATTATCTTGTCACCTCCTATTCTTAACTCCTAGGATAGCATCCAGGACAGCGCTTCATCAAATATTTATTGAATCAAATATTTGTTGAGTGAATAAATGACACTGTGAAATAGTTGCAAAAGTATTATTTTGTCTATTTTAAAGTTTAGGCTTAGTGAAATTAGATGACTTGCCCAAGGATATGTAATTGGGCCATGATTGACCCGATTTCCAGGAGTCAAATCCTATTTCTATTGGGCTGTGTTGGATGACACAATTTCCATAATAGTTCAGGGAAGTCATGTTAAGACATTGTGGAATTATCCAGTATTTGTGTTGCACAGGAAAATTATAGGAAAAAGATTGAAAAAACTGTTCACTTGGACACATGGCATCATGAAGAAAAATGTAGTGTCTGCTTTTGATGTGGCATGGTACTGATGAAACAACCCATTTATTTAGGCAGAGTATCTTCCAGGAGTGGCAAGCTCTGTAGGAAATAGCTAGAAAACACATTAAGGTAGGTGGCAATTGGCTGTGTCATGAGGCTGTGTGGATAGAAATAGGAAAGACAAAGCCATTTGGGGCCAGGACTGAGAGTCAAGTGAACTTAAGAGGACTTGGCAGTTACTCAAGAGCAGAAAATTAGTTATTATAAGCAGGGACATTCCAGAAGCTTATAAATCCGAGCAGAAAATCAGAGTTTAGAGTTAAGATTTCCTTGATGCTGTGGAAAAAAGAAGCTCTGGTACTCTTGATAGCTGATTTAGAAAATTAAGTGAATCAAATAATTTCAGATATCAACTGAGGCAATGCAAATTATGTGGATATAATAGAAGTGGTAATGGAAAATAGAGCCATGACCTCATTTCCTTTGGCAGAAGGATTTTGCCTATTTTGAAAACCTTGGTTTGCGTTAGAAGGCAGATAGAGCCCCAGGTGTCAAGAGATCCTGATAGATCTTAACAGGGACACAAAATTATTCCTTTCAGCCCCAGCTATTAGGAGAAAACAGCACAGTGGTCTTGGAAATATCAATGTATTCATTCTAACTTTAAATGAATGTCATCTTTACAGCAAATTTTCTTAATAATATTTCTTATTTATTCTGTTGTGTTAGTAATTACTTTTGTGTAGCAAAAGCAAAACTGGTTGGAAGTCATTGATCCTAGTCTTATCACCAGTGTTTTAGGATATCTTGACTATCTGATAGATTTCTTATATAATATCAATTTCCTAAAATTATAGATATACAGTTCTGCAAAATCATATTGAAACTGACACAAAACACTTTATCTTTCCAGATCTCCCCTGCCCTTTTTGCTTGTCTTCACAAAGGATACCCTTAACTATTTTACTTCTTGTGGTGGTTAGTTTTATGTGTCAGCTTGGTGAGACTCTGGTGCCCAGTTGTTTAGTCAAACACTAGTCTAGATGTGAAGGTATTTTGGAGATGTGATTAACATTTACAATTGGTTGACTTTAAGTAAAGATTGCTCTCCAAATGTGGGTGGGCTTCATCCAATCAGTTGAAGGCCCTAAGAGCAAAAACTGGTTTCTCAGAGAAGGAGGAATTCTGCCTTAAGTCTATAACATAGAAATCTTGCCTGAGTTTCCTGCCTGCCAGCTTTCCCTGTGGATTTCAGACTTGCTACCTCCTACAATTGTGCGAGGTGATTGCTTAAAATAAATCTGCGTGTGTGTGCGTCTGTGTGTGTGTGTGTGTGTGTGTGTGTGTGTGTGTGTGTGTGTGTCTGTCTGTCTGTCTATCTAACTGGTGTTTCTCTGCAGAACTCTGATATACTTCCCATGTGTGCATCTTACCGGGTCCCTGTGTGTCAGCTTGGAATTTTGTTTCAGGTATGAGTGCATCATAGATTTCTGTAAGAGTAAATTTTTTTTTTTTCGCTATTGGTTTTTAGTAACTTTCTTGAGGACAACTTATATTTCCTGACCCTTTGGTAGTAACACTACATTAGATCATACTCTTTGAGAAACAGTCTTATAGTAAGTTTTTGGTAGTTCTGTAGGAGTATAACTGATGACATTGTCTAAGCTATACCCAGGCATTTGTGCTTGGTCTTGTCTTACAGACTAATTAGCCTCAGTGGCCCTCCCCGAAGTATTTCAAAGAACAATAAAGCTTTCTGAGAGTTGCGATGAATGTACAATGCAACAAATGATGCATGTAATCAACACTGGATCCTGATGGATAACTCAAAAACTTTCACTGTAGGTGCCTTACGTGATTTTTGCTCATATTGAAACTTCACCTGCCACTTTCTTTATCTCACACACATAAAGCAAAATACTTTCGTAAGTTTCCCCATTGGGCTGACATTTTACTGTCTGAAAAAGCACATCTTCTGCAAACTTAAGGAATTTACTGTATGTTGTTTCATGCTGATTACTTAAGAAGTTCTCATCCCTTATGGACCCGGTGGTTTGTGCTTCAGTCTCCAAAGTAGCCACTGCTTTTCTCCACATTGTTGTCTCTTTAAAAGTCAGTTCTTCCTCTATGACTAAAACAGACCTCTCTCAATTTCTGGTGCGCTTCAGCTGCATGTTTATTGGTGGAGTCTGTTCAATTTTATGACCATCTTTTGAGTACCCAACAAATAATAATTACTAAGGTAACCATTCAGTACAGAAAGATAAATAGATACAACAAGATCAAAGTCTAGTGTTAAAGGATTTTTGGAACGAAATAAATCACCTCTATTTGTTTTCAACATGCTTATTTTGTGTTTCAAAGTAGTCAGACCTGATTTCTTGCCATGTTTCTTTTCCTTTAGAGATTATGCCTGCTTCAGCATACACTGAATTTACATTTATTATGAATCCAACTAGCTTTCTTAGTATGAAAGTAAGATTCATTGGTCTGTACTTCTTTGGTAGTTCCTGAAATTCTTATAGATAGAGATATCATTAGTGTTTCAACAAACTTCCGCATAACAAATTGTCTGATTTAGGAAGCAAGTAAACTGATGATTTTTCAAAGGTGTAAAGAAGATACTTTGTTTCCCCAATCTGGAAAAGTTATTTATTAGTTCAAACAAATGTCTGCTGCTAGTATTAATATTATAAAAGTCAAAGAGAACATATTTTAAATATTAAAGGAAAAATTTAAAGGAAGCATGAAGTAACACTAAGATATATAATACTACATAGTATAGTATGCATTTATGTGTATAATTACATATATGTAACATACATATTATTTATTTATGAAATAGAATTCACTAATGCTGGCTGGTGGTTTGACCTGAACATATGGGTTAAGATAAGAAAATGATCTTTCTTGAACAGGGATTTGAACATTTATTAAAAAAAAAAGTTAGGAACATAAGCAAGGGAGAATAATAGAGAAGATACATTGTACTTTAATGCACATAACTGAAATGTAGTGGGATGATTCTTACAAGGAATGTCAAAATTAATGGGTGCAGTCTGCGTGGGAGAGAATAAAAGAAAAGAAGGGTGGCAGTTTGTGCCAAAAATATTTACTAAGCAATTGAGACTCCTTTTGAAATATGCAAAAGAAGAAGATAGTTCAAATAAGCCCATAAGCAAAGAAAAGTTAAGCCCTCCTCAGATATTCTTGTATTGAGTTTAAATCTCATATTGGTTTTGTGGACTATTTCCTAAGAGGTGTTTTTTTCTACTTTACTTCTTGGAGCTCTGGAAAGGACTGGTTGCAGTAGTAACAGACCATTTATTATTTTCAGTATTTGAAAAGAGGCCTATGCAAAAATGGAAGGATTCTAAGACAATTTTGCTGTGCTGTTTAGTCCCCAGTATGTTTCTACCATTAGCTATATTAGGGCTGGTGTAAGCTGCTTCAGGTTTTTATGCCTTACCTCTCAAATACTCAAAAAATATCCCTCCAGAAGACGGGTCTCTAAATCCTTTAACTTACCTCATTGGTCAGACTATTTGCCTGCCTTAGCTCAACACTCTTATATGTCTGAGGTATCTTTAGTTTTAATTGCACCTTTTAAAATCCTACTCACCTTGCAAGCACTCACTATCTACATCTTCCCTTGTGAGCTCACTGCAACCCCATACTCACTCCCCTCTCTTTTCTCTCATAGAAATCGTATGAATTTAATGTCTGTATTACTCATCAGTTGTTAATCTGGGTCTCAAGAAGCAGCAGGCTAAGGAAACAGGTTGGGAATTAAGAAACTGAGTATAAAATATGGAGGTAAGATTGGATAAGGAAGCAGACACACACACACACACACGTGCGGAAAAGCAAGATGGTAAGATCAAAGTGTACGTATACCACCAGAAGATCAGCAGGATTTGAAGGAGGGTGTCAGTGTATCTGTCAAGAGTCTAAGAAGAGATTGTCTAGGAAAATCTCAGCTTTTCATATTTCTTTCTAAAGCTAATTTCTAGTGAATTTTAGTTCATAATTTTTTGCTGCCACAAAGCATGCAGCACCAGCAGTTTACTTAGTAGGTATTCAGTAAATCTTTTTTGAATAAATGAATGAATAAATCACACAATTCTTCCTGTATGTTTACAAAGGATGCTTATCATTCAGGATAACTGAATGCAAGACCGATTCAGTTCTCTTTGGGATTCTAAGCCTTCTGACTGGCTCATTTTGGGGTGGGGGAGCATTTTTCATAAAATCATGAATATTAGAGCTTGAATAAAATCATATTTCCTCATTCAGCCTTTCATTCTACAAATAAAGAATCTTTTAGGGCTAGTGATGAGAGGTACCTTGAAGTGTGCATAACAAACCCCAACCTTAAGTATGTTCTTCATGGGAAAAAAACTTGCAATGATAAATTAATCTAAACAGGGAAAGATTCTTATTTTTTAAATACAAGTCAACAAATAGTCATTAAATACTTTTTGTGTGTGTCTAAAAAGACTCTGCTAGGGGCAGGGATATGAATAAGACATGCAAGAAACCTACCATCAAATAGGTTGTCTTCTGATTCTGAAAAAAGAAAATGGTGGGGCTTTATGTGTGTTTTCATTGAATTGGAAGCTAATCATGGAGACTTCTAATTGATATCACAGTGAAATTGGGCCAAGAAAGGATCGGGAGCTTAGTCCTGTTCCTGTGCATATTATCCTATATGATTCAGATACATGTTTGTTTGTTTGCTTCTATTCTGCTGTTAACAACATGCACCTGGGTTCCTGTTTGCTTAACTCGAATGTGTGTGTCTCACACATGCCTGTAGATCTTCATGGCTCCGTATACTATGGTCAGAATCTCTACTCCTTGGGATTCTGTTTTTCATCACATCATTTAAAAAGTTATTAAATATTTCAAACATGCAAAATGTTTAAAAAATGATAAAACCATCAGCTGCCCACTTAAGAAGTAAATAAAGCCTTAAGAATACATTAAAATCTTCCTTTATGTTTGCTACAAAAGACTAATTGACACAACAACATGAGAAAAACTCAAAGTCAATCCACGGTGAAAAGCTATTGCAGTGAAAAGCATCAAACATTACCAAGGCTTCATTTGTCTTAGGCACTGGGGATATAAAAGGAATTTGGTATATGCCGTCAGGCCCCTTTTAACTTATTTTGGTGGGATATACCTATAGAAGGTTTATTAAAAATTCAAGGATTTGAAATTGGTTTCACATCATGCTTCAATAATGATTGGTTGAGAATAGTTGTCTGCAGAGCTGTGTTAAGAAAGATTCCACTCAATGGCTTAGCCAGAAAGAGTATCAAGAGTGACTAGTGATGTCTAGCATGGGCACAGCAGGAAGGTCTGAAGCACTGAAATTATGTTTGGAGTATTTGCCATTGTCTAAGAGCCTACGAAGTGGTACAGTCCCTGAAGCACAAACTGAAATGAATAGTTATCGTGGAAGAGGTGACATTTGAGCTGGCCCTTGGAGAAAGAAGCAACCCTAAAATTAACTAAGAGTTGATTTCAGGGAGTAGAAAGAGGTAAGCAGAGATGAGAAGCTAACAAAATCTGGGACGTTTTAGGAGTTTTAAGCAGATGTGTTAGGCTAGGGTAGGAAATATAATAGGTAAACTGTTTAAAACAAAAGGTTAAATAGTCTTTCATCTAAATTTCTGCTTAGGTCCTGAGACTGAGAACCAAACAGTTACATGGCAGGTAGTCTCATATCCCAAATTAAGGTATTAGACCACCTAAGCAAAACTTGCAAATAAGGTGTCCAAGAACTCCCACAAGCAGCCATACAAGAGCTTAGGGAGGCTAACCGAGTGTTTAGTGTCAGAATTGTTGAGGTGCTCTCAATCTCATCCTTGCCTGCATGGGGATAAAGAGGCATACTGCATTGCCTCTTTTCAGTTGCACAGGCTTCTGTCAACCAGAGATCTTGGGATGAGGTTGGACATACCTCTTGGATGCTATCATTCAAGCTGTGTAACATTCATACATGATTCTCTGCCCCCTCAGAGATTCTTTCGGCTGTTTGGGGGGCTAGAGAAGATGGGTGTTATGAACACTTGAAAAATACAAAGATGAGAGAAGAAGCCTGGGGTTTCTTTCTTTGACCATAGAAAAAGAATTATTTTTATATTTGTTTAACCTGCACTTGCACAATTTGATGGGGATGAAGTTTGTGTAGATGTTTACTAATAACCAAAAAGGAGCTAATGAAAGATTTCCAGCCTGGCATTCCCTTAGATCCTACCCAAGAAGCCCGAAGTAGGGGAGGAGATCTCAGCAGAAACAGGTGGTGATGCATGGAGAAATTCCCAAGAGCTAAGGGAAGACTGAAGTAGCCATTCTGAGGAACTGCATTCACCTTGCACGCAGAAATGCAATTGTGGAATTCCTGGTGATGAAGGGGAGGGAGGTCTCTGAAAAATACCCAGAGCTCCATATATTGGTCAGGATTATTCACTGAATGATTAAGCAAACAGGGATTTATTACAAGTTATTTTTATAGCTTGCACAATCTTGGGAGTTCCAAGAAACCAGTTTTGAATACTATAAGGCTAGAAATACCAGTAACCAGGAGAAATAACCAACCTCATCACAGAACTGTCTTTTTTTAAAACTGTCTTTACTTAAAAAAAAAAAAAAAAAGTTTGGTGCAGTGCTAAGCCAGTGAAATACCAGTATCTACCACATAGTTGAAAAAAGACAGCTTTAGACATTTTAACAACTAGAGGAAGCCAATGACAAATCACAATATGCCCATGTAGGAAGACAAGGGAGCATTTTCTGTTATTGATTTCTAATTTAATTACATTTGACCAGAGAATATACTCTGTATGATTTGATCCTTTTCCATGTTTCCATTTTTGTTTAATGGCCCTGTATGTTGTTTGGAGTTGAAATCTTGTATATTTAATATAATTGGTTGGGTTTAAATCTAACACTTTAATATTTGTTTTCTATTTATCCCATATCTACTTTTCTTCTTTTTCCCTCTTGTGCTGAACACTCTTTTGGATTAATTGAAAAATTTTTTTGAATTAAAAAAAATTTTTTTTAGTATTCCATTTATCTCCACTGTTGGCATATAGCTGTTGCTTTTTGTTTTATTCATTTATGTTGTTCTAGAAATTCTCTATGGCTTACAGTATGAATTTTAACTTGTCACAATCTACTTTCTAATAGTATTATGCCATATATGTTTAATGTGAGAATCTTGCAACAGCACAGATCTGTGCCCTGATTTTATCCTTTATTGATTTGCGAAGTAATTTACTTCTACACGTTGTAAACCCAAAAATACATTGTCATTATTTTTGCTTTGAAGAGTAGACTTATCTTTTTAACTTTTTATTTTGAACTAATTTTAAACTTACAGGATGTTGCAAAAATGGATAGAGATCTCTTTTATAACCTTCTTTTAGCTTCCCTGAATGTCAACATCTTACATGTTATAGCACATTTTATTAAGACCAGGAACTTGCATTAGCATGATACTATTAACTACAGATATGATTCAAATTTTTCCAGCTTTAGAAAAATTCAAAACAAGAAAAAAAGACATATTCACCCATATACTGATCATTTTTGGTGTTCTTCATTTCTTTGCATATATACAATTTTTTTTAAAGGTTTATTTATTTGAGAGAGAGAGAGAGAGAGAGCGGGAGGAGGCAGAGGGAGAGGGAGAGAACCTCAAGCAAACTGCCCACTGAACGTGGAGCCCAATGCAGGGGTGTATCTCACAACCCTGAGATCATGACCTGAGCCAAAACCAAGAGTTGAATGCTCAACTGACTGAACCACCGAGGCACCCCTAGATACAAATTTCTACCAGATACCATTTCCTTTTGCCTGAAGGGCTTCCTTTATAATTTTTTATAGTTCAGATCTGTTAGTGATGAATTCTCTCAGCTTTTATTTGTTTGAAAGGTTTTTTTTTAATATTTAGTACATTTTTAAAGGGTATTTTCATTTTATAATGATTTCTAGGTTGGCAGGTTTTTCTTTCATTCCTTTAAAAATGTCATTCCACAGTCTTCTGGCTTTCATGTTTTTCTTTTTGTATTTGGCATGAAGTGTGTGATTACTATTTCCTTGTTTCTCTTATGTAATATGTCTTTTTCCTCTGTTTGCTTTAAGAGTTTCTCTTAACTACTGGTTCTCAGCAATTTCATTATGATGTGTCTTTTGGTTTTCATTGTATTCATCTTGCTTGGAGTTTGTTTAGTCTCTTAAATCTGAGTGTATATAGTTTACATGGAATTTGGAACATTTTAGTCATTATTCTTCAGACTTTTTTTTCTGACATCCTTTCTTCCTTTTCTTCTTCTGGGACTTCAGATATCAATAGATAATTTTCCCATAGGTCGCTGAGGCTCTGTTTCTATTTAATATTTATTCACTGTTTTATTTTGGAAAATTTTTTTAGGTTTTCATGTTCACTGACATTTGTTTCTGCAATGTCTAATCAGCTATTAATCCTATTCAATGAGTTTTTCATTTCAGATATTACATTTTAATATTTAGAAATTCTTTTTTTTTAAAAGATTTTATTTATTTATTCGACAGAGATAGAGACAGCCAGCGAGAGAGGGAACACAAGCAGGGGGAGTGGGAGAGGAAGAAGCAGGCTCATAGCAGAGGAGCCTGATGTGGGGCTCGATCGCATAACGCTGGGATCACGCCCTGAGCCGAAGGCAGACGCTTAACCACTGTGCCACCCAGGCGCCCCATATTTAGAAATTCTGTGTGTTGTTTATATATCTTCTGCTTCTCTCTTTATTTTATTCATGATTTCCTTTAAATTCCATAACCTACTTCCATCATCTCTCTTGTTTCTGAGTCTGGTTCTACTGACTGCTAGTTATAGATGTCATTTTCCATATTTTCCTGCCTTTTATTTCATATCTAGTAATTTTATTAAACGTTGTGAATTTTACATTACAGAGTGCTGAATTTTTTTAGAGTGTTATATTTTATTCTGACAGACAGTAATGATATATGTATGACTTTAATCTACTTAGGCTTAAAAAATAATTTTAGGTTATATTTAGAATGGCCTTTGGTCTAAGAATAGTTTAGTCCTACTGCTAAGATTTGGATCTTTTGTATCTCTACTTCATAACTGAGGAGTTAACACAACCTCTGTTTTGGCTGAGGGGAACTTGAATGTCAACCCTGTGTAAGCTCTGGGAATTGTTCAGTTTATGGTTTCCAGTTATTATTTTCTGTCTTGTTAAATTTTAAACTGTTCATGCACAAATTAATATTTATTTTTTTAAATTTTACTTAGTTAACGTATAGTGTAATATTGTTTTCTGAAGTAGAATTCAGTGATCCATCACTTACAACACCCAGAGCTCATCACAACAGGTGCCTTCCTTAATACCCTTCATCCGTTTAGCCCTTTCCCCCACCCACTTCCTCCATCAACCCTCAGTATATTCTCTATTGTTAAGGGTCTCTTATGGTTTATTTCCCTCTCTCCTTTTATCTCACCTTTCACATATGTTCATCTGTTTTGTTTCTTAAATTCCACATATGAATGAGATGATATGGTATTTGTATTTCTCTGACTGACTTATTGCACTTAGCATAATGCACTGTAGTTCCATCCACATCATTACAAATGGCAAGATTTCATTCTTCTTGATAGCTAAGTAATACATCACATCTTTATCCGGTTCATCAGTTGATGGACATTTGGGCTCTAACACAAGTTGATATTTAACACTAGACTTAAAGGCAACCCTAAGAAGATTTTTAGAGCCCTTTTACTGCATATCCCTCTGTTCTAGAAATGTGCCCTGCAATACAATTCTCTATTTCCCTAAATTCTAATCTTTGTATCCTCAACTCAGTATGACTACTTCCTCTGCTTGTTCAGAAAGTACCTTCGGGCAGAAAGAATGTTTGCGTTATTCTCTTGTGTAATCTCAATTCTGTATTCCTTGTATAAACATCATCCAATGTCTATAAATGGTTGTTTCACCTTTTTTGACCAGTTTTATATTTGTTTATGGTGGTAAGTTTAGCCTGGTTCCAGTTACTACATGATGAACAGAAGCAGAAATTCACTGGATGATTTTATATGGGGAAGTAACATGATATATTTTGTGTTTTTAAAGTGTCATTCTAGCTTCTTTGTGGAGAATAGACTTTCGAGGATCAGGGTAGATGCAGAGAGATCTTTAGAAGGCTCTTACAGTTGTGCAAGAGCGTGATGATGATTATTAGGGCTGTCATATTTTCAGTATATTTTATAAGAAGTGATTGGTTGCTTTTAGGACATATTCATGAGGTGGGATTGATCGCTTGCTGATAGCTTGGATGTGTTAGGGAGGAGTAGGAAAGGAATCAGGAATAATCTCTAAATTCTTGTTATTGAGCAATTGAGAGAGTGGGGATATTTGAATAGGAGTAGTTTAAGGGAAATGGAAGAGTCAAGGGTTCTTTTTTTGAACAGATTAATCCTAGTGAGTGAGCCTATCAGAAATCCAAATTAGATATGCAAGTTAGTGAACTTATGTAAAGATAGATTCTGAGAACAAAATTTTTGGAAAGTAAGGACAACATTTTTGCAGGCTTTGTGATATTGACTTTCATTGTGAATTTTTAAGTCAGAGATGAGTGTGCTATGTTCTCCAATATATCTTTAGACTCATTTTCTAAGGGGTATCTTGTGGGATGAGTGTTCTGTGGAATATATTTTGGAAATTTTGCTTCTTGGCGAAGGGAAACCAGTGAATGTTTTAAGGTGGGTTTCATGGTCAAAATCATTTTAGAAGGGTTATTTTGGCAGGACTATGATTTAATGAGAAAGAGGCTGGAGGTCTAAAGAACAGATGGAAGCCCGTTGATATCAACACTTAGACATTTGAGTATGAGGGTCCAGATGAGGGATGACAGTGGGAGTCAGAATGAATATGTAGATGCAAGAGAGCATGTGAAGGACAAAGAAACATCAGATAATGATGCTTAGTTTTAAAACATAGGTGACCTAGATTATGCCATAACAAGTTTAAATGAAAAAAATGAATATAGGTGCCACTTAATGAGCACCTGTTATATGACTGATTATTTTTACCTATCACCTGTCTATCTATATTTATATTCCATAGGCTAAGATAAATGAAGCAATTTATCCAAGATCACATGTCTAAAGTCGAAATAATGTGGTGTTATAATTAAGATTTTCTGGACTTACACATGAATTAAAAATTATGAGCAATTAAAGGTGTTTACTGTGAGATATGCATGTAACATCAAGGCCTGCAAGAAGGGGAATTCCATGAAGTAATTTAAACATAACACTTAAGCATTAAGAAGGTATTTTTCTGATAAAAATATATGATAGGTAATATGATGTTATATAATATATAGTTATATATAATAAGATATAAATTGATATGAGATAAATTAGAGACTTCAAGTACAACTAAACGCTCTTTAGCCTCCTAAGTTTTACTTCTAAAAGCTGAGGCTGCTGGCATTAGACAAACTTTGAAAACAAAGTGATGGCACAAATGGCTAATATAGAATTAACTGAGATTCATTTTAGTAGACCGTGCATCTAATAGCAACAAAACCAAATGATTGAGATACAAGTGCCAAACACAATAGATACTTTTCTGTATTAATTGAACAAATAATGCTGTAGTGATGTGTGCTCAGTGCTGTATAAATTACTTTGTCTACATTATTTTCTGTACCTCACAACACCTTTGTGAAGATGGGCATGTTACCTCCATTTTATCCGTGACAAAACTAGGACGCAGAGGTTAACTCATCAAAGATTCACATTCAATTATCGTAGAGTTGGAATGGAACTTGGGCTTCTGTGACTTTTGTGTTGCTTTACTTCACCAAGAATTTAAAGAAACATTAGCCTCTATATTGTTTTATGATTGTTTTAAAAATCATTCTTCAGTGTCATATAAATATATCCCTTCTTATTTGTGTCAGACTGTTTACAATTCCACTTCTTTTGTGAAGCTTTTCCCGAATAAAAGAGCAATAAAAGATTGCTCTTCCTTACTAAACAGTACATACTTACCTTCCAAGTATGAAGCATTAATGCTCATTCTTGAGCTTTGTATTTTATGACATTTTGATTTGTTGTTTAACTAGATTTGTTCATCTGAATAATTTTCCCGATTAAGGAAAGAGACCTCAAATGGAAATTAGGAGAGGTTTGAGACCACCTAAAGTCTTTATAGTTACGTACAGTATTAAACAGAAATGGTGGGACAGTGTTAAATTACTAGACACAGCTCAGGATTGGTAAGTTTGCTTAAATGATATGATGAAAGAAGGGAATTAAAAACGAATGGAACTATTTCACAAGTATTCCTATAAATAAAAGCAGTATAGACACTGATGAGTACAAAAAATATGCACATGGAATTCTTATGACAGAAGACATATGGACAAAGAATAGGAAGATGAATTCTGTTTGGAAAGGAGGAGGCACCTATGTCTTGGAAAAATAATTAAAAACAAGATGTTCAGAGGGAAAGAAGAACCTGGAAACAGTACTGTCGAAAAGACCTGTGATAGTAGAGAAAAACAAATTAGAAATGAACTGAAATGTGATGGTACGTGGGACCGTTATTCTGATGTTAGAGGAAGCATCCCATTCCGTAGCAGGAGGGAGCTGTGGCTCTTCACAGGGCAGAGACACAATCACTATTGGAATGATAAATGAGACTTCTGTTTGGGGGATCTCATTACTAGAAAATTATAGTCAAAGTGGAAGAAGTCATAATAGTGGTGAGGGGACTGCCAGGTGTACTTTTAGAAGAGATGGTTAAAGAAGAATTAAATAGCCTGGGGAGGGGCGACTAAGAGGGTGGCAGCGTTGACAGTCACATGGAGCATGTTAACCCTCAGAGAGAGACAGTCAGGCATGTAGCATTGTAGTAAGGGCCGTAATCAGAAGCAACTTAGTGAGATTAGGGAAAGAAGGATTGAGGCAACAGTGAGAAGAGCCATTCGAACACGGACTGAGGAATGTGCTTCGGAACACGGCCTGGGTTGACAGTTTGCAGTTTTAGCTTCTATGCTTCTGAACATTTCTGAGGATCTCAGGTGCTCTTTTTCCCTCTTTGTTCCTTTTCCTCATAGTTTTCATCCTTCTCATTTGAACCATAAGTTCTGTGTTCCTTTGTGTCAATACATTTTATGGATCACCCGTGGATTCCTGGCCACTTAAATACACTAGCTTTCAAAATTTATGCTTCAGCCTTGAGCTAGCAATCATTCTGCAAGCACTGGAAGCAACCTTTTCCGCACACATTTACCTTTCTTTCATCCACGGGGATGTCATATTTTTTGGGTGCTATATAATGCATTTCTGTAACCAGAACTTCTCAGTGTTCTAATAAAAGGTATAAAAAAGGCATGGCTATTGGCAACTCAGTTTAAATGTTATATTATAGCATTCCGTGTTGCCTGGCCACCAGGTTTGTCTCAATGTGGACTTTAAACAGGCTTGATTTTGAGTTGTAAATACAGTGAAATGTGACAACATATATAAGGATTTCCACAGAAATGTAAATTAGGGGACAATATTCTTTTGTTGTGGAAGAGCTGCCTTGTTTTAAAAGAGTGACATCACTTGTAAAGTCCTATTATTTAAGCTTTATAGAGAAGCAACTGGAAGAAGCAAAAATGAAGAGAAGCTTTAGAAAAACAAACACCATCATCCTCAGTGGTACACAGAAATAGATCTTGAAAGAGGAGAAATGAGAGCAATCCAGTCATCAGTCCTCAAGGAAGGCTGAAGTACCTTTACAGACGCCTCTGTTCATAGCTCTTCAGTTCCCTTAGGAAGAATGTTCCCTTAATCATGAATTAAAATATCCCATGTTAAATCCAATGCTATTTCTAGGATGTCCGAAGGGTGATATGAGAGAATTCATCTCACAACTACAAACAACAGAGAAACCTATCTTCATTGCTCTTATGCTTTGGAACAATATTAAATTTACATCTAGAGAAATTCTTCCTTATTTCTTTTCTTCCTCCTTTCTCCCTTTCCCTTTTCCTTCCTTTCTCTTTTCTGCTTCAATTAATGTTACTAGAAATGATATATTAAATTGTTTTGACAAGTTGAAATATTGCAGCCTATGTGAGTCATAAGAAAACTGAGGGATTGGCCTTTCTTTTGTTCAAATGGTGTGCCTGACACCATTTGATGGTGCCTGTGGCCTCTTCTGCAATTGGATGTGAAGAGTGTGTGTTCAGAGTGGGAGCCAGAGCTTCCTCTTGTTCTTGTGGTAAGTACCACTGGGATCTGCCCTTTGCCTGGTATCACCCTCTCAAGAGAGTACTGCGTACCTCTAAATCCTCTAGAGCCTGGTTGTAGGATACTACCTGAGAGATAACCAATTGTTCCTGTCTTTAGAGAAGAAAAATATCTTCTCAGATCTGTGCAAATACTTTTTACGTCAGGTTTCCAGTCCAGTTCAAAGAAATAAGTAGGTTGAACATGCGTCTTGAAACCTTTGCTCAATACTCGTTGGTAAAAGAGACCAGCATCATTGGCTAATCCTGACTTAATATTTTTAGTTTGGAAATAGAAACATTTGCAACCCTTGACCTACCTCTCTTACTTTGCTAGGGCTGTGATAACGGAGAGGTGTGGAATTAAAAGTGGTCCATTTATGTTATATATATATATATATATACCATGATTGCACATCTTTCTTAGTGAGTCTAAATGAGTTGGAAGCCTGGATCTGAGAACAGCACGAGTAGAGAAGGACATGATGAGGAGTGTACTGTGTCCAGGTGCTGACGCAGGACCTAGATGCCAAGGGCCATCAGTTTCCAGTCCTGTGTGGTAAAACCACGTTTAATATATATTCATTATACAAACACACACATGCACACACAAAAGTGTGAGTATATAAATGTTGTATGTACACACACATGCATACGAATATAGTTTTTTTAGAAAATTGACAACTACAGGAAAACCAGAAAGTTGGAAAATTGAATAATATTTCTATAACCCAAAGGTAATTGGAAAATTACTGCTAATATCTTTTTGGTTTTTCCCCAGGCTTTTACTTAATGCAGTTGTGATTATCCTATATTTTGTATCTTTTTAAATTCAAAATGATAATGAGCATTTCATGGACTTCTATAAACTCTTTATAGACATCATTTAAAAGATATTTTAAGAGTCCACCGAATGGATAATAATTCCGTATTTTATTTAATCATTTCCCATATTTAGGGCTTTTGGTTTCTCTCACTCTTCCTACCTTTTTCTTTTTTTTCCTTCCACCTCTGTCCCTCCCTCCCTCTCCTCTTTCTCTCCTTCTCTTTTTTCCTTCTTTTTAATAAGGTCTCTGTGCCAAAACTTTGAGATATGACTGGAGTTTTAAAATGGGTGACAGTTCTTGCTTCAGGGAAATATTTATACCCATTAATTTTAGACTTTGGGGAACCTCATGACAGGAAAAACAATCAAATATGATGGCAATAACATTCCTCCAAAAGAAAACCTTGAATCATGTTTGCATATGAGCAAGTATATGTATGTGCATATGTGAGTTTGCGTGTATGTCTGTGTGCGTGTGTGTGTGTGTGTGTGTACGTTGTGCATGTGTGTGATCTATTGGAAGTTTGGCATATCAACCCGTCAACAAGTTAGGCTTCAGAGAGATGAGCAGCTCCAGCAAACAGAATTTCTAAAATGTATTCGCAGTTCAGCAGGCTTGGTGACATGGCCTCATGGTTTCAGATTTAAGGTGATAGTTGGTGTGGACAGCTTTTTCCCCCACTTTTATTGAGATATAATTGACATTTAACATTGTATATGTATAAGGTATATATGTGATGATTTGATACACATATATATTGTGAAATGAGTATGGCGTTGACACCTTTTACAATCCAGACGCTCTAATATATTAGTCTGTGTGCCTTGGAGAGGAGAGGAAGAGCCATGTGTTTAAACTGAAGGACTCCATTGGTAATTCTTTGATAGCCATAAAATATCTTCCACACTGAGCTTAAGTCAGGAGGGGAGCATTAACTTTCTAGTTTCAAGAGGCTACTGGGAAGAAATAGCAGCATCACTGTGAGCATTGGTGATGAGATAATTGCAGGGCCTTCAGCTCAGGACAGTGGAAACTGGTGAAATGGTAAAGGCAGAGGCCTTAGATGGTGACAGGCCTGAACTATTTAGAAGCAAAAATATTTCTTTATTTTTTATTTTATTTTATTTATTTTATTTTTTTATACAACCACAAAAAATTTTAAAAATGATTTTTACTTAAAAAAAAGAAGCAAAAGTAAAGTACGATGTGTGAATTTCAAAAAGTATTTTATAAGAGTTAAGAGCCAGTAAGTCAAGTATTGGGATTCAGATATCAATGTTAATGTAACCTTTCTGATAGATTTGGGGGAGATTTGGGGTCACATGACTAAAATCACAGTGATCAATCTTTGTTCAGAAGGGTCTCTCTACCCAATTTTGCCAATTTTTTTCTTAAAGGTAGCTTCTCCGATGACAACTTACCAGGTTTTTCAGTTTGAGCTTGCCCAGAAATAAACTTTGAGACAAGTATTTGTGTACAAGGAATTTATTTGGAAGCTCCCAGGATGCCCAAGTGAGGAATTGGAGAAATCAAGGTGAGGAAAGAAGAAAAGCCAATAGCACACACTGTAATGACCCCCATGCTGTAATGAGTGGGTTACCCATATGGGCAACTGGGCTTGATCCCACCAAGGGCCCTCTGAGAAATCAGTCCACAGAGACCAGTGAGCGGGTGAGGTGTGGGGGCGTTTACTAGAATCTCCTTTCTGGGAGGGTTTGTTTAGGCTTATTAACTTACCCATGCCTCCAGGAAATGTCTCCTTGCAACTGAACAGGATGATAAGACAGGTGTGGGCACTTGAGGTGTGAAATTGTCAAAGGATGAAAATTGTATATTGCCACTGCCGGACAACTCAGGTGAGTGCAGGCATATGGGATGGAGCACTGGCAACATCCGCCACACTGCTTTACGACTTCTCTTCATTTCAGTGTACTGTTCTTGTGTTTATGTGCCACATATGGGATGGTCATTCCCTTGCTTTCTGGGTTTCTAAATATCAGAGATAAACTATGCCTCCAAAGCTTTCTTAATGTCTGTGCCATAGTTATTTTAAACAACCAAGGGGCAGGGGCCATTCTACTTTGAAGGTCAGCTGTGATGTTAATTTCTTCTAGCAAAGAAGAAATATTGAGGCAAAAACGGGCTTGAAATATGGAAAATAAATGTGCTACCATAGGCAGCCTTACTGGGAAGGTGGCCTAATTGACTTAGTGTTTTGGCCCATACTTCTGAAAATTCTCTTTATTTCCACCCCAAATTCAACTTGTCTGATGTCAGTACCTATTTCTTTATATAGCATTTCTTTCATTTTCCAGTTCTCCCTCATTCTGTTTGTAATAAATCAACCAAGAAACATTGTTGACCTTTCCTGTGTCTTATCTTTCTTTTTTCTTTTAAGAATTTTGAAGAAGAATAAAAGAAAAATGAAAGTAGTTTATACTTCCTTACGAAGACATCATGTCTCAACACCTAAAAATCCAGCTCTATCTCCACCACTCCACTAAGAATGTTCTCCAAATATATATTAGCACAGCCAATTAGCACTTTTGTTTTTATTCTATTTGAACTTACTGATTGTTCTGCTGAGACCAAGGCTGTTACTTACCACATAATGAATGTCTCCACTTGTACAATCCGCAGAACTCAAGTTAAAAGCTAAATTCATCACCTCTTAAACCAGCCACACACCTTTATCCTGTCGCAAATTTGCTTCTCCCATTGTCTGTTTTATCTTGGAGACTAGTGTCACCATCTACCTATAGCCTAAGCAGATTTGGAGCTATTTTGGACAGTCCTCCATCACTTGTTTTCTATATCCAATCAGTCCTACTGTTTTTGCTTCCTAGATAAAATATATTTCTGAGGCTACACAATAAGTCATAAAACAATATTTCTCTGACTCTCAACCTGTCTAATCTTTGGAAATTCTGATCTCTCTCAAGATCTTCCTAAACTTTTCCTGGTATTTCCAGTGGGTATCTCATGTTTTTTCAAGAACTTGTCACCCTGTTGAGACCTGTTATTTAGCATCTTTACCTTAGATCTTCAGTTGCTTCTGAGATCAACAGTAAATTATGCTACCAGTATCATATTACAGAAGTCCCCAGGGTCACTGCTGCTGCCTTACGAAAATGTTGCCACTACTATTGATGTTCATGTGATTTGCATTAAGGCTGTGGAAGCTCAAAACTAAATGTACTACAAATGCTGATCCCTGGTGTCTGGAACACTGGAGAGATCATGACCTCTAGTCACTGTTGCTGCTGCTGTCCATTGCTGCCACAGCATGCTTGGTGATTATTGTACCAGCAGTCTCAGAAAGTATTTTTCTTCCTCACTATATTCCTCGATCATTTACTCAGTTAGACTCTTGGCCAACCACGGCAACCTCTTTTCCAGACAAACCTGCATATAGCTGAATCCTAGGGTAAATAGAACTTAGGCTTAATAAAGTGGACCCCTATTTCATTCTGCTCAGCAGAGTATTTGAAATTTCTCTAAGTGCCTCACCGGAGAACGCAACTTGGAATGATAGGAATATGACGAGTTCTTTGTCTGGGCTACTCCAACATTTCTTCCGGAGACAAACTCTCAGATATAGGACAGACTGGATGTGACATCTTATCCTGGCACACCGTGGCTGTAAAGAAAAAACAATGCCCTGGTAGTACCTCAGATACTTTCCATGCTTTGGCAATGATAGATTCTTTCTGGAATGACAGTCTTCACTTACATCACTTATCTTTCTCACATCCGGCGGTGAGACCTCCATTAACCTCTGCGATCCTTCACTCATCTCTGGGCTCTGACTTGGACGAGCAGCACCTGTGGAAGACACTCTACCTGTTTCCCATTCTGTGCATATGGGATGACTCAGCTGTTTAGGCTAGGATATCAATTATTCTCTTCCAATCCTTTATACACCTTGGATGCTAGAGTTACCTGAGAGAATGGACATGTTTTCCAAAGCCTAAATGAATGAGCTCTTTCTCCCCTGACCTTTATACTAACCGCCTGGTCCAGGGGTGACGAAATCACAATCCTTCGTGACTGTTTTGATAGATTCACTCTGTAGTATGGTACACTTCGTGTCCAGGCAGAGTCCCAAATGATTTTCCTCTAGCTGGGAAACAGCTATCCATCAGTCACCAGCAGTCTTTCTGCAGTCTTTCACAAGGCCGCTGAGGTCAGCAGTGTTTCTGGGGATCTTCACCCCTGCTTCTTTCGCCTACTCTGCTGCTGGCACTACTTCATGGGGGCGACTGGGGTCCATACCTGGAATCTGCATGTTCTAGGTAGAAGAGGAAGATGTGTTGTTTTCCTATGTGTCCTTAGGGGGTCGACCAGAGGAAAGTTTAAGTGGTAAATACCTACTGCTTTTCTCAACCGATTAGTACTGACTATGTTGAGTGAGCCTGTGAGCCTTAAGTCAAAGTTCAACTCCTCTAGGGTGAGCTCTTTTTTTTTTTTTGGAAGGTCCTCAATTTTTTATGTAAATAGACCTTTGAGGAGTCTATTTCATTCATTTTTTTTTTTGATATGTCTAGTCATCCCAGATTCCTGATATACCAATGTTTCTTGCATGTATTTCTTTTATTACATCTCCGGTGTTATTCTCCAAGGTCAGACACATGATAGTGAAATCACAGGGTAGGCAAACCTGAGTTCCAATCCCAGCTCTGCTGCTTACAAATTATGTGGACCGTAGCATGTTACTTATCATCCTCTTGTATCTTAAGTTGACTCATCTTTAAAATAAAAATAAGAGCAGTTTATGCCTTCCATGGTGGTAGTGGGACTGAATGAGCTAATGCATATGAAGCACTGAGAACAGAAGTCAGCATGTAATGCGTGCTCCGTAAAGGTTAGCTGCCATTATTGTTACTACTTTTGCCTGGATTACCACAGAATTGTCTTAACTGGTTTCCTTATCTGTATTTGGAGCTCTTCCAGTCCATTCTTCACACTGCTGTTAGAGTAATCTTTCTGAAACTTAACTGTGATTATGTCACACAGACTCTGCTTAAGACTTTTAATTTATTGTCATAGCTTTTATCCTGATGTTTAGACTCCTGAGCCTGGCACACAGGCCTGTTGTAATCCCATGCTGTCTCCCTAGTCTTGTCTCCTGCCAGTCTTTCCAAAGTTCTATTGCTCTTCGCATGAACACATGCTCAGAATTCCCTGAAAGCAGCATATGCTTTTATGTCTCTTTGATGTTATGCATATTCCTATTCATGGAACATCTTTGTCCTCATTTTCCTCTCTTTAACTTCTACTCATTCTTTAAAACTTAGCTAAAACATCACAGCCCCTATGAAACTGTCTAGTTCTCAAAGTCTGATTGAGAGGACCTCATTCTCTGCCTGTTAGCCCCTTCTAAACAGGTCCATCCTAGCACCTCTCATGTGGTGCTATCATTATCCTTTTTTATCTGTGACGCTTTTAAATTGAAAGCTCTCTGAGGGCAAAGAGCATGTATTATCATGTATCTTTAATGTATAAGCCATCTTGGAAATAGTAGATATATAATGTTTGCAGAATAACATGCCTGAAGAGGAAATAAATGAAAAACCAAGGTATGAGTGGGAGGAGAGGCACAGAGGCGTACAGGCAGAGGAAGGGCCAAAGATTTTCTCTCTCATTCTTGGATTCCACTATGCACTGCTAGGAGGGTCAGGGTTTTTCTAAGATCTTAGAAGGAAGGGTTTGGAATTCTCAGATATTGCTGGACTATATTTATATTTGGGCTGAGATGTAGAAAGTATTTAATGTCTGAAACTGCCCCTCCTCCATGGTGTAGACAATAGCTGGGTCACTTATTTATACTAAAGAACCTCTTTGAGAACAAATCTCAAATACCTAGTATGTTGATACTCCAGTTTTCTTATTTCATTCTATTAGTTTCTCAGGGTCATACTCATGGTCTCCTTTTCTAGCCCCTATAAGAAATAAATGGGATTACCTAATACATATTTACATATGAAGTGATAACCACATTACATAATACAGTGGTAGTGAAAAAACAAATGACTGAAGACTGAACTGAATTTCCATGGAAAGAGGCTTTAAATTCTTATTTGTGCGAAACTTGCTTAGATAATACAATATTATATCTCTTCCTACAACATGTTCTCATAGTGCATAGTTTATTTGTAAAAATGCAAACAAATGCTAGAGACTATATTATTCAGTAGGTAAAAGTCTTTATCTCTATTAAGAAAATATTATTTTAAAGCCTATATTAGAAGCAGAATTTCTCATGGTTGTATTTGACCTAAAGACCACATTATTTGAAAAAACTTAAAACTAACCAATAATAAAAAAAATAATTTTCTACATGGCAAAAAGGACTTAAACAACTTTATGCCCTTATCATAAATGTAATACAGTATTTCACGATCTCTGCTGCTGAGATTCAGTTATTGAGTTTTTAATAAAGCACATCATCAGTAAATTGAAAAAATGGTTTAAGGAAGAAAAAATTTGAAAGAGCATCATAAACATTTGAAACCATAAAATTGTAAGCATTCAAAGCTTATAAATAAGACTTTATGGGAAGTCCATTTGGCTTCTTACACTTGTTAAAATAGGGGTATTTGATGTTGGTCTTAAAAATCATAAAAAATAAATATTTGAAATTATCTATATTTTAAGTTGGAGTAATTTATGTTGATATTATCACATTAAATTAAAAATAAAGCATGATGATGTCAGAAGACAATATATAGTTGTTGATTTATAGATGAGTTATTTTATTAAAGTTCCTTTATGTATTCATTGAATGGGACCTTGAGAACATGATGATTAAAGTCCCTTTATGTAGTTGGATTCCTAGACCAGGAAATGAAATTTACTTCTCTACGAAGTATAGTACTTAAATATTATGACACCATTCCACTGGGAGTGTACATTAAGCATTTTGGCTGGGATTTCAGGAACTCATCTTGTTTTGTTCCTGTGGGAGTGAGAATTACCAACTCTAAATCACAGGATTCTTAGAGTTGCAGTGACCGTATGTCTTAGATTTTCTGAGTTGGTTCTGACAGCATGTGATGTTGACAAGCAACCACTCTATAGTGTGAGCTCCTTAAGGCAGTTACCATGTTCACTCAGCACCCCAGCTTGATGCTCAGAATATGACAAAGAACAAGGCAACACTATCCTTGCCTTCAGAGAACTTTCTGGGTTTTGTTCTGAAGAACTCACCAAGTTCCATAGAGATTATCTTATGGAACTTAATTGAAGTTGGGATTGGTGAAAAAAATCATAAAGGGAGACATCTCATGTTATTTTAGGATCTTAGAGATCCTTTAATTCAAAAACTATTGATTTAAAGCTGAGGAAAATGAAACTAAAAAAATGCAAAAATGGCTTGTCTGAGATTATGTGGCTAATAGTTAATGAAACTGGAACTATGACATTGGTAGATTGCCTTACTGCAATCCTAGTATAATGTATATTTGAAGATGTATATTCATACATGTTTTCGTTTTGTTCCTTTTATCTATTTATGTAAGAGTGCTGTTAGAATTGCAAAGTTAGAAAATCTCTACATAATCATTAAATGTCAGTATTTAAAGACAAATCACCCATGATCCTTTCAGGTTAACATACTCTGCTAAACAGAAATGTTAATGACTAGATCATGACTAACGTACTGAGAGTGTTTCACATTCACTGGGTAATCAAGCTGTGTAGCCAAGGTTAAAGACATATAAGTGCCACCCAGAAAAGAGACCAGTCCATGATTCAAGTTCCCTGGGGACAGACGGCCTGGCCTAGGTGGTAGAGAGTTTAATTAAATACCACACAGGGAGAGAAAGAGTATGCAATATCCAGCCTCTTCCACTGTGTTGGTCAGCTGTGGCCAGTGCCTCCACTCTGCAGCCAACTGTCCAGGGTCATGTGGCTGCACACCCCCCCTTTTCATGCTGCAGTGCAAGGATCCCATCATTTCCCACCTCCCTGAGAATTTGAGATACGGAAAACAAGGGGTGTGACTGAGGGCCATTGACTCAAGTGCTTGAGCAGAACAAAGGAGTACCAGAGCCTGAAACAGGAAGAGATATTCTCACACAAGGAGATAAATCCACCACAGGCCATGGTAATTCTTTATCTCTTGGTAAAAAGTGTTCCAAGCCCAAGGCCCATTCTTTGGTGGCTGGAGTCCAGTCTGCAAGCATGCCCAACAGAGAAGCTGGCCTTCTCTTAACTACCAGGTGCAGCAGCTAGGTTGACCACTAGGTGAGGGTCTTAAGAACACCTGATCCACATTTCCTGTCTCTTGGACAGGGATTTCTCAGAGGTACCCCTATTACTTCTTGCTAACATTTAACAGCTATTTCTGTCAAGACTGTAGGCAAGTATCACCCTGCTCGCAGCAGTGCAGGGTCCTCAGCCCACGTGGACCATAGTAACATCCCCCAGACTGCTGGCTTCTCATGACAGTGGGCCTCTGAGAACACCTGAGGCTTCAGAGAGTCACACCCTCAAAGCTACTGATCTACTTTGGAAACTTGAATCCATCTCATCCTATTGTTCATGACCACCGCTCAAAATGCTGGTTATTTATTTATTTTTCTCTTACACATTTACTGTTTTCTTTCCCACACTTTGCTTATCCATCTCTTCCTTCCATTGTTAACAACCTCTACAATATTACCAGGCTATTGAGGGAATCTTTCTTCTTCCTCCTCTTTGCCTCAAATGGCACCTGGTAACACATCCTCTAGAGCACTGCCAAGTGGAGGGTGCTCATGTAGTCCCCCCTCGCCTACACGCATGGGTCATGCAGGTAAGTGCAGCGTCCCTTTCCCTCTCCAGTGCTTTCCTCTCCTATGCTCTACTGTAAGAATCCCTTCTGTTTTGACACCCAGGTCATCAGAGTATCCATCATATGCCTTGGCTCCTCATGGCCACTTTCATGCCTTTGCAGTGAATGCTGCCACCCAGCTTATAGCCTCTCTCTTTCTACCTTGCTTTCCCCTACTGAACTCTATTTATGAAGATCAAGACTTACTAAATCCAATGCATACTTTTAGTCTCCACTAATCTGACCTCCCAGAATCATGTCCTCTCACCCAAAACTAGGAACCCCTTCTCCTGGGCCATTCTCAGGGAATAGCGGTGGGTGGGATTGATTCTGCAGCACCCATTAATGCCACCTCTCAGCCATAAGAAAAAAGTTTATAAAATACAAGGTATTTATGAATGTTTATGAGTTAATTCCATTTTATCCTTGTAAGTATCATGTGAGGTGTGCAGGGAAGGTATTGTTGTGAACATATTAAAGGAGAGAACATGCGGCACAAAGGGATAAGTAGTTTGTCCCCAGTTGCACAAGATGGCAGAACCCATAACTAGCATTTAGATCCTCTTCTGATGCATTGTGCCAAGAAGTATTAGTGAAAGATTAAGGGTATAGAAAGTGCCCTCATGTATAGATTTTAAATTCAAATTCTTATTTGTGTTTATGATTTAGTAGCATATGATAGAAGCAACTATTAAGGTATAAATTCTGAGGTAGATTTCCTAGATGATCTTGCATTCAGAGCAGTGTTTCAGACCTTATTTAAATGAATTTAGATTGGGTGACATGACTTTCCATCTGCAATTTCTATGTGTTTTGGTATGAAAGAACTACTCTGTGAAACTTGCAATTAAAAGAAAGCAGAATAATAATTTTTATGTAACCTCTGTAGCAGAAGAATCTTAATGGTGGGTAATAAAATGTTGAAATGAGATATATTTTAATTAGGTAATAATACCAAGCTTTGTTTATTAACTACTCTGAAGGTTCTAATGAGCTGTGAATTTCTGAGGGCTCTTTGGCAAGGAAATGAGAACATTTAACAATTTCCCAAACTAATCTCATTATGGAGAAGTCAGCCTTGCACATGCTTATTTAAAAATGAAGAAGAAATGGAAAACTTCTCTGCTGGCTCTGCATGATACATCTTGAATACAACTTCTTTTGTTCTTTTATGTTTCTGAAAAATATTTTTATACCTAAAATCTTAGAAGTCAAGTTTCCTGTCCCAGGATGAACATAATCAAGTTGAATAATCTTTGCAGTGTAAGGTTTCAGAAAGACTTTTTGAATTCGAGGTCTTCTCAATTCTCTTTCTGTCCTCACATTACTCAGGGGAGATATGCCATAGCCGAGATATCTTTTTTTATATTGCCAGGGAGCTGTGACCAAAGCTTCATCACTCCGAGATCCAAGAGGGAAAACTCAGGCTGCTTAAGCCAAAGGTGACCAAACCCCTACAAGTCACAGAGCTAGTCAGAGGAGGAACATAATTTCAACCCAGCTGGGTCGGGATCTTTCAGCCATATAAATTGAAATTAGTATTAGTTCATCCTGATTACCCTGAATTACTACATTATTATTGAGGTTAATTCTTCAAATGCAACTTCATTGGTATGTCCTCAAGGTGTAATCCAGTCTTCTTCAAGAAGGTTAATTTTCCAAATTCTGAAAGGCAAATAAATAGCTGTATATTCTCTTTGCATGTGGACTGTTGAAATATACCTTTGTGTAAAAATTTTCTCTCCTGGATTGTTGTAGGTGGGTATAACAAACAAAACAGAACAAAAGCCTCAAAAAGCTTGTATTTTTAATCTCTTCTTTTAGTTGAATAATTATTTCTGAGAAAACTTCATTTGGCAAAATGCCTTTCCTGTTTTTGCCAAGGTTAAGCCTTTTCTTTACTGGCAATAACACAAAGTAATTTCATTAGAAATAAAAGAGGTTTAACTGGTAATCTTAGAAGAATGTTTTCATGAATGCAAGTCGTATATAATAAGATAATATTTGTGATGATTATGATTCTGACACTTTATACAGCCAAACTGGACTTAACTCTTCTATTTATCCTGCCAAAATGTATATCGATTCTGTATACATTTATATGTACAATAGATTTTATTTCATACATATATCATTTACTTTAAGGACTTTCAACTGATATGATTTATAATGTTCTACTAATATTTTATCGTTAGAAAATCACTGCAAGACAGATTTCTCATGGAATATTTCTCTGGAAATAGTTGCAAGGTCATAAAAGAAAGGGTGTAGCTAAATTTATCCATAAGCACATTTGATAATGTTAGCTGACAACCTGTGGGACAAGTCCAGACTGAATTTTAATTTTTTCTCAAGCAGCGGTGGCAGCATTATTGGCTACTTACCTGTTAGTACAAATTTTTGCTTATTTGAAATGTATGGTTTAGCTTGTGCTGAAAGCTATCACTTTTCTAATTTATTTTCTTTGGTATAGCTATCCAGATTCTATTTTTGCTGAATAAGAATTTTAGTAAGCTGAGATAGAATGAGATTTCTAGCTCTGTAAGCAAACTGATGTTAATCATACACCAGTAAGTTATTAACTCTTAAGGAGGCTTAACTCTCAAAGATACAGCAATCGAGTACTGTGTCTATGATAGCTGCCCCAGATATGATGCACTGATCTTAACATCAGTCTATTCTGGTCATTCTAGGTTGCTTAATTGATTCGTCAGTTTGGCTCCACGGAGTAATCCAATCTGGGTGAAGCTTAATTCTGTTAAGTCTTCTCACAAGGTCATGTAAATCATATACCAGGACACTTCATTTAATTGAAATTTCTAGATTTCTTAGGCTAGTATCTGGATGTTTAGAGCAACCATAGCCAAGAATGTCCTAGGACTCTGCAAAGTTCGTGGGAGTATTATTGGCTTTTAATACTGTGATAAAAATTAGCATGGACCAATTTGTAAAAATTAAGAATAGATTTCAGACTTCTTGCAAAGTCTAAAAAATAAGTACATGTGCTAGTATATGGTAATACTAGTTTAAATGGGTAATAATAATTTCCCTGGTAGGCTGGCTTACATTTGAATCATGTGTAAAAATGAATGTTTCCATTACAGTTTATTTAACATAATTAAAATAACTGAATATTTTAACAGCTTTAAAAAATGAGATCATGTCCATATGCCATAAAAATGGCATGAACATTATATTCTTCACTGATGATACTGTTTTAGAATTGGACACCAGGAATGGGTACTTAAAAAAGCATTGTAACTTATATAGTTACCATTAGAAAGTTGAGTTCAATATTAATAGTGTTAAGTCAGAAAAGTTTGGCTTTGGCAGACCCTTTCAAGTTTTGAATCTTAAATATTAAAAACCTTGTCCATCAGATGAATTTATTCTGTATCCTGTGTTTTGCTACTGATTCACCATGGAAAGACCATTGGAGGTTCATGCCGCTCAAAACCGACTAATGCGCATATGTAATACTGAGTTTCTTCGATGGTTGTTAGATGAGTAATAGTATCTTCTCGATTGTTCCTTGTTTTTTTTTTTAATTTTTATCTGTCTAAAAATTGTAATAATAGTACAGTGACAATTCATGTACATTTCACCTCTATCTAGCAGTTGCTAATATTTGCCACTTTTGCTTTATGTATCTCTCTAAACATTTCTTTTTTTCCCATATTAATTCCTCTCTCCCTCTCTCCCTCCCTTCCTTCCATTCTTTCTTCCTCCCTCCCTTTTTATTTCTTTCTCTCTTTTGTTCTTTTGCTTTTATCTTATTTTAGAACCATTTTAAATTAGTCTCAGAAGTGAATCAATTCTTTAATATATTTCAACATGTATTTCACCTAAAAGCAGACATTCCCCTATATACCTACAACTCACTTATCACCCTAAGGGAACTGAGGAATTTTCCCTAATTGTTCTAATGTCCTATGAGGCTCTCCCCATATATTACATTTATTCATGTCTTTTTGGTCTCTTTGCATCTAGAACCAGTTCACCAGCCTTCTGTGTCTTTAATGGCATTGACATTTTTGAAGAGTCCAGGCCAGTTGTTTTCCAGTGTATCCCTTGGTTTGAATTTTGTGATTACTTCTACATCCATGCATAAAATGTTATAAGATTACATAATCTCTGCTAGGATCTGTGGTATCATTTATAGTCTTTCTAAGGCACTTAAGGTATTTTTTCCTTGAAAATAGGAGATGTTTTTAGAATTATAAGTATTAGATGATGTGCCAGCTCTTTATTTTTATCTTTAAGTTTGAGGAAATTTTCAGATTTTAAATTTCTTCCAAAAATATTTTGTTCACTCTATCACTACTTTTAGATGAGAGATGGTCCCAAGTATTGATAACATCTCGTTCCCTTGATCACAAGAACTTGGATACAGAAATATGAAAATCAGGACACTGGCCATTTTTTTGTTTAAAAATCAAATTTGCATCAATTCACAATCAAGTAATGTACTATATTACTATAAGAGGGTCTGTAGACGTTTATTAAATGCCAGATAGATGAGCTAGAAATAGCAATTGGCACACTCCTAAGCTTCTGGTAGTTTACAATAAGGTAGGAGAGAACACACACATGAAGTACTCAAACATATAGACGTGTGAACAAAGCACTAAAAAATGTAGGGCAGATAACTTCTCATGCTACCTGGGGAGGAATGGGGTGGGGGCTGGGGCATCAGGATGAGCTTTACAATTGAAAGGGCACTTGAAATGTGGAAGCAGTTCAGTGTGTGGTAACATACCCAAGTTTTGAATTACCCAGGCTTGGCTTTGAATTCAACTATGTGATCTTTGGTATAATATGAAAACTTTCTGATGGACAGTTAAGTCTTCTGTAAATTGGGGATAATAATACCTATCCTGTAATGCTTTGAGAGTTGAATAAGATAATGAACATGTGTCACCCAAAGTAAGTGTTTAATAAATTGTTGTCCTTTCTAGGATTACTTAAATATGATTCGTAGTTTCCTTCATAAAGAAGTAGAAAATGACACAGATGTGTGACATGAATAGTGCACTAGAGGAAAGAGTGTTTTCTGTGTAGTCAGCAGGCCTGCCAGGAAAGTAAGGCTGCAAAGTTTGGCCCCAGATTTTGTAGAATTATGTTCACTAACCTAAGAAGAAAGGATATAATCTTTTAAACAGTCACAGATTTTTGGAAAGGGAGAGTAGTATCAGGATAAGATCTGTGTTTTAGTAAAATCAATCTGGGGGCAGTGTAAGTGATGTATTCTCTGGATCCTAACCTAAGAGGTCATAGATGACTTGAATGCTGTATATACACATGAAAATGTAGGAATTTGTAGGCTTTTGAAAGGCATCTAATCACCATCCTGGGCCAGAAGGATATGATTCACTGGGCTTCAGGAAAAAAATATTAGAACTTGTATTTATTTCTTTTTTTTAAAGAAATGATTTTATTTATTTATTTGAGAGAGCGTGCGCGCGTGGTTGCGCGGCTCGTGTGTGCATACATGTGCGCACGTGCAAACCAAGCAGAGGGAGGGGCAGAGAGGAAGAGGGAGAAGCAAGCTCTCCACCGAGCTGGGAGCCAGACTGCCTCTGGCTCCATCCCAGGACCCTGAGATCATGACCTGAGCCAAGGCAGATGCTTAACCCACTGAGCCACCAGGTGCCCCTAGAGCTTCTATTTCTATTTCATCTTTTAAATTTCTTTTTGTATGTTTAAAAAATGTATATTTTGCATTAGCAAAATGAAAGTCACATAATTTATCAATAAATAAATGTACATATGCTGTGAGTGCATACAAGGCTTTTTTACTGAGAGGTGAATGATCTGAAATGTTTGAGACCTCCTCTCCAGAGGATCTAGTTCAAAGTTGAAGGACTTCTGAACTGAAAGTAGAAAAGCTAGTTAATATAGCAGTTCAGTGGTCCTGATGAGCTTTAATAAGGATTTGACCTAGGTTGCTAAAACTGGAATTGAGAAGGGGAGTTAGATTTGAAAGACTGAGAGCAAGTTCATCATCAGTAACTTGAAAGCTATATTATCACCATGGATATCTTTGCTTATCAAGGATTTGAAGATTAGTCAGAGATCAGCTGAGAGGTGGCTGAAAATACATCTTACACCCATCCTAAGCAATCCTAGGAACGGGGATTTATTTTAGAGACAAACTTAAGTTCTTTGATGTCAGGTTGCCTAATTGGATTATGGAATTCAGTTGACAAGTAAGAAGCAAGGAAGGACAATAATGTGTTTTCAGTTTTTAGTTTAGGTGTGGTCCCTTGAGGAAGAGTTGATTAGGGTAGAATTTTCTACCTTGTTACATGAATTGAGTGGTGATAACTCAATTAAAATGATTCAAGTATCAATTACCTACATGACTTTATGGAGAACAAAGTTTGCATGCTTTATTGATATAGAGGCAATAGGTTAAGGTTAATTTTGAGGAATGTCCTTATGTACTGTATCTGAAGGAATGGAAGTTTGCTAAGTCACAAACTGCTAAAATGAGCAGGAAATAAAGGTTTTTTGTGAAAAAAGTCAAATATAAGTAAAGGGTACTTATTAATTCTGTAAAATGGCAATAATATGTCAGCCTCAATGTTGTCAATACAGAGAGGTATTTTTTGATTTTGTCATATTCCTCTGTCAAAACATGGGCAGTTATTTATTTTTTCTAGCAAAAAGGAGGGAGCATGAGCATTTTAAAGAACACTTAAAGAAACCTTTATACTATGGGGCGCTTGGGTAGCGCAGTCGTTAAGCGTCTGCCTTCGGCTCAGGGCGTGATCCCGGCGTTCGGGGATCGAGTCCCACATGGGGCTCCTCCGCTGGAGCCTGCTTCTTCCTCTCCCACTCCCCTGCTGTGTTCCCTCTCTCGCTGGCTGTCTCTCTGTCACATAAATAAATAAAATCTTTAAAAAAAAAAACAACAAACCTTTATACTAATGTAATTAGAACAAAGCAAGGCTTGGGAAGTTATATTGTACATAACAAAGCAACATTTTCTAGAAAACCCTATTCATTCATTCATTCATTCATTCATTCATCATTTATTCAGTCAGACTTTCAGTCAGTCATTTTTTCATGAAATATTTATTGGATATCTATTGTGGACCAAAAATGTGGTAGGTCTATAAATACTGTGATCCAGACAGAAAAGGATCCTGACTTTATGGAACTTAAATCCTAATCGGAGAGAAAGACAATAAATAAGTAAATACATAAATAAGATTAATTGCAGAGTGTGATAACAAATGTGAAATTTGTAAACAAATGATATAATTGAGAGTACCCGAAAGGAAGTGTGGTGGGTGTGGCGACTTATACAAAATGGACAAGGAAGGTCTCTGAAGATAGGTGGCATTTGACACTTGAAAGATGAGAAGGAATCATATCTCTCTCCCGAAGTTTCTGCTTTCATGGAAACTAAAAAAAAAAAAAAAAAAAAAAAATTCTTATCCTATCCTGATTTTCTATCTCTGAAACAAAAATAGACAAAATGAAAATACAAAATCATCCCTTTCTCAATTAATCCATGATGAACCTCCTTAAAATATAATTCTACTTCTAGAAACCTTCTCGAATTAATCTTTATTATTTCCAGACACGTTCTTCAGTTACTGTCATATCCCTTCTAAGATAATATTGCACAATTTATTGTCATCTGCTACTTTTCTGTGTTTATGTTTACCACAGTTTAATTCAGCATGGCAAAGGTATGCAGCTGAATAACTCAGAGTTCAGTAAGTAAGAGATCTCTTCAGATGTTAGGGGGAGGGAAGGGATATAAGAAATTTTAATAAAATATTTGTGTTGTAATTTGACTTTTATCAAAAAGGCTACAATGTATACTTTGACACCCAGTGTCACTTTCCATCCAAATCTCGATCATTTGGTCTTCTGCTGCTCCTCCTGGGTCGAGTGTCATGTCTTTCTGTTACTCTTGCTTTTGCCCTTGTTCCTTTTGATTTAAAGAGACTGTGCTCAGCAAAGTATTTTTTATTCAATCAGAAAAGAGGATTTGTGTTTTCATTGATTACTTTTTTTCTTAAGTATAATCTCCAACATAACTGAAAGAAACACAGGGTTTTGCTCTGTTGCTATGTCCTAAAGTCCTTAGCTGACATACGTCTGTGAGAGTATGTCCCCACATCTGGGTTCTGATACATTTCAGGAGATTAGTGCTAAGTTGCTAGAGAGATGCTGTCATTGACTAACTCTTATGAACTAAAGGTAAATTTGGACACATAATCCATAAAAATTGCCCTAGGCTAGTTCTGAGGGATTCTTGACAGAAAGTGAAGAAATGTTTCTATCCATGCCCATGAGGACTTATACATTTAAGGATTCATTTCTTGTATGTACTTTCTTGCCTAATTAGCTTTTCTAGCTCCCCATTTCTATCCTGGCACCTCTAGCCTGAAATCTAGCATTTGGCCCTATCCTTAAGGATAATGTCTTTTTCTTCTTCTTTAAGTAAGTTTACTAACATTGGTAATGCAGATGGCCTCTTGGGATTCTGAAAAAAGTCTATTCAGCAAACTGAGTTTACATTTCTTCTGCCTGGTTTGACACAGCCACCTTACTCTTCAAACAGTGCTTTACCACAACTATGTATCTACTATCAAAGACTCCTGTCTCTCATCACTATTCAGAAAACTTCTCCCCTTTCTCTGACACATTTTTATAAATTGAGGTCATCAACTCCCTGTCTTGCTCTGCATTCTATGTCTTCAAATCTCCCAGACTATTCTTGATGCAAGACCTATTATATTCCTCTTAATCTCTGTTGATTCTCATTTTCTGAGACCTGACATTACTGTAGTATTTCAAAAGCATATTCTGTTTCCCAGCCCTGGAATGTAATTTCTAAAAACTTCTATAGTTTCTTAAAGGAGGAATTTTTCAGCCCTCTGAGGTCTCCAAGCACCAATGAATCAGGTCTTAGCTGTGAATCCAGGAAAAGGCCCTAAAACTATTCAATTGTACCTGCCACTGACCTCTTCTTTTCTTATAAGAAAGACTCAGATGTTTTAATAAATTATGTGTTTGTAGATGTGGCTTAAACACTAATTTCCATCCTGTAACCTCATGAGGGAGTTTCTTAGATTTTTACAGTCTGGCAATCTCCCAAAGTTCTAAGGCTCTGTATTTCATTTGAACTGTCTAGTTACAGATCAGGCAGTCTCCAGTCTCAGAGTAATTCCTACAATTTGCTTCTCACCTTAGTATGGTGCTATAAGAACCATCCAGTCATGGCTTGTTTCTGCTCTGGCTTGTCCCCTGAAATCAGCAACCTGACTCTCATGATGAAAGGTCAGTCTTGGCTCTTTGGAAGGGCAGCTGGGCAATCACATTATGTCTAAAATTCCATGAGTCTCTCAAATGTTTCTTGAATAAAAATAAGTTTTTGTTTCTTTTGACTAAGAACAGTCACAGCATGTTGTCACATTGAAATGAAAAGTTGAAGAGAAATGTTGTATTTTGAGAAGATTCAGAGGGTTTTAGCTGAGGGCATTATGTTGCACTGTATGCAGTGTAACTAAATACTTCTTCTTCTCCTCCTCCTCCTTCTTCTTCTTCTCCTTCTCCTTCTTCTTCCTCCTCCTCCTCCTTCTTCTTCTTCTCCTTCTCCTTCTTCTTCCTCCTCCTCCTCCTCCTCCCTCCTCCTCCTCCTCCTCCTCCTCCTCCTCCTCCTCCTCCTCCTCCTCTTCTTCTTCTTCTTCTTCTTCTTCTTCTTCTTCTTCTTCTTCTTCTTCTTCTTCTTCTTCTTCTTCTTCTTTTATCAAAGTCCTATTTCTCATTGCAGCAGACCAAATCCCAGCTTCCCTCTTTGCTCGTCTTCTGCTTTCCTTACAAATAAAAACCCCAAGCTCACTGGTCCTTTCCCTCGTAACAACTTTCTTCCTTCCTTTAGCTCAGCTCCTCCAGTATTGTTTCTTTCTACCTTCTCACCTCTTTTAGGCTGCTGTTGACTTTCTCTTCCCCATATTTTCATGCACTTTCTTATTCCAATCCATTTAACCGTTTTCTGATTTTTCTTATTTACTTTCCAAGCCTGTCAGACCTCATTCAGCAAAATAATGGCCTCTGGCTGAAGTGTACACAAAAGATAAAAAAAAAGTAGTACCTTAGTATGAAGGTAAATGGCTGTATATCCTTACAATTGGATCGTTTTGTCTTTATCATATTGATACAAATTTCATGACTCCAAAACAACTTATAAACATGTAAAAAACTAATACCAAGATAGACTCAAGTCACTGATGAGAGCTCTTAGCATTCAGGTCTTAACAGGGTTTCTAATTTCCTTCTTAACATATGTAAAATGGATCAAATTAAGCACTCTTGACATTTAGACTCTTAAAACAAAACAAGAAGCCAATTTACACTTCACTCAGAATAAGCAAAAAGAAAAAAACAAGAAAACCCCACAGATATAGCCTGCCCTGCTCTCAACTCTTGAAGTGGAGTCTTATGAATAGAATGCTTCTTAAGAAAAAATTAGAGTGGATTAGTAGATTCACTGGGTTTTAGATGATAGAGGTCAGGCAGTGAGGTTGTCCTGTTCTGGTATTACGTGCCTGGCTTGAGGTTGGACCAGAAGCTGGTTGGTAATTATTCCTATGGAAGAGTAGTGTCAGATATCAGTATGAGTCTCCAAGATACAGACATGGTGAAAAGAAGGGGCACATGCACCCCAGTTTTCATAGCATCAATGTCCACAATAGCCAAACTGGTGGAAGGAGCTAAGATGCCCTTCAACAGATGGTGGATAAAGATGTGGTTCATATATGCAATGGAATATTACTCAGCCATCAGAAAGGATGAATACCTACCATTTGGATTGACATGAATGGAACTGGAGGGAATTATGCTAAGTGAAATAAGTGAAGCAGAGAAAGACAATTGTCATATGGTTTCACTCATATGTGGAAATTAAGGAATAGTGCAGAGGACCACAGGGGAAGGGAGGGAACACTGAATGGGAAGAAATCAGAGAGGGAGACAGACCATGAGAGACTGGACTCTGGGAGCCAAACTGAGGGTCACAGCAGGGAGGGGGTGGGGGGATGGGATAACCAGGTGATGGGTATTAAGGGGGCACGTGTGGTGATGAGGCTGGGTGTTATACCCAACTAATGAATCGTTGAACACTACATCAAAAAGTAATGATGTACTATATGCTGACTAACTGAACATAAAAAAAAGAAAAAGAGTCCCCAAGATGAACAAAGTCCCTCTCTGTATTGTTCACAATGCTTCATAGTGTTGATGCTTTATGATCTGATGCTCATCTTTATAACATCAGAGATTGGAAAAGATCCCATACCAGCCAACATGTAAATACTTTGACCCTCTGCCTCCAGAACACTTTCCCACTCAAGATTGTTAATATCGATCCTCCCAGATATGAATGATTTTTCTTAAGTTTTCCTTAAAGTAGGATAGGCCTGACCCTTTGAAATTAATAGCAGTGAAACTGCTGCATCTAATTGTTACAAGTGACACAGAGAAATGTGAAAAAACAAGGGCAACCAGCCAAACAAACATAAAACCTGCAATTGTGCAGAACAAGCTCAATTAAAATGTTAAATTTTTTTCTTGAAGGGAGGGAATTAAAGGCACATTTAGAGCTTCCTCTATTCATATCTTTTTTTACCCATCATTTTCCAAGAACATTCCAAGCCTTTCTCTTACTTAAGAAAACAGATACATGAAGTTTCCTTTCTGTCTCAAATATCTTTCCCCCTCTGTGTCTACATTTTCCTGCTCTCTGTCTGTGTACTAGCTTCCCCCGACTACATTAACTTGCACCCTTGCTATAATAAATATCACTTCTCATTTCATCCAAGAGCAAAACATTGATGTTTTTACTATCTTGATTAATATAAGCTCACCAGCTATTTCCCTTGTCTCTCATATATTTCTTTTTTTCTTCCTCTTCCTCCTTCAGTATTTGAACTGTTAGTCAACATTTTTCCTCATTCCACCAATTCTGAGAATAAGTGTTATTTGAAAACTTCTTTGTCCCCAATGATTCTACTATTTTTTTTAATCAATGTTTGCACTTCATCTGAAGATTAAACAACTCTCTAAGCACTGATAAAATATCGGAGAACTGCAGTTACAACCAACTTATGACCTTAGGAATATCTGTGATGATAAAAAAGAACAAGACGATTTAAAGGGAGGTTTTAATAATAAACACAGTGAGTCCCAGAGCCAGTTGGAGGCAAGGTTACCAGGCATATAAAGTTTACCATTTCTCTGTACCTTCACCATTTTCTGCCCCAGAATTGTGTGTTCTCATGCCACATAATTATTGTTTACTGAAGTCACCATACCTAGTTGGTTTGTGGCACTTGCTTATATGTCATCCGTCTGGCTCCCTCCATGAAACTCTAGCCCTTGAGTTTAAATGGCATGGGCAAAGTGTTGGGAGGAAACAATCTAGTTTAACAGCTTTACATTGAAGTGTCAATGATGGATAGCCCAGCTTAAAGTCCTAGGGATATTTTCATTTTAAAAGACAGGGTATCAGAACCTGGATCATTCTCTAGTTGGCTGATTTAGATAGAATTTCAGGCTTAAGTTATAATTATTCAGAAAAATATTAGGTAATAGAAGATAGAAAAGACTTTCTGTTCTTCCTGAATCATACTACTTACTATCTGTCCATTGATAAGTAAGATCACAGATACTGAAATCCCAAACAACAACAGCAACAAAATATTGAATGCCCATTGTCAGTGTAGTGCTACAGAGAGTTTACAGCAGAAGAAAACAAATCTGTAAAGATATTGCCATTTGGTGGAAAACAAAAAAGGTAAGAACAGAAGCAAGATATGTGTATACTGGGCCCCAGGCACATGTATCTAATGACTGCCAATACCTAGTTCTCAGATACTGGTGGTCTGACCCTCACTCATTGCTCTATTCCAACTTTTTCCTCCTTCAGCAGTTCTGAACTATTTTCCTTGCGAGTTCTCTTTTGAAGTTTTATGATGATTTCAAGAAGCCTGTGAGAGTTTTGTTGTTGCTTCCTTTCTTCCTTCCTCTTATCCTTCTTCCCCTCTTTTCTCTGCCTTTACAAAGGTAAATGTGTTAAAAAAAAAAAAAAAAGAGGGGAGGGTAATGTCAGGGTTTGATTAAGAAGTCTGAACTAATTTGAAAGATGATCAAAATCCTCCTGACAGGGATAGGGTGTGGGTAGAATAAGGATGTGTGTGCTGTGCTAGTTTAATTGAGATTGTTCAGTATTGGCGAAAACTTTTGTTTTGTTTTTTTAATTGTGCCTCTGCCTTGTTCACCTATTTCTTATTTTTCAAATTACAGAGGTATAGGTATCGGATCTTCCTTGTGTCCCCAGACAAGAAAAAAGGCATGCTGTCTGTATATTCAGCTTTCTCTCCTGGATATGCTCCTGTGGGTTGTGACCCTTTTCTAAAGGCCAAGCCAATATTGTTTGCAAGGTTTTCTGGTCCCTGAATCCTGCTCAGTTTCTCTAGATTCTCCTGCTAAAACAGAGGAAACACTTGGTAACACATCATAGTGGGATGCTTATTAGAAAACACAACTCTGAAACCAAGTGACTTTTCTATGAAGTATAATAAATCATGGCTTGGTAATAAGTAGTAAGTGTTAGCCAGCTCCTGGAACAATCATTTTTCCTCTTGTCAAGATTAAGACACTTAGGTGATGTATATAGATTTCCAAATTAAGTATCTGCTCTGATTATGCTGCTTTTAAATATCCCATTTGAAATAATAGTATGCTTGATCATAAAGCCTAGTATTTTAGTCAATAAAACTAAGAGCCACATTTGCTTCTCTTATTTTTGTAATATGTAAATGATCCAGAGAGTTTGATTTAATTGATCATTTCCCTCTCGAATATCTATTCTTTTGCTCATTATACCTGATTCTTTTTTTACTTTTTCCCTCTCTCTCTTTCCCCTTTGGTTACATCTGATTGTTTTACCTGCATTAGCTATAACCAAGAAATTAAAAATGGAATGCTTTCCGCTTATGGTGCTGTGAGCATTTTTACCCTCCTTTTTCTTTATAGAGTAATATCTCATATTGCTTTTAATGTGTCAACGTAGTTGAAATTCAGCTACAGAAATACACATGCTGCTAGATCTAGACTTTTGGCCCACTGGGGACTTCATTAGTAGATGTCTTGTTCAGTTCAAAGATGGCACTTGAGAATTTTAAGACTCTCTAGTTTACTAATTAGCTTACCTCCAAGGACCATGTTTAACATTGCTCAAACCTTTTTAACTTTTATTGATATGGGCATTTGCACATAACTGTTTTCAGTTTAATGTATCCCAATCCCTAGTCACATTCAAGGACAAGTACTTCAGAAATCCTGTTTAATGATTTCCTTTGTCATATTTATGTATATTTACTTATGAGTAAATAATTTTTGTCTTACCTTTCATCCAACTAAGCATATTCTCTTTGTTGCTATTCTCTTAAGCCTTCAGGTTATAGTCACCACATAAAAGTAAATTCACTACGAATTGGTAGAATCTGAAATTAATCCCACCTAGTGGGATTCTAATTGCAAGAGAAACCTTTGACATGCGTCTGTATTCATCAGATGGTATTCTAGGGATTAGAGAACTCTCCTGGTAGGTAAACATGTGATTAGCTTTATAAACTCAATTGCCCTCTTCTATTTTCTGTTCACAATTACTATAAAGGATTTCTTTAAGGTTTTTTTTTTTTTTAATTTATTTACTTAGAGAGAGAGCAGGGGGAGGGGCAGAGGGAGAGAATCTCAAGCAGTCTCCCTGCTGAGCTCGAGCCTGACATGGGGCTCAGTCTCACAATCCTGAGATCATGACCTGACCTTAAATCAAGAGTCAGACTCTAACCAACTGAGCCACCCAGGTGCCCCTAAGTATTTTTTGTGTGTGAAATTATTGCCGAAGTTTTTTCTTGAGTCAAGAAGAAGCAATTGGTGTTTATTTCCTGACATTAAATTTACAGCGTAATATCACACAGATATATTTCAGAGCTGTTTGCTTCCTTCCGTCTCCACTGTCACTACCTGAGTCCTACTCACATTTTTTCAGAGGTGCAATAGCTACATCACCACTCTTCGTTCTCTGTAACCCATCCCTACTACTCCCAGTGCTGGACTGAACTTTTTTATGCATTAAGTTTGGCTATGTCCTTCCCTTGCTCAAAACCCTTCAATGGCTTCCTATTGCATTTAGCAAAAAAGAGCCTAAATCATTGATATATCTTACCAAGGCCTGCATGACCTGGCTCGAACCCATTTCTCCAGCCTCACCTCTCTTACTCTCTATCACCAGTGAAGCTTTTGCCTCACTCCCTATCTTGCAATCCCTTGAAATTATCAAGATCTTTCCCACATTGCAGACATTTCTATACATTGCTTTCTTTGCCTGAAGGGAGCATCTACCTGGTATATCCCAATATTCTTGCAGAACTCAGATTAAATGTTTTTCTCCAATCTAAATTAGATCATTTCTTCTTCTCTGTCATAGACATTTACTTTTTCATCATAGACCTCATCAAAATATTTAATTTTATATTTATTTGTGTAATGTAGTTTAAAATTTGTCTTCCACAGAAGAATGCAAACTCCATGAGGTCAGAGGCCATTGTCTCTTTTTTTAACCTCTGCATGTCAATACTTAGAACACCGACTGTCACATAATATGTTATAAATTACTGTTTGTTGTTTGAATAAATGGATAAAATATGTTGGATTTTTGACATTTTCTTCCAATTTTTTCAGCTATCAACAATCTGGTCTCTAATGGTAAGATTAACTTTCCTGTAGAAACAAAATCTCTTGGTTATCTTATTTTATATATTATTTTTCACTGATCATCCATGGAGGGAAAGAGTATTAGTGGGGATTTATAGGGATTATATCATGTAGTTGGCAGAGAAAAATGCATTTAACCAATATATCAGATGGGCAATATTTTTGTCATATACCATGTATATAATATAATGCATAGGTGATTAAAAAAATATAATCCTTAGCTGGAAGGGACATTCAGATCATCTGGTTTACTTCTGTCTCTTTAGATAATTCCAGACCATCCAGATAAGGCATTTGATTGTGCTCCTGAAGTCTTTCCATGGAGAAAAAAAACCATGGTTTAGTTCTATAATTATTTTTCTGTGTTTTTTCCTTACAAAATATTTTTATTCCAAATCTAAGTATTTCTGTTTAGTAGAGCTAAGGTGGAGCTAATCACAACCCTCTGAATTCATCTCTGAATCATGATTATAGAATCATAGGATTAATTTCCTTTTAGAGCTCCTTAGGCAACTCTGAAAATAATTCCCTAAAGTGAAATTCTAAAAATGGTGTCTAAATGATACAAGTTGTTTTGAAAGAAAAAAAAATCATTATTTTAAAATGTATACTTATGTGTTTCTTAGAAAACACTGGCTTCAAGTTTTGTTCCCATGGAATTCCTCTATATTTAATGAGCTAAAATATGCTAGGAAAAAGAATAAAACTCTTGGTGATTAAAAAAAAAAATCTTTCAGATTTTTTAGGTCCTATGGTATTGATCACATTTCGTCCAAAGCATTATATCATAAGGATATGATTGGTTACACTTTCTTATTGAAGATTTTAACTGTGTGATGTTGCCAGGCGGCTTCCTTTTTCACAATAGATTAGTTTGATTCTACCAATCCCATTCCAAGAAAATCACCTACTGCATTTGGTACCATTTACTTGCCTTATGGATTGCATTTGTGGTTGATAGTCTATTAAATTACTGTGCAGATTGGATTCAGGCCAGTGGTTAAAATATTTCTATTAGACTCCAACAGCATACGTGTATTTCTTACAAATTCACATCACTCTCTTATCCTTCACCGTGTTTCATTCTGTCTATGGAGGTTGAATTGTGTGCACACTCAATTTCACAGGTGAACACCAGCCAGCAGTTTTTCTGGGCTGAGTGTTTGGGAAAAGAGAGCAGTACCCAGAGTCAGTGTAAAGGCTTGTGTGTCACCAGCATTTTATCAAAAGAACCTTATGTTTCCCTTATGAGTTATCAAAAGAGAAATGTACTCCTATTCTAATTTAATTTTTTAAAGACCCCAAAATACAATTTTTTTTTTTACAATTCATTGTTGAGATTTTTTATGTGATTACTTAATCTGTGCCTTACATTGACCTCTTTCAAAAGACAACATGTGTTTTGCTCTTGCTTATTTAAACTAAATATCTCTCTCTGTATTCCATGATAGAGGCCGTGTTATTGTTCTGAGAATCAATACATAGCTATGGGTTCCAGGATTGGTTTTATTTAAAAGTTGCATATCCAGCTCTAATTATGTTTCCTTTTATTTTTGATTGCCTAAAAACAGTACTCTTTTCTATTGTGGGAGATGTCTGATAGGAACAGTAAGATGATCACTTCCTTCTATTATTTATTTATTTATTTGAGTATAATTGACATACACTGTTATTAGTTTCAGGTGTACAACATAGTGATTCAGAAACTCTATACACTATGATATTCTCATCACAAGCGTAGCTACCATTCGTCATCATATAAAGTATCATTGATTATATTCTGTATCCTGTACCTTTTATTACTATGATTTTTTCTTTCCAGAACTGGAAGCTCCTTCACCCATTTTACCCAACCCCTCACCACCCTCTCCTCAAACAATATTTGACCTTGGATTCCTCTTGCTCTGATACTGAACTGACTCTCTTTGATTTGATTCCCAGAGGATTATAGAGATATGATCACCAAGCATGACCAAATTTTCTGGATTAGTAGTATAAGTCATTAAATTGTTATTAAACCTCAAAGAGACCATGAATGTAGTGGGAGCCTGATACTCAGAATGAATGACATATCACAGCCTTTTCCTTCATTTGTCTGGTCTTGGTCTCATCTTGGCAATTTAGCCTTCTCTCTGAAGGCTATCAGGCAATTCTTAATTAGCCTAGAATTACCTTGCAATTTTCCAAGGACTGAGAGTAACAGCAATTTGTTGAATCTGTATTCCTTTATTATTTCAATGTAATTTCAGTGTCATTCCAATATCATTTCTATTTTGAACATGTGCTATGACAAGTGGCTGTGCATTCAAAATGAAGAAGGACCCTCAGGTTTGGAGGGTGCAGTAATACAAGAACTAATATTTTGACTCTGTAGTGTAACTGTGTAACTTTGACACACATACCACCCCTAATCCCTACAATAGCCTGGAATAATACATATTCTTGTTACTTAGACTCAAGTGAGTTGCCAAAGCCTCAGGAGTATTTTTAAAAATTTTTTAATTTGAATTCAATTTAAATAAAATTGTATTATTAGTTTCAGGGGTAGAATTTAGTGATTCATCAGTTTCATATAATACCCAGTGTTCACTACATCAAGGGCCCTCCTTAATGCCCACTACCCAGTTACCCCATCCTCCCATCCACCTCCCCTCCAGCAACCCTCAGTTTGTTCTCTGTAATTAAGAGTCTCTTATGGTTTGTCTCCCTCTCTGTTTTTATCTTATTTTATTTTTCCTTCCCTTCCCCTATATTCATCTGTTTTGTTTCTTAAATTCCACATTAGTGAAATCATATGGTATTTGTCTTTCTCTGACTGTGCTTAGCGTAATACCCTCCAATTCCATCCACATCATTGCAAGTGACAAGATTTCATTCTTTTTGATGGCCGAGTAATGTTCCATTGTCTTCTTTATCCATTCAAGAATTTTAAACAAGTGTCAGAGGAGGATTCCAATTCAGATGTGTCAATCTCTAACATTCTCTTTTGAACACTCAATATTATTTAGTCAAGAAGAATATAACTATTATGCTGTGAACTCAAAGAGGTTCAGACTGAGGATATCCAGGAAGATTTATAAAGGAAATAACATTCAACTCCATCCTTGTGGACTTGAAGGATGAGTAAATGTTTGAAGTAGAAAAGGGTCGAAGAGAGGTTCAGGATGATAGAATAATGTGATTTGGAATAGAAGATTTGGAATAAAGAATTAAAGATTTGGAAACTAGAAGGCCTATGGTATGTTTAAGAAATGGCAAATATCTTGTTATGGCCATGCAGAGGAATGTGGTCAGGCCTCAGTTCAGGGAATGCCTTGAATATCATGACAGGGAGTTGCAACATTACTCTGTAGATAATGCTACCAAACGAGAAGAATCATGAAAATGGGTTGGTTTTGTGAGGATATGTTCTTCAGCCCATCAACCCTGTTTCTATTTTTTCCCTGGCCTCAAGGATTTTAAAATCAAGGAGGCAGAAATACATAGATTCTCTTTGTGGTCCAACTGTCTTAAGAAATTTTCTTAAGGTCGATGTCTTAAGGTAAATGGAAAATGGAGACATTAATTTTATTTATCAGAGAAAGCATCTTTTGTGGAGGTAGATTTTAAGCATTTTTAACGATGACTCATGAGACTTATTTTGTCAGTTTGAGTTAATGAAAATTCTGTAATTTTTCTTTCATGGAAAGTCAGAAGTTTCTTTTCCTATATCCAGGGGTGGGGGGCAGGGAAGAATTCCCTGTTACTTAATAGACATTATTTTTTAAAATTTATTTGCCAGAGTGAGAGAGAGAGAGAGACAGTGCACAAGCGGGGGGGTGGTGGTGGCAGGCAGAGGGAGAAGCAGGCTTCCCGCTGAGCAGGGAGCCCAATGCATGACTTGATCCCAGGACTCTGGCATCACCACCTGAGCCAAAGGCAGATGCTTAACTGACTGAGCCACCCAGGCATTCCTAGACATTATTTTTTAAAGTATTTTTTATTTAACCTACTCTATAGGTCTAATTAAAAAGGTAGCTTTCTTCCATTTGTAACACTGAAAATATTTGTAAATTCTTTTTTTTCATCTATTTGGAATGACACCTAATTTATATTCATCCTAAATCAAATTTAATTCATATTTGGGTTCATTGTATTTTCCCTGAAACTTTCTGGAATTTGCCAGTCTTTTTCTTCTTAATGTATTTGTCTAGAAATCTAATTTAGGCAATGCCTATTCGACAGTCACTCTCATTCCAGTTTTTAGTGTAAAAGTACAAAGTTGGCTATGAAATGAGCACACAAAATTAAAAATAGTAGAGATGAATATTCCGTCACCACATGTTTTTTGATATAGTTTTAGTCATGACTTTGGGCTTTTTGTAGAATGTCTAACTTTCGAAAATATGCTTTATCAGAAAAAGGGCCCTGTATTTGAGAAATGAATTATTTCCCCAGTGTTCTGAATCTGTTGTTAATACATTGAGAAGTGAACTTTCTGTACCACAGTCTTCAGGGTAATCAACTACAGGCATGTGGATGATGAAAACCCAATAATTGTCCACTTAGAAGAGACAGAGAGTTATATACACATTGTAGGTCTTGGCAAGAAAATGAGACTCATCCATTCAGATTTGCAAATGGAGACATATAAGGAAAAAAGAAGAAGAAAACCCATACTGAAGAAATGTTACAGTTGCAAATATTTGACTGACAAAATTTCAATGACTCTTTGGTTTATTTTATTCGGGAATTCAACAGTATCTACTGATACATATATGTTTATTTCAGCTCCATGACCTGAACTAAGGTGATCAAGAATGTAAAAATCTCTTCCTGATTCTATTATTTTCCTTTTAACAAACTAAGAAGTTACATGCAATCATTTAAAGCAATCATACCCCTACAGTTGTGTAGGTACACCCTATGTTAAATTTATTTCTGATGTTATTCAGATATCTACCAAGTTTTCCTTTCTTATGGTCATCTTGATTTCAAATGAAGGGGCGCTTAGCACATTTGGAAGGTGATTAAGAGGAGAGTCAGAAGACTTTGAAAGACCATTGAGTCCATCAAAGCAAGTGTATTTATTTATTAACTGTCACTTTCTTTTGAAGCTACGAAGTCTAATAGCAAAAAGCACAAAGGTTAATTAAGATTAAAAAATTTTGTGGCACCATTTAATCACATGACAGAATAGCCTGAGATGGGATAGACACATTTATGAATTATAAGGAAGATGGAAGATAGAATTTAATATTGCTGTATGTGAATATTATCTGTTTTTGACAATGTATGGTAATGATAATGATGAAAATAAGAACAATGATAGTAGCAGGTAGTATTCATTAGGTTTTTATTTTATGCTATCATTCTAAGTGCTTTACTTATATTATCTCAACTAATTCCTGTCCTGTTATTACATCAGTGTAATAATATGAATGAAGGGTCAAACTTAGGCACAAATCAGTGAAGTGCCTTCCAAAGATCACCCAGTAAGGGTGGGGTGCTGAGGCTAATTCACTCTGCCGTTGAAGGAGAAGAATGTGTTTTAATGTTTTCACATACCTGACAAATGCTCAGAGAACAAAAGTCATTTTGAAGAATAATTTTTCTATCTCTTTCAAGAGAACTATTTACCATTACTGTGGAAAGACCAATATGCTTTTAATACCAATAATTTTGTAAGACCCAAGTATTTATGTTAGAATAATACATAGCTGCCATAGTAAGGGCCAAAGAAAGGTGATGTTAAATTTATTATTTCCCGTAAAGATGTAGACTGAATGAGGTGCCATTTTTCTTTCACCTTGAGTTGCATTGATCTAGATGTCTTTTGCCCCATTAGAACCCACCACAGAATCCTCTTTTACAGCACTAAAGCATACCACTATATCTTAGGTTGGATTTATGCAATATAATATAGAATAGAGAAAATAGCATTGGGATTTCTGTGACCTGATTTCTAATCTTGGCTCTGCAGTTATGATCATGTGCAAGTCACTTTGCCTTCCTGGGCCTTAGTTTAGTCATCTATAAAATGGAGATGTTGATTAGAGATCTCTACAGCCCATCTCCAGCTCTAAAATGCTATGATTCCATAATTCCTCTTCCTAAGCAAAAGGGAAGCCAGCAAAAAATCAAAAGGGGCTTATCTTCCATGACTTTCCATCCATTGAAATAAGATTGGAATTGCTTTGAAAGTGCCAGAACAACCAACCATTAACATTTTATTTGGAATATTTCAGTTCAAACAGCTTTGTTGTGAGTGAACCAAGTTAAGATTTTTATTTTTAATTTATGGATTGACCTATTAAATGCTTTCAGTATGAGAGTACTTACTCTAGTTGATTAACAAGAACTCACTAAAAAACACTGATTTAATCATTCATTTATTGAGTAGATGAGGCACAACAATAGGTGCTAAGTGACAACCGATGAATTGGGCATTTATAAATGAATAATAATTGCTAATTATTGGGCACCACTGACATGCCAGTTATTTTGCAGGCACCGAATCACTAATTCTTTTTTTTTTTTTTAAGATTTTATTTATTTGACAGAGAGAAACACAGCGAGAGAGGGAACATCAGCAGGGGAGTGGGAGAGGGAGAAGCAGGCTTTCCCGCTGAGCAGGGAGCCCAGTGTGGGACTGGATCCCAGGACCCTGGGATCACACCCTGAGCCGAAGGCAGACACTTAACGACTGAGCCACCCAGGCGCCCCCGAATCACTAATTCTTAACAGCATCTCTGCATGGTTCATGTTGGCTTTAGCGAACAAATAAGTAAACTGAGATTATAGAGTTTGTAAGTAGCGAAATGGAGAAAAAAACCCATGTCTGTCTCTAAATCCTGGGCTCTGCTTACTTATTATAACATATTACCTCTCCTTAATATCTGAAAATCACTTTTCCCCCATTTACCATCCAGGGCCCTGAGAAACCATGGAAGAATTCAGCCTAATTATTGTAATGTACAATCACAGTTTTTCATGATACCATTTAAAAACAAGCTTATCAAAACAGCTAAATAAAGGTTACGATGTGAAGAGATTATTTTAAGTTGAAGGAGAGATTAGTCCAAGAGAGTCTGTCATTCAATTCTAGACAGCTGGCATCATGAATTCCTCCCACTTGCCTCCGTGTGAGTCCATCTGTGTCTGTTGAGAGAACTGTTTTAAATCTCCCCTTTTCCAGGTCAACTGTTATATCACAATCCAAAGGAAATTGTCTGGCTCCGTAATGTGACTTAGCAGAAAGCAGTATGTAATATTCTGTGAACCACATATGGTTTGAGGGTTGTAGGATGAATATCACTATCAGATTCTGGATCCAATGATATTGAAAAAAATCTGTTTTTCTCAATTCCGTGTGTTTTCAAAGATTGGAACAAGAATGTTTGGTTTCCAAGCTGGCTATATAAAAATGATTGCCTGATGTTCTCCAGTTCAACCAAATCATGCAACAAAAATGAAAAAGCCCACAAATAAAACAATTTCTTAAAATGCACCTATGGAGAAATTCGTACCTAAAGGAAAAGATTCAATTCCCATTACTTAAATTAGCTCTTAATGTAACTTTAATAAACATTTTTCTGGTGATATCACTGAGTGGTATGCTTCAATACACATCGGAAACAAAGCACCCCTTTCTTATTATTCCCATTACATAATTTCCATAACAATAATGAAATTAAATGCAGTCATCAGTTTTTCTTTTTTTCTATTGGGAGAGCACATTGCTTGAATAAGGGAAATACTGTTGTAACTTAGTTTTAGAAAGGAAGCAATGATTTTGTTTAGAATTGTCATAAATAGGTAACTAATATAATAGGCTCCTACAGGAAGGGAACTGTTTGCATGGAAAACTTAGAGATTAGAGCAGCGTTTCAACCGAGCAGTGAGAGCGCCAATCCCTCTCAGGGAGCTAGACACATTCAGGGAAGGGCTGAAAGCTGAGGCTCTCCAGCTACATTTTTGATAGCGTCTTGGAAAAATCTCATTTCCTCTGTTGACCTTCTGACTTTCTATTTAAGAAGTAGTTCTGAACTTTGACTCCTAATTAAACTAGTAAAGCTGTCAATACAAATCTATGTAATATACAGCTTCCTAGTAAATTTGCTACTAAAAAATGCTTTGAAAGCAGAATTTGTCACCAGCTAGAAAAACATACAAGTAGTCTATGAACAGTTATCAATGTTTTTTCTCTCTTAGTTCTTTCAAGAGTAATTTTCCACACCTCCTATACATCTTCACATTATTGGACTAAGAGAACTAAATGCATGTCATCATCATGTTCACTTAGAAATTAATCACATAAAATTGAGCAGGTTGCTGAGTGGGTCAGGGTATGATGTGTTTCTTTCAGGCCTATTGCTTTATTTCCTTCAGATCCTTTATATTTGAGCAGACTGCTATTCTGTAAAGTAGATTTAAGGAATTAAGATGATCGAGGCTGCATAATTTGACTAAGGACAGATTTAAGAAAATTATCTTTTCTCTTAGTTGAAGTCTGGATTATCGGGCAAAGCCAGGACATTCTCATTTCATAATTAGGATGCTTGACCAATTCTTATCTTAGTCCCGGTATTCCAATTTCTAGCTTGAACGACACCCTCCACCACCACCACCGAAGTCATTTTAAACCCTTTATATTCAAAAGATAACCCCAAATCTTATTTCACAAGAAAATAGAGATATCCGATGAGAGGATCCTCAGCTGTCTGGCTCCCAACAGTCACTTTGACTTGGTCCCCTGAATAAGGTGTACTTCTGTCCAGAACCTATTTTCCCTTTTCCCCCAGGATTCTGCTCTGGCAGTTCCCCTTTTCAGTCTTGGACATTCATCCTCTGGTCTTGTTCTTTCTCTGTACTTTTCCTTTGACATGCTCAGATAATCCATAGGGCATAGTCACGTGTTCCAAAGCCACACCTATCAATAAAACAAAAGAAAAATAAACCAAAGGAAAGCTCTTTAATTCTAGATTCCCCTCTAGCTATGTCTTCTTTCTCTTCTCTTTTTCCAGACCAAGAAGTTTGAATGAATTGTCTGCACTCACTGTCCCCATAATACAGCAAGGTACGGAGATCTTAAATATGCTCTGATAGGTTTGACTCATCTGCACACCCTGGTAACCACTACGCCACTCAAGATGTGGAACATTTCCAACATTCTAAAAGTTTCTTCCTTCTCATTTTTCAGTAAATCCCCACCCTGCCCTTCCCTACACCACTTGTTTGATTCCTTTAACTGTAGATTATGTATTTCTTGCACTTTTTCCTTCAACTTTTAAAACAACTTCAAATTTACAAATAGTTTATAAGCTTAGTACAGAAACCTTTTCTCAAATCATTTAAAATTAAATTGCTGACCTATTGCCCCATCAAGTCTGAATATTTTAGTGTGTTTTTTCTCCAGTGAAAACATTTTCCTGCAGGACCATAATGCAGCCATCAGAATTAGGCAATTAGTACTGAAGCATCACTAACATCTAACTCTCAGGATCCATTCAAGTTTCACCCATAAATACCATTAGAGCAAAAGGATCCAGTTCAGGATCACACCGTCACATTTTGTTGTATATCGCTGTGGTCTCCTTTAATCTGGAATGGTTCCTCAGTCTTTCCCTGACTTTCGTTACTTTGGCATCTTTAAAAAGTGCAGGTCAATTGTTTTATAAAATATCTCTCAATTTGGTTTGTCTGGCATTTCCTCAGGAGTAGATTCGGTAGGAGAAGGAAGGGAAGATTGAAGGGTGGGTAAACAGAAGGGGGAATGAACCATGAGAGACTATGGACTCTGGGAAACAAACTGAGGGCTTCAGAGGGGAGGGGGTGGGGGAATGGGATAGGCCAGTGAAGGGTATTAGGGAGGGCACATATTGCATGGTGCACTGGGTGTTATACACAAATAATGAATCATGGAACATTGCTTCAAAAACTAAGGATGTACTGTATGGTGACTAACGTAACATAATAAAAACTTATTTAATAAATAAATACAGCTTAATATCAAAACAGAACTGTAACAAAGAGAAGAAATTGTATGCAAATTCCACTTAAAAAAAGATGTAAAACCCCAAATTAAAATGTTATCTAACCTAAAAAACAAAACAAAACAACAACAACAACAAGAAAAAAAAAAAAAGAGGAGTAGATTCAAGCCAGGTATGTTAGGACAATCATAGGAGGGAGTCTGTGTTCTCGTTGTATCCAGTCAGTGGCTCATGACTTTAATTTGTCCCATTATTGATGATGTTCACGTTGATCACTTGATTAAGGTGCTAACTTCCAGGCTTCTCCACTGTAAATTATACTTGTTCCCTTTGTAATTAATTAATATTTAGTGAGGAGGTAATTTGAGTCTATGTAAATATTTCATGACTTATCAAACTTTCAAATTATGTATTTCTTTATTTATATTCGTACAAAGTCTGTTTTTATTTTATTCAATGGTTTAAAATCTTTTACTATAATTATTTATTTTAATACTCATATTGGCAAAGATTTGTCCAGTGCCAAGTCCTTCAACCTGGCTTCTTTGTCTTTTTGACATGTCTTCATCATTCTTTGATACTTAGTTTTTGGCATTTCCAGACTCCCCTTTTATTGCCCTAGTCCTGGAATCAAATATTTCTCCAAGAAGCCTTTATTCCTTTCAGAGGAAAATATAACTTAGTAGCAAAATCTGCTTGTGCTCATAACTGTTAGTGTATCACTATGTCCAGTTTCCCTCAGTGGACAGAACTAGGGGTTATATACAAGTATACACACACATACACATTCATTTGTATCTACCTGCATTTTGTCTATGTATGAAAAACTTTGAGTTCACACTGAAACTTCCAGTTCCATCCAATACCATGTGAGTCATGCTAGTTTACTCTTTTTCTATATTTTTAACTCCTTTCTCTGGTAATAAGAAATAGGCCTCTGTGATCCTTGACATTTATTATTTATTTGATGAATTCTGCTCTATGTAAGCAACCTCATTCCTGTTACTGTCTTCTCTTCACCTGAAAGTCCTCCTTAATGCCACTCACACTGAGATAAGCACCCATGCTTGTCTCCCATGCTCTCCTCACCCTGCTAGGGCTCTGGGACCCCACTCAAGGCCCCTCCTCTACCTGCATGGTCCTCCTCACCCCACTTGAGATCCAGTATTCTGTGGGACCACTGCCACCACTTCCAGTAGATGGTCTCCTTACTTTGCTTATGCTCTGACACCTACTCCAGGCCTCTCTGCTGGGTGGAGCAGTATTTCACCTTGCCATGGGCCAAAACCTATGACGGACCATCTTCCCCAACCCTGCCAACATGGATGTTCTTTCCCACCCACGTGGCCTTTGACACCTGCACCTCACACCTTACACTGTGGCTGCCTTCCCATCACTCCCCTCACCTTGCACGTGCTCTGACACACTGCATATTGCCACTGAAATCTATCTTCACCCAGGCCTTAGTCTGATGCCTTTCTTTCTTTTTTTTTTTTAAAGATTTTATTTATTTGACAGAAATAGAGACAGCCAGCGAGAGAGGGAACACAAGCAAGGGAAGTGGGAGAGGAAGAAGCAGGCTCATAGCGGAGGAGCCTGATGTGGGGCTCGATCCCATGATCCCATAACGCCGGGATCACGCCCTGAGCCGAAGGCAGACGCTTAACCGCTGTGCCACCCAGGCGCCCCAGTCTGATGCCTTTCTGACTTCGCCTTCACACAAGGCTTTGGATTAAATTCTTTAGGAAAGGAAAAGAATAGAAAGGAAGTATTATGAACTTAATTGTTCTCTCTTCCAAATCCCCACATCTAGTTCGAGTCCCTAACCTCTACTCTGACTGTATATGGAGATTGAGCCTTTAAGGAAGTAATTAAGGTTAAGTGAGGTCATAAGGGTGGGGCTCTAATCCAATTAGACTTGTGTCATTATAAAAGGAAGAAGAAACAGGGATGTCTAGGCACAAAGAAAAGTCATCTGAGGACCTAAAAAGAAGTTAGCCCTTTATAAGCCAAGGAGAGAGGCCTCAGGAGAAACCAAACCTGCCAACATTTTGATCTTGAACTTCCAGCCTCTCAGAATTGTGACAAATAAGACTTATATTATTTAAACCACTCAATCTGTGGTGCTTCAGTATGTGAGCCCTAGAAGACTAATACAAGAAGAGAAACAGAAGAGGAAAAAGGAAAAAGGAAGCACTTCCTCCGTATTTTACTTTAGACTATAAACTACTTCAGTTCTTCTGATGGTACCGGACCTGCTTTTACCAAGATCACCAAGTATTTTCAAATCTAAATGGAGAATTTTGATGGACATCAGTATAATACTTAACACTGTCAAGAAGAAAGCTCCCTTTCTTTTTAAAAATTTTATGTATCTATCAGTCATCTATTTCTATTTATTCTTTTCCTTTTTTCCTTTTTATAAAAATAGAAAAATCACCTTTATTGAGATATAATTGACATATAACATTTGTACATTTATGATGTAAAATGTGTTGATTTGATTCACTTATGTATTGCAAAATGATTACCACCGTAGATTAGCTAGCACCTCCACCACATCACATAATTACTAGTTTGTTTGGTGAGAACATTTAAGATCTACTCTCTTAGCAATTTTAAATATAATACATATATAATATGGTGTATAACAAATACGTCATACAGTATTATTAACTATAATCACCATATGTACTTTAGATACCCATAACTTATTCATCTTATAACTAGAAATTTGTACTTTTTTTTTTAAGATTTTGTTTATTTATATAAGAAAGAGAGAGAGCACGAGTGGGGGGAGGGGGCAAAGGAAGAGGGAGAAGCAGACTCCTCACTGAGCGGGGAGCTTGATGTGGGGCTTGATCCCAGGACTCTGAGATCATGACCTGAGCCGAAGGTAGACACTTAATGGACTGAGCCACCCAGGCACCCCTGGAAATTTGTACTGTTTGACCAACATCTCCTCATTTCCTTCTCTCCTTGGCCCCTGGTAACGACCATTCCCATCTTATACCACTTATAAAAATTAACTTGAAATGCATTACAGACTTTAACATAGATCTGACACCACAAAATTCCTAGAAGAAAACGTAGAAAAGAATAAACTCCTTAATTGGTCTTAACAATGATTTTGTTGGATACAACACCAAAAGCATAAGCAACAAAAGCAAAAATTAGTGATACTTCATCAAACTGAAAAGTTTCTGCACAGCAAAAGAAACAGCCAACAAAATGAAAAGGTAGCCTACAGAAATGGGGGAGATCATTTGTAAATCATATATCTGATAAATGGTTAGTATTTGAAATATAAAAGGAACTCCTACAACTCAGTAGCAGAAAATAAATAAATAAATAAATAAACAATACAATTAAAAAATGAGCAGAGAAACCGAATAGACATTTTTCCAAAGAAGACACACAAATGGCCAACAAGTACATGAAAAAAGTGCTCAACATCACTAATCATCAGGGAAATGCAAATCAAAACCATAATGAGGTATCACCTCACAGCTGTGAGAATGGCTGTCATCAAAAAGACAAGAGATAACAAATATTGGCAAGGATGTGGAGAAAAGAGAATCCTTTGCACCGTTGGTTGAAATGTAAATTGGTACAGCCGCTATGGAAAACAGTATAGAGTTTCCTGAAAAAAATAAAAAATAGAACTACCATATGATCCATCAATCTCACTTTTGGGGATCTATTCATAGTAAATGAAAACAGGATATTGAAGAGATATCCATATATATATATATATATATATATAATGGAATGTTATGAAGCCATGAGAAAGAAGGAACTCTTGCCATTTGAGACAACATGGACGGATCTCGAGGGCATTATATTAAGTGAATTAAGTCCAGGAAAGACAAATACTGTATGATATTATTTGCATATGGAATCTAAAAATGTACCATCCTTCTTAAATCAACAGGTTGTATTGATTAAATGGACCTTGTCATTTTGGCATCAGAAACACTAGTCCTTCAATGATTACATGCTCCCTTCACTACCTCTGTCTCATATAAAACCGATACCCTTTTATCTTCTCAGCATAAGATTATTTTTAATTGATTAAATCAATTGTGGTTATTAGGCATTAAAACATAGGTATGAGGAAGCTCATGGATTTCACAAGACAGATTTGTTGCTCAGATCACTTTTATTCATGTTGTCCTGTAATCAGTCCCCATAAATCCACAGAATCTTTTTATATATATTTTTTTTGCACCTGAGGCAACTTTTCATTAACTAGGGCCATAGTTTTCGCTTCCAAAAATTCCTTTCCATGGTCTCTGAGAGTGCACATAATAATCAGTGCAAACAATACCACGAAAGAAAATGCTTTCTTATTTGTGGTGCTCTTTGTAGCAATCACTCGTAGGGAAGCCAGGCAGTAACCGCTGGAAACAGAAGTAGACTCTTAATTACCCAAGAAACTTAAACAAGTGAGCTTTAGCAGCAGTCCCTTAAAACTGCCTAATTAGGAGTACTGATCTGTCTGCTGGCAAGTTGGGAGGTCCCATGTACTTCTGCTAGGGCTAAAGACACATGGGACTCAGGACAGTGCCTGTCAGGAGAAGGCTTTTATCTCTCAGAACAAAGGAGTATCCTAAAGAGCATCACCCAGCCTAGGTCACTGGTCTAGGCATGGGCTTCTTCATGTGTGTGTTTCAAAGTACCTTGAATTAAAGAGGGTCATATAAAACTCCCTATATCTATTTTTCCTTATACTTGCTTTCTCTCTTGAAAACTCTAGTTCAATTAATGGCACCAACATTTAATAGTTGTCTAAATTTAGTAATCCTGTTTTCCTTCTTTCTTCCACATCCAGTCAGTAACTATGTCTTACTGATTTTACCTCCATAATATATCTTTTATCATTTATCAGTCAACTGCTTTCTACCCTATTAGCAGGCATACTTTAGACCCCTGTCCTCTCTTAGTTGGATTACTGAAATGATTTATTGGCTCTTTCCCCTCTTCTGAGAGCTAATGATCTATTGGAAAGAGCTATTATTAAGGTATTTGACCATATATATATATATATATATATATATTTAGAGGTTGAAGATGACGCTTATCAGCCTCAAGTCCAACATTTCCCATCATCACCAGTGACATATAACACAACATCTCATCATTCCAGAGAAGAAAAATAAGAATGTAAGAAAAGTGGCTGTTATGGCTCATTTTATGTGTCAACTTGACTGGCCATGAGATGGCCAGATTGAACATTATTTCTGGGTTTTTCTTTGAGTGTGTTTCTGGATGAGATTATCATTGAAATCAGTGGACCCAATAAAGTAAATTGCCCTCCCCATTGTGGATGGTTATCATTCAGTTCAATGAGAGCCTGAATAAAACAAAAGGCAGAGGAAGATGGGATATTCGCCCCTTTTTGCTTCTCACTTTTCTGCTTGAGTTGGTATATCTCATCTTTTCCAGGCCTGGGACTGGGTTTTAAGCCACTGGCTCTTCTGTAGGGCTTCAGACTGAAACTGAATTACATCACAGGCTTTCCTGGGTCTCCAGCTTGCAAGTGCCAAATCCTGGGCCTTCTCAGATTCCATAATTGTGTGAGCCAATTCCTCATAATAAATTCATAATAAATCTCTCTCTCTCTCTCTCTCTCTCTGTATCTTCTAGTGGTTAATTTGTTCCTCTGTACATGAATTCAATTACTTAAATTGTTTAATTTGTCTTGTGACAATGTAAGCACTAATTTTTTTTCATCAAGATAGAATTTAAAAATACAAAAATACATAAACAGTCTTGCTACTACTAAGTTCAGATTTTTATTCCCCCACCCAATGCCAGCTCTCTTCCTTACCTCAGCAGCACCATGGTGGCTCATCTGAATTGCATATAGACTATATAGAATAATTGTATATGAAAGATTGTGGACTCTGGGAAACAAACTGAGGGCTTCAGAGGGGAGGGGGGTGGGAGATTGGGATAGGCCAGTGATGGGTATTAAGGAGGGCACATACTGCATGGTGCACTGGGTGTTATACGCAAATAATGAATCATGGAAGATTGCACCAAAAACTGGGAATGTACTGTATGGTGACTAATATAACAAAATAAAAATTATTAAAAAAAGAATAATTATATATAACTTTAAAGGGATTTTGGTAGAGGAAGATCCCATGAATTTTGGTGCTTTCTAGCCCTGAATGTCTTTACATCTTGGTCAGGCACTTTTATGCTTAGGTCTCTGCCTGCTACTCTATTTATTTGAGGAATATCAGTACAGATGTGAAATCAGAAGGGGACCAAGGCATGCATCAAAGGTGAATATAGCCAGGAGTTCTGAGTAAAACAGATATGTTCATGCAAAAATACCACTATCAAGGTTAAATGAAGTAATGCATGTATAGAGAGAGATTCTTGTTCAGTACCTGACTCATAATAGAAAGTCGGTGAATGTCAAAAAAATTTGTGAGTAGATATCACAAGCGTTGCATAGATGGGTCACTACCTTGAATGTTGGATGGTACGTGAGGTTGGCGGGTTGGCAGGGCATGGTGCCTAGGAGAGCTGGTTTGAAGGACTGTCACTGCAGAGCCATGTGTCCTTTGTGTCTAGTATAGTGTTTAATTCATATTATATTCTTATTGAATGTTTTTGCGTATATAAGTTGTTCATTGAATGTATGAAAAATACACAAATTCTTTGACATTATCTTCCTATTTACTACTTTCTTGATTACGTTGCAAGTCAATGTGTCGTCTTTTCTTTATTACCTATTTCTTATGGCAATTTCCTATCATGGGTGGAGAACTGAGTGCATGCATTTCTAGTCTCACATGAGAGGCCTTTTTAATATGACAGTGTTTATAGTGGATCTTTGGCTTGAATTCTCTTCTCCATATCAGGTGTTAATTTTCACCTGGACTCAGCTTCAGGATTTAACTAAGTTTCCCAGGCACCTGTAGCATTGCTGTTCCTGGCAGCTAAAAGCATTCATAATTTTGCTTCCTTTCCCAGTATATTTTGGCAAGTGTTGAAGAGCAGCATGTGGGGAGGAGTTTGGGCCCCCATTTTAGTCCAGGTGAGACAGGGGCATTGATCCTATAGTTTGTTTATATACAGCCATCACTTTGTGACACTTGAACCCTAAGGCAAGGAAGCAACCAACTTCCCCACAGATTTCTCACTGTCTACGCAGATGGGTGTGATCTTAAGCAGCCAACAGTGCACATATGTTCCTAATGTTGAAAGGAGGATACTGAGCCAAGAATGACTGCAAAAGCCTGTCTCTTCATACCTTCTCTCTCAGGTGGCAGCTGTAAATATGGCCCTCTGTAGGATTAATTAAATAAAATGAAAAGCACAGTCAAACATTAGGGAATGAAATGGAAGGTACTGCGTGGGAGAATGTCTGATGGTGATTTGATCTCAGTGGGAAATGTTGGAGAAAATTCCTGACAAAATTTTCATTAGGACATCAAATTGGTCAGCACGTGTTTCCAGCTATGGGTTAGTTACTGTAGGAACTGTAAACCCTAAAAAACACACATCACCAAGTTTCAGGCCTACAGATATAGATATTAAAAATAGCTTGTTAAATGTCAGCTTTTTATTTTGCACTTAATACATAGTACTCAAATTACTAAAAGGGCCTTCTGTAATTGAGGATTTCCCCCCAGCATGTTTCAACTGATAATTTCTTCCTTTAGCTTTCAATGACTGTACTTACTTATCAAAACTTAGCACACACTAGAACATAATCTTTTTAAAACTTATGATCTATGATGATACAGTTTTGTACGTTATAATACCGTTGAGTATCTGTGGGGGTAGAACACCCCACTGGGCTTTCTATAACTATAATATTTCTATACATTAATTGAGTAAGAATAAAATACTTTTTCATTGGCATAAACAATAAAGCATTTGTTAAAGATTATAATACTCCCACAGGTGACAGAATGCAGAAATTCTCATTTTAGTTTCAATTTAAAAATTAGAAACATAAATCATTATGAAATAAAATTCATTGCCTATAATTTAGTCAGGTGTATCATAAAAATGCAGTTTAAATAATTTTTTATTTTCTGTATATAGAATACTGCCAATCATGTTCGTATTGTGTTCTAATTACTCTTAAAACAAACAGATGATCTTGTTTCTCTCATTACAGAAGTAAAGAAGAGGCTTAACGATGTGGATCCTAATCTTTCAAAAAATAGGTTTGTCTATGAAAAATACAATTAAATGCTAATTAAAATAATATTAATATCCATAGACTGTGCATACAGTTGGCACAACATCCCTGCTACACATAACACTGAAGCACAGCCACTGCTGTCGACTTGCTACTCACATTACAAAGGTGCTGGCCAAGAGTCTGTGACTCATTCGGTTCAGCACAATTTTACTGGGGGTTTTCACATGGATAAGAGACCACTGTTTTCTGTCTCTCACAGAGTTTGATCCATTCACAGATTCTAGAAACATAATGTAGTGCACCTTAATGTGCAGTTTTGTTCACATGGAGATCAAAGTTTGGAAAAGATGGAAAGACACTAAACCAAGAATCAGACAACTAAACTTGGCATTGTTTTCTATAACCGGCTGGATATATGCCTGTCATTCAGCTCTTCTATGTCCATTACTAATATTTTTTTAAAAGATTTTATTTATTTGAGAGAGAGAGAGAGAGAGAGCAAGCATGCATGAGCAGGGGCAGAGACAGAGGGAGAGGGAGAAGCAGAGTCCCCCTGAGCAGGGAGCCTGATGCAGAGCTCCATCCCAGGACCCTGGGATCATGACCTGAGCCAAAGGCAGATGCTTATCCGACTGAGCCACCCACGTGCCCCTCCATTAACAAAGTTAAAATGAGAGACAGTAATACCAACGCTGCCAAGTGAAAAAACCATTGAGAGAATGTGTGATGTGTTTGAAAGTTCTTTGTAAATTCTGAAGTGTGGCCTCATTGTCATATATAACTTTGTGTACTGAATGTTTGTGTCCTCCCAAAATTCATATCTTGAAATCCTAATGCCCATTGTGATGGTATTAGGAGGTGGCATTGATGGCATTCTGATCTTGGCTTCCCAGCCTCCAGGACTCTGAGAAATAAATGTTTGTCTTTCAGACACTTAATCTATGGTATTCTTGTTATAGCAGCCCGAACTAAGACATATCTTGTTGTTATCATGAGACATATCGAGCAGTCAGGAATGATTTTCAAGCTTCTATCTGGAGTCGCATCTTTGATCTCCTGCGTTTTTTGCCTGAAAACTTATGACATTAGCTTTCTAATATTACATACATGGCTATGATGAATATTACACTGAACTGCACCTATAAAAACTACTTATAGATCACTTAGCATAATCTCCTCCAGTCCTGTCCATGTTGCTGCAAATGTTGGGTAATCGTTCTTTCTGATGGCTGAGTAATATTCTATTGTATATATGGACCACATCTTCCTAATCCAGTCATCTGTTGAAGGGCATCTAGGCTCCTTCCACAATTTAGCTATTGTGGACAAGGCTGCTATGAACATTGGGGTGCATATGGCCCTTCTCTTCACTACGTCTGTATCTTTGGGGTAAATACCCAGTAGTGCAATTGCTGGATCATAGGGTAGCTCAATTTTTAACTTTTTAAGGGACCTCCACCCTGTTTTCCAAAGTGGCTGTACCAACTTGCATTCCCACCAACAGTGTAAGAGGAATCCCCTTTCTCCACATCCTCTCCAACATGAGAGACCGTGGACTCTGGGAAACAAACTGAGGGCTTCAGAGGGGAGGGGGGAAGGGGATTGGGATAGGCCGGTGATGGGTATTAAGGAGGGCGCATATTGCATGGTTCACTGGGTGTTATACGCAAGTAATGAATCATGGAACATTGCATCAAAAACTGGGGATGTACTGTATGGTGACTAATATAACAAAATAAAAATTATTACAAAAATAAAAAAATAAAACCTACTTAGATGCTGATATGCCCCTTTGGTTCAGTTTACACTAATATTTCCAATAACCTTTATGTATAGTAACTCTTCCAAAACTCTTCTGTTTGGTTAACCATCTCAACCTGGAATATTTGAATAAATTTGTATTGTGGGCAGGAGAATTTAAAGATTGTAGTGACTGTTAAAGAGTACTTTTAGGCCAGGTGCAAGAGATGCAGAAACAGCTTTGTGTTTGGTGAGTGAAGTAATACCTCAATAGCAAGGTGCAATGCTCAGAAGTTTTGCCAGGATAAGTACTTTGTATTTAGAACTGTGTTTTGTATATATGCAATGGAATATTACTCAGCCATCAGAAAGAACGATTACACAACATTTGCAGCAACATGGACGGGACTGGAGGAGATTATGCTAAGTGAAATAAGTCAAGCAGAGAAAGACAATTATCATACGGTTTCACTCATTTATGGAACATAAGAAATAGCAGGAAGATTGGTAGGAGAAGGAAGGGAAGAATGAAGGGGGGAGTAAGCAAAAGGGGAAATGAACCATGAGAGACTGTGGACTCTGGGAAACAAACTGAGGGCTTCAGAGGGGAGGGGGGGTGATTGGGATAGACCGGTGATGGGTATTAAGGAGGGCACGTATTGCATGGAGCACTGGGTGTTATACGCAAATAATGAATCATGGAACATTGCATCAAAAACTGGGGATGTACTGTATGGTGACTAATATAACAAAATAAAAATTATATAAAAAAAAAGAACTGTGCTTTGTGTAATACCACTGCACAAAAGGCAAAAATAACTAACAAACCAATTAGAAGATGTATCTATCTCCATACAGGCCACTTGGCTTGATAACTGGAAAGTAGTCAGGTTACATGTGGTGATCTTACCTTCATCAGGTTGCATCTGAATGGCATTTGTGCACGATTTCAGCATAATGACTAGAGGCCTATTTCTGTCCTACAGGGATGCGAGATGCTAAATAGCTTCAAACCAAAAATGTGCTTCACATCTAGTAGACCTGCTCTGCGAGGCAAATATCTTGATAATTTCTCAGTTTTATGAAATTTGGAAAGTGAAATCCTTTTGCCTTATAATATGGGGCTTTTAAAAAAGATATGAACACTAAATTTGGGTTCTCAAATATTTTAGCTATGCATGGGAAACTGATTTATCTCCCCAAATTCTTCATTTGCCTGAGTATTCATGTGACTGTATAGATGTAATGTTTTCTGTATCTTAGGGCTTGTGTCAGAGAAATATGTACTTTGATTGTGCCATCTATGCACAGCTTTTATCATTTCCACCCCTACGTAAACCTGATTCAGTGGTACACACACTCATACTTCCACTTCCGCACTTTACTCTAAGATCATTGGATTTGCAAGCTGGAAAATTCACTTTGCTTGGTTTAAGTGGCTGAATTAAGATTGAGTGTGCCAATGAAAGTGAATGACCAAACTAACTTTCCTATCTCCGTCTTTTACTTTGTAAATCATCTGCAGTTTACATCCAAAGTGTTATGTTTGTCCATGACATTTCATTCTATAAGGCCAGTGTCACTATATGATTATTCAAATATAATCATATGAAACATCTGTTTTGTTTGGACCTATATAAGTATGTGGAAGGAATGATGAAGAGGACTGTGGAAACAGAGGTCAAAAAAGAAGGAAAAAGGGAGAAGAAGAGAAAGTAGAGATTGAAAAGGCATACAGAGAGAATAATTGGTCTCTGTGCAGGAAGATGATTTTAATCAAACAAGTGAGGGATGAAGAGGAGGAAGGAAAGCATTTGTCCTTTCTTTTTAAGTGTGAAATAGGTAGTGAACCTGGACTATTCTAGCTGTCATGGTGATATTCCCTTTTAGTATCATTCCCTGCCCAGCTCCTCAGGAATTTCACCTCTGAAGCACCTTATTCACTTCTCCTTCATTCTACTGTGGCTTAATGGATTTCTCCACATTGTCATTGTTGTCTGTCATTCTACTGGGGAAGAAGTCTGTATTAGTCTGTGTGAGCTGCCATGACAAAATACCATAGATTGGGTGGCTTAAACAATAGACATTTATTTTTTCACAGTTCTAGAGGCTAGAAGTTGCACATCAAGGTGCTGGCCAATGTGTTTCTTGGTGAGATCTCTTTTCCTGGCTTGTAGATGGTTACCTTCTTGCTATGTCCTCACATAAGCTTTCTTCTGTGTATGTGAGGCGTGGAGGGCTGGGTGGGAGGTATAGATATGTCTTTCTTCCTCTTTTTTATAAGCCCTTTCAGATTAGGGCATCACCCTTATGACCTTATTTAACCTTAATGATCTCCTGTTTCCAAACACAGTCATACTGAGGGTTAGGGCTTCAACATATGAATTTTCAGGGGAGGGGGGCACAATTGAGTACATAGCAAAGTTTCTTTCTGTGTTTCCATAGAAAAAGGGAAGATTCAACTCCATCATCACAGATATAGGTCAGAAAAATATTTTGCTGTCTTTCTACTTTTCCATTTCCTACTGATATGGTTGTTTAAATATGGCTTCTCAAACATTCAAGCAAGACACACACTTCCATATAGGTCTTCTAAGATATAAAGATTTACATGAAAATACTTCACACTGTCAAGTAAAACTGCCTTGAAATTGAGGACATTCCTTTGAAGGTTCCAGACACCTTCTGTTGTTAGAGCTACCTTGGTTTCTGACCACTTAACCTTGCCTACTCCAATAGGTTACCTGGGACTCAGAATTTGCTTGAGTGTTTTCCATTATATCAAGAAAGCCACTTTGATGTTTATGTTGACTGCTTAGCTGGTATTTTGATTCTTCCTTTCCAAGAATCTTTAGATTTGCGGGGTGACTTGCTTTCAGAAATCCTACCTGGTGTCTAACCTGGGCCCTTGGCCTTTTGGGTCTTCAGATTTAGGTAGGCTCTTGATTTAGGCTATTTATCTACTTTTTAAAGGCTATTCAAAAAATTTTGAAATCTGATCATTTTATTTTTGTAGAGAACTGACAGTTAATATGTCATGCTGAATGTATTTTTCTACATTGCCAATAATAGCTTTTATGCATTGTTGAAGCTTGGGTATAAACCCTCTATTTTTTCTGATATTCAGTTTGCTCAGAAGTTTCAGTTATTTATTTATTTATTTATTTATTTATTTATTTATTTATTTTTTAAAAATTTTATTTATTTATTTGACAGAGATAGAGACAGCCAGCGAGAGAGGGAACACAAGCAGGGGGAGTGGGAGAGGAAGGAGCAGGCTCATAGCGGAGGAGCCTGATGTGGGGCTCGATCCCACAATGCAGGGATCACGCCCTGAGCCGAAGGCAGACGCTTAACCGCTGTGCCACCCAGGCGCCCCTATTTATTTATTTTTTATAAATAAAATATTGAAAAATTATACATAGTTTAGGTTTGTTTACAACTTTTGGATACCTTATTAGGAAGGCACTTTTTATGATGAGCACTGGATGTTATATGTAAGTGGTGAATCACTAAATTCTACTTCTGAAATCAGTATTACACTACATGTTAACTAACTAGAATTTAAATAAAATTTTGAAACAGTAAGTAAATAAATAAACACAATTTTTGGATCCCTTAAATGGCAATTAAGTTTCTTATGTTCCTTTCAAAAGTGCCATACACAACTGATGAAAGACAGCATGTGCTTGTGTGTGTGTTTGTGTATGGGTGTGTTTGTGGGTGTGCCTGTATCTTTGCAATGTCTCCTAGCCAGGAGATCTCCTGTGTTGCCATTAGGTATTATTTCAGTCAGTGTGTAAGGATGCCAAGGACAGTAACAGACATTCTGGTGAAGGTCCTATTTCTGATATATTTGTTGTCTTTTGACTTAGCCAGGCAGAGAACTTTCATTGGAGAAGCCTAGGTCTACAGTTGTGATTTCTCAGACTCCATGAAGGAGCTGCAGGAAGTCTGACTTCCTTATGAAAATTCTTTCCTTTCCTTATGAAAATTCTTATGCCCTGGGCTGAGATTTCTCATAAGCAGCTATACCAAGGGAGCTGGCTAGTGCTTTGCAGCCTTCACCAAAATGCCTGAATTTCTTTCAGCCTAATAATGACATATGAGTAATTTCTCGTTAACACCATGAACATTTGCAGTCTTTCTGCTGACACTGTGAGAGTGACACCTGACAGGCTTTATTCCCTTGATATAAGAACCCATGAAGAAATGCAGTGCAGTCAGATATGATTCCATTAAAAAAGCAATCATTCTTTATAGATCATCTCTATAAAGGTTTCTTACGTCTTTCCAGAAGGTTCAGGTTTGAAAGCACTGGGAAGATCAATAAAATAAGCAGTACATGTTGATTTTTCGTTGTTTGTCCAGTATGTGAAGTATGCAATATATTTTCCACATGAAGATAGTGACACCCATATACAAGTGGGGTTTAAAGTCCATTTTTTTCCTCTCTTCATGTAAATACGATTTTAAAAATTATTTTCCCTCTTATGAAAAAGGGCATAGGATGGAAATGTAGAGGTCATTCTAAAGCAAGGAAGAGATATTTATGCCTATTTGACAACTGAACTAATGGCTATAAGCATTCAAAAACTGATTGACCTGTTCAGATAAATCATCTCAAATTAAGGAAGGAAATCCTGTTCTGATTCTGCTCTTCACTTGAGTGTGTTTCTTGTCAAAATGGCCGAAGGTTTCATTTCTTTCTCTCTATGGCTTTAGCCAGATCACAGTACTGATTAAGGCATTCGTCTTCAATAACTTGGTAAAAGTTAATGGTGTGTATAATAGACGCTAGCTGGCTTGACTTGAACAGTTCCCATTCACTTGTAGATAGGACATTTGATTTGGACACAAAGGTGGTAGTAAAAAGGAATTGTGTTGGGTTGAGATCCATTGACTTCTCTTTAGCCATAGTCTCAGCAATGTTTCCTGTTCCGGCTTGTGGCTCAAGTGGCAGCAACCCCTGAAAACACCAGAGAGAAGGGATGTGGTGACATTTCAAATTTGTATTTGTCGTATTTTACCACTTCTGGACTTTACTCTTTTGCAGAATGGAAGCCATAGCTTCTTCCCTAAGGGTTAGCCACAGAGGGCTCTCAATCATTTTAAAATCTTTTAGGTACTGTCTAATTTATCCTTTACTTTGCAGCATACCTCATTTTGGCCTCTTTGGTAGGGCAGTGTGAGGAAAATCGTTGAGTAAGGCATATTGTCCCTTTTATTATTCTTGTGTGACTATTCATTCTGTCCTCCCCCATCATCTGCCACCGAAGTGCCTCCCTGTCACACGCTGGTTTCTTAGCAAAGGCCATTCCCAAGGTCTTCTGGATTCTCCTCTTTCCTCCAGAAAATGACCTTGTGCCCTTGTTTTTGGCTCTGTCCATGACTGTGTGGCAGCAATAGGTTTAATCACATAGGGGAGCCTTGGCTAATGCGAAAGCAAACTGATAGCTTCTTTTCCTAGGTGACCTAGTGCATTTAAAGCCTTGACTCAGTAAAAAGTATATGTCTTAGAAAGCACCTGTGGGATATATGCAGTTTGAGAGATTAGTGCTGGGGAGGAAGGTATTTTTCCATCCTATAGGCCTAATTAGTTTCTACGAATACTGTTCAATATAGAGAGATCAGAATGATGCAAGCCAACCCCCATGGTGAGGACTGAGATGTTTTATGCTGTTAGATAAGAAGATAATGCTAAAGATTGATTGTCAATATCATTGCACCATTTTCTCTCATGTTCCTTTTTCAAAAACTTTCACACATTTAAAAAATATGAAAATAGTTGAGAACATATGATTTATTATTATTTTCGTTGGAGTAAAAAATTGTATTGGACTGCATAACTTATAATCATTTTTTCCTTTTATAAAAATAGTAATAGATTTAGTTTATGTATAACATGTAATGAAATCTGTTAATTGATAAGTTTTACTGTTAAATTTTTGCATTTAGTTTCCACTTCTTCTGTACATACCTACATATACACCCACATTACAAAAATTCATAGAACAAGCAGGACTTGGGAAAGTACTACCACTTTTTACTAGAAACAAACTTCCACTACAGAAAACTCCCCAATCTCTCTCTACTCCTTTACTCCACCCAGTTTATTTAAAACCCTCTGTGGTGCTGGGTAAAATCTTTAGCAGGCTTTCTGCTAATTCACAGACAACAGAAAGTATTCACAATAAAGTTCATCTCAAGGCAGTTGTTTCTGCAGTTAAAATGTCAGGTCCCATGTTTTAATTGTAGTCTCTCCCCTTCCCGACTCAGACCTGTTCTACATGGGAAGCCTTTGGTGGAGAGGAGGGGGGAGCTCAAGGTTGAGTCTTTCTTTACTCATCTCAGTCTTCAATCCTTTCATTCTCTCCTGGGGTTGGCAGGATGGCCCATGGGATGCTTCTCATGGCTATCACGGTGGAGCTGGTGTAAACACAAGCACTTTCCACTCTCTGATGTTTCACAACTTTTAATTTAATTGGCCACAGGAAATCACAAGGAAAAACACAGTGCCAGGGGGCCAGAGGATCTTCCCATGGAAGTTGAGTGGGAGGGAGTGAACATTTCTGAACAATAATTCTATCTACCAACACTGGGTAGCTCCTGCTCCCTCAGCCTGAGCCTCAGAGTGAGAGTACATGGAACAGAACTGAGCTAGGAGCCAGTCCACGTGGCCTGTAGCCTAAAAGTCAACTGTCCAGCTGACCCCCACTCATCTCCAGCCAGCCAGCAAGTCTGCGATGCTTTTTGTACACTACTGATTTTGCAGTTGCATGTTATACAGCCGTGGGTGTCTGATAATGGCAAGATCCATGGTAACCCCAGGGCAACTCATTCTCATGTCATCTGTATCTAGTGCACAGGAAACATACACCTTTGCCCTGTCTGTGGTACCACAGCTACATCCCAAACACAGCCCTCTATTCTGTGGACATAAACTGCTGCAGCCAGTGTCAGAATCTTCAGAATTATTCAGATGCAAATCTGCCCTTTGAATTCTGGAGTCACGTATCAAGCTTTTTGAGTAGTCTCCTAAAGCTATCCTCATGGTACTCTTGAGAAGGAGGGAGAAAACTTCCTACCATTCCCCATTTGGGGTACTGCTGGTTCTTGGGACTCAGATGAAGTGGGTACTAAGGGTCACAACTCGGATGTTAATTGCTCCATTCGTACCTCTGTGACTGCCTTTGCAGTGTGGGAGTATTTGCTGCTTATGGTCTTGAAGCCTCAGTTAGAACCGAACAGAAAGATTCCCATTTTTCTACCCTGTAACACACAAAAAAGAGACACATGTACATATAAATATATAGTGAGATCACAGTTTACCTATTACTTTGTAGCTGGCTTTTCACTAAATACATTATGAACATTTTTTATCCTTAAAAAATTCTACATAATTTTTAATTAATATAAAATATTTCATGATTTTTGAAACAGTACACTATTGTATATTTGGGTCATTTATTATTATTATTTTCTATTATAATCTACACTGTAATGAACATGTCATACTGTAACTTCACAGAATTTCTAGGTGCCATATGTCCAGTAGATTAAAGCCTTAGTTCTTATGATCTCATCCATTCACTGTCATTTACTTTACTCATTACAACTTTAGTGTTTAAAATCCCTCACCTTTGGGGCACCTGGGTGGCTCAGTCTTTAAGCGTCTGCCTTCGGCTCAGGGCGTGATCCCAGCGCGTTCTGGGATCGAGCCCCACATCAGGCTCCTCCACTGGGAGACTGCTTCTTCCTCTCCCACTCCCCCTGCTTGTGTTCCCTCTCTCGCTGGCTGTCTCTCTCTCTGTCAAATGGATAAATAAAATCTTTAAAAAATAAAACAAATAAATAAGTAAAATCCCCCACCTCTGTCTTTTTGTATGTAAGGATTATTATTTTAACTTTTTCACATATTTGATATCAGAGATAGTAGAGCTTATTCTAGATTCTTACCAAGAGTCTTCTTTTTCTTGAGTCAACCCAATTGAAAGCAAGTTGAAAACAATAAAAAAGTTTTTACAATGTACTGTATTTTATTGAAACAATCACTTTCATAGATATTTCCATTAATCAATGTCCAGTGGGCATTCAGCATTGTTCTTGGTTGCAGAAGAGAATAAAGAAGAATTGTATGATACATTCTATAGTCCCAACGAACTAAATTCTTAGGTCACGATCTGAACACATACAAAAATAAATAAATAATAGGGCAACTGTGCACAGAGTATATGATCAAAAGCTATACTGTGGGTTACTGGCCTTACGTTCATTTACATTAGTGCAGTAGTTGAGATATCATGGAATAGAAGAAAGAGTGTGACCTCTAGAAGGAGATTTAGAATCCAGGAATTTGAATCATAGCTTTGCTACTTATAAAATGAATGATCTTGGGAAAAGTTCTCACTTTTTTTAGGTTCAACCTTTCTGTCATTAAAAGGGTCTGGGGCACCTGGGTGGCTCAGTAGGTTAAGTGTCTGACTCTTGGTTTTGACTTCGGTCATGGTCTCTGGGTCCTGGGATCAAGCTCCCTGGCAGGCTCCCTGCTCCCTCTCTGCCCCTACTCCTGTTCATGCACACATACACTCTCTGTCTCAAATAAATAAATTTTTTTAAAAGGGGGAAGGCTAATAATACCACCCTTTAAGACTATTGAGAATGCGAGACAATGTGCTTCAAAGTGTAAGATCAAAATACATTGGGGCAGTTAAAAATTATTTTTGATCAGAGTCAAAAAACCAAATTTGTCCTCTAAGAAAGAACCAGATTGCTATTACAAAAATTTTAAGTCGTTCAGTTTCCTCAAAGCAATGTGTACATGGTAGCCTTGAAAATATTAAGAAATTATTTTCTCATTAGAACTGATTTTTTTGTTCAGTTATACAGAAGTTACATGCTATTGTGATTTGGGCATTTCTTTCAAGGTGAGCATATATAAACAAAAAACAAGGTTTATTTTTTGAAGAAATAATATTCACAGTATTTTATGAGTATAAACAAAATTTGTCATAATATTCTGAAGTTCATTACATAAAAATAAGTCACTTCATTTTACTGGATACCAGTGTGCACCCTTGTCATCTGGTTTCAATCTCTTTACAAGTTAGGTGTACAGAAAGAGTGGTAACTGTTAACATCCCCCTAAAGACATTGATATCAGCTTATTAGGCAATATGCATGAATTTTTTTGCAATACCTATTGTGCTAGCCTGGAAAATTTCATACAACTTCTATAATAAATTGCAAACTTTTAGATTTTTAACACTTTGAAAATTTTTACATAATTATAGAATTGAGTTTCTCTAGACCATCATATTATAGAATCCTTTCTTCTTTTGATTGCTGAGACTGATGCCAAAAAAATTGGGTTAGCAAACTTGTCTTCACAAAGCTAAAAATTTCAGGCTCATTAATCATGTTGTGTTGTTTTGTGTGTGTGTGCGCGTGTGTGTGTGCGTGTGTGTGTGTGTGTGTTTTCCAAGGTGAACAGCATTAAATAGGGTTATTATTATAAACACCCCTAATCCTGTAGGGTTTCTTGTTTATTTATTTCTAATATGTTTGTTATGCTATTTAGCAGGAATTTTAACCACTAGAAGAGAGGGTTGCCATTTCAGTCATTTTCAGACTGTTCCCTGGACAATATAAGCATGAAGGAAATTCACTTTAATACTGTTCATGGCACTTCATTACCCATTAAATTTCATACAGTTTCAAATTATGAGACTTAGAATGTTCAATTACATTCAACCTGAAGCCAACACACTGGGGCTTATGAGAATTTTGTTATTCTGTAACCTTTTAATCTCCCCATCTCTATGTATTGACCTTTTACAAGAAACTGATAGGATAAAAATGCAGTTGGCTCTAATCCACCAATTACCTCCTTCTATGCTAAGGTGACCTGTTGTGTTCATGATGTGTTAACCCAGGAGTTTAGGAAATGTTGTGGACTGTGACTCTTTTGGACTTAATTCCATGTGGAAAATGTTGTGTAAGTAGAGAAATCAATTAAGCACTGTTAGTGTACATGTTAGATGTGGTGGCGTGTGGAAATGTGTTAGACTAACGTTAAAAGACATTTCTACAAGTTCAGAGAAAAAGATCAAAATGATTTTAAATTTCAAAAGGAAAGAAGATTGAATAGGGATTTTTCTATATTTGGAACTAGAAGGAAAAGAAGGCAGGCCTAGGCTTGGTGTTTCAGGCTAGATGTGAAAAATATAAGAAGAGTGCTCTATAGTGCATAACTCTCATTTGCTTGCTTGAATTTTTTCTCTGTTGAAGGGAAAAAGCTGCACATTCAAAAGGCTAGAAAATTTATTGGTAATGGAGAAATGAAGCCAAGTTATTGACTTGAAGTTAAACGTGCACATAATTGCTCTAAATGAGTTCTACTTTTCTGGACTAGGTTAATTGCATCCTGAAATAATTTATAGATGAAAATCACTGAAAGATTAAAAAAAAAAAAAAGCCCGTGGAGCAAAGTATAAGTGATGGAAGATTGCCAACTGCTATCCTTATTTTTTAAGGAATACAAGAAAATGGTTTCTGTAAACTTTGAATTAATGAAATGGCGATAATCATAGAAAACTTTCCAGAATGAGTAATAAAAAGGTTGGATTATGTGTGTTTAGTACAAGTAGCTGTGTTCAGTGGGAACCAGTGTAAGTTCACATATGGTACATTGTAGCAGATATTATAGGTTGGTTTATGATCAATCTTTCTTACTACCTAATTTCTTATTGTGTTATACAAAAGAAGCTTAGAAGCAAAACACTTGATTTTTAGCTTCTTTTGCAGGTAGGGGTAGGCATTTGACATATTTCTGACCAACGAGACACTAGTAACATTTGTTGCCACTGCTTTTTATAGCACTTCTTTCTTCTTAGTCTTGGGAGTAAAATGTGATGCTTGGAGGTATAGCATGTCTTTGACCATGAAATTATAAATCAGCAAGCTAAGTATGCTGTCATAAACAGATCAATACTTATAGTAATAAAACTCTGGTTCCAGGTGCTATAGCGAAATGTGTAGAAGATGGAGAGAAATTATCTAAGAGCAGTACATTTGAAAAATACATAATTTTATGTTGCTACTAAGCTCAGTTCAAACCAACACATTCTATGCTATTGCCTCCAAAATTCTAGTCCATGCTTTATCTATACTAAATATAGTTGTGTTATATTCTACAATTATCTGACCATGTCTAGACCAAACTAAAGGGCACTGGAATGTGTCATGATGGCCTGAAACGGTGACTAAAGATGATTGATTATTTAGTTTGTAGAAGAGAAGATTTAGGGAGAATGTGACTGCAGACTTGAAATATTAAAAGGTCATAAGTCAGAAGAGGAGATAGACTTAACTTTAATGGCTCCAAAGTACAGAACTAGGGCTGGGGACTAGAATTCAGGAGATATTTTACTGTAGTTAGTACAAAATGGAATATAGTAATGACCAGGCAAGTAGTTTCTGATTTCTTAAAAAAATTCCAGGAGAGATTGGATGTCTACTTGAAATGTATATTGCAAGAATATTGATATACCTGATGGGATTTGAAACATATAGCTTCTAAGATTCTTACCAATTTCTGTTATATGCCTTGATGCTTTTATAACATTTATCTCAGCATCCCAAAAAGTAGTATTTGGTCTTACAGATGTTCGAAGTTAATCATCTTTATAGATATGGTAAAAATTCTATCAGCCAGTAATTCTATTTCAATAAATATGTATTTATTTTAGCTTAAAATTCAGGAAGGCATGACAAATTCCTCATTCATTTATACCCATGTTTATGCTTTATCATCTTCCAAAACAAAGAGTCATATATTTAAAGCTATTGGGGAAAAAGTTAATTGTCCAGATTGTTGAATTCAGTTTGTTCCGTGATTGTGTCTTTTTTTTTAATGTTTTTTTATTATATTATGTTAGTCACCATACAGTACATCCCTGGTTTCTGATGCAAAGTTCGATGATTCATTAGTTGCATATAACACCCAGTGCACCATGCAATAGTGCCCTCCTTACTACCCATCACCAGCCTATCCCATTCCCCCACCCCCCTCCCCTCTGAATCCCTCAGTTTGTTCCCCAGAGTCCATAGTCTCTCATGCTTCATTCCCCCTTCTGATTACCCCCCCCTTCTTTATCCGTGATTGTGTCTTTTAAAGTCAAAGTCATGGCTTCATCCCTGTGCATGAACTTGATGCAGTTCATACTCAAAAGAAAAGTAAAAGGAAGCACATTTGGCAACAATCTGCACCTTGAGTAGTTAATCAGTGACTGTAACAGTGCATTCAGTTTAGAAAGGAGACAAGTTAGGAGAGAGTCAGAAAAATTTTACTGGATAACCTGGATTGACTCCTTAAGTTCCATTACACCCTCATTCTGATGGAAAAGATTGAAGAGCTAAAGGCTGCATTTCCCAGACTCCATTGTGTCTGGGATTCTGGAAGTAGAATATTCTTACTGATTAGATGTATTTAGTGAATATTAGAAGGTGAAATGATGTACAGGCCATCTTTCAACCTACATTCAGCAGTTGCCAGTGGCAGGTATGGTCACAGAATCAGTGGGTCCCCTGAGCAATCTTCCAGTGCCTGTCCTACAGACTCCTGTGCGCACTGCGGTTGGGACAGCAGCAGCTAATGATTCAGCACAGCTCCAGAGGGATCCTACAGGTAGTAACTATATAATTTTACAGGTTATTCCTGGAGGCCCAGGCTTTGATTTGCTGTGTCAACCTTTCTAATATGTTGAAAGCCCTTATTAATTCATTTATAATCCTTTATTGTCTAAAATATCTGAAATGCTTTCTACACTAGACCATCCATGATAGTTATTCACAACTAAACAAGTTAAAAACGACTAGCCAGCACTTGGAGTGCTCCCTGGCCCATAAAAAGTGCTTCAGCTATACTAACATCCCCCTGGTGACATCCTAAGTACATCATGCTACATCGTCTTGACCTCAGTGCCTTGACACACACTCCTCTAAGACCCAGAATATGATATTCCATGTTCTTCACCTGACTAGCTTCATGCCATCTTTTAAGTCTTAGCTAAAGTACTCCTCGATACGGCTCATATTTGACCTTGTCTCCTACCCTTTACTCCAGATTTCTGGGTGTCTCCTAGAATCCATACTGCCTTCTTCTTGCCTCTACCATACCGTGTATGTCTCACTACACAAAGGCCTGATTTTGCTACTATACTGAGGGTTTTCAAGTACCAGTGCCAGATCTTTTTATCTCCGGGCTTACACAGTATCAGACAAATTGAAAGCACTTGATAATGTTTATTACATGAGTTAATGTATAATTAATGCACAACTGAGTGGAACATAAAAAGATACAATAATATTCATGATTTTGGAAGCAAGGAACTCCTTTGCCCAATTAATGCTGATTTTTTTTTAATCTGGAGAAAATGCATGTTAAAATATTTAGGAATGAACGTTCATAATGTTTGCAATTCCTTTCAAATGATTCAGAAATTTTTTTGAAAGGAGTTACAGACTATTTATCTGAACTATTTTATCATATTTTCTTCACATATATATGAACATCTACTTCTGCATTATACCTTTGGTGGATAATGGAACCTATTTAGTTCAGAAATTCTTTGCAATTTAAATGAGAGAATGCATGAGAATAGTTTTGTGAATCCTGAGTATTATTTAAATGATACTTGTTATTTTTCATGTGTATTTGCAAGATTATGCCCATCCATAAATACAGACATTTCACGCAAAAAAATTTTTCCCAAGATAGCTTGTATTCTAGTACTTTTGTCTATTGGAAAATTATTAACTATTTACTTTTACTTTGTTACACATTTATTTTTTAATATGTGTGTTTATTGAAGTAAATTTGATATGAAATCCTATAAAACAGAATTCGTTTAAACATTAAAAAGCCCTCTTCATGTGTACATATATATGAAACAAATATGATAAACATATATGTGTGTATATATATATATATATATGAAGCAAATATGGTAAAATAACTCAAATTGAGGCAGAGGTTGCATGGATGTTCATGGTGTTCTTTCAACTTTTCTGGATATTTTGAAATTTTTATAACAAAATTTGGGACAAGATAAAGATATATCAAAGAAAAGTCTGAATATATGTGTATTTGCACACCACAAACACATGGCCTCTTCACTTTAGCAGTTCCTTCTCACTCTGGCCTCTCCCACTCAGGCCATGTTTCAGTTGCCTTTTCATCATAGCACGCATATTGTTGATTGTTTTACAATCATTATTGTTTTTTGTTTTACAATTGTTTATTGTTTTACAATAAAATCAAAGAAAATATTTCTTGCACTCTACAAAAGGTGGAGGAGGGCAACTAGGTAACTGGAGAGAGTGACATTTCATAAAAATGAGAAAATATATTTCCTTGTGGAACTGAATCCTATCCCTATGCATATTTAATATGCAAAAGTGTCTTTCAAAAAAAAAATACATCCTTACACAAGTTGTTTGTTTAACCTCTGTAGGAATTTGAGCTGTCAACCTTAGAAAGAGAGAGACAGAGAAAAAAACGCTGTTCAACAAATATTATATGTTGCTATATTTCACATTGTATTTTAAAGATAGTTAAAATAACTAAAATAGTTAAGAGGAGCGTATTCTGTGTCAGTCACTATTCTGAATGCTTTAGTGTTTTCATTCAGTCTTCATGGCAACCCAGTGAGGAAGGAATTGTCACTAGCTGCATTTAGAGTGAAGGAAAGTTAAGCCACAGTACTTTGGTGGTGGAATAATCACCCAAGATTCAACTTTCTCAGTGAAGAGAAAGACCTGGGTGCTCTGACTCTACAGCCCCTGCACTGAACCACTGTGCTATAGCATACATGCTTACCCCTGGTTTCTTTTTAATCTTCCAACTACAACACATTTTAAGTGAGAAAAACTCTTCACTTCTAATGCACTGACACTTGCTAGACTAAGGTTTTGGAGATATTTAAAAATGTGGATAGTGGCCCTTGCAATCAGATGAATGAACTATTCTAAGATTGGATTTCCTGATCTGATTTCCATTCTTGTCTGTTTAAAGAGTTAATCATCATTAAGTAATTTGTGCTCCGGGGGAAAAAAAGCTGTACTCTAAAGGAAAAACAGTCCTCCAAACATCTTATTGCTGCTTCCGTAAAGCCTTTACTTCCTCTTGGAAACTAAGCATTGAACAACTGATTATGAATTCTTCCCCCTCCTTCTCCATCCATCAAAATGTGTTTGATTGGAACCTGAGCATCAACATTTTTTGAGTGGGATAATTTTAAAGTGTTAAATTCTAAGGCAATGTCCTCTCTTCTTCCCCACTCCTCTTTCAGAAATATGATACTTTGGAGAAGAACAAAATATCTCCTTACACTGCCTGATCAACTTTTTAAACTGGTGCCCATAAAGTAAATTCTTATGACAACTCTCATCTTTTGAGAGTAAAACATATCATCCTTTCCACCTTTGCCAATTTAGAAAATGCTATTACCACCATATTTCTAGAAATATTTTCTTTTCCACTGTACAGGAAATTGCATGTCAATTTTTAAATATTATTGTACATATTTTTAGCCCAACCTAGCTGTACATGACATTTCACTGAAGTGAGAAATGTAAAGCAAAAAAAAAAAAAAAAAGTCCCATATCCCCTTTTCATACCAATATGAAATTATTACCTGAATCATTTAAGATGAGAATCACCCCACTGGCAGGCACAATTAAAAGAGTAGTGCTTCATTCAGAAGTTTCACACAATTTATTTGAGAGAAAAGACTGTGGAAAGAGAGAGTCAGATACTAGGCACTTCAATGGCATTTATCATCAAATGGCCAAAATATCATAAGCACTGGAGGAATTATACAGTTATACTTTTGAGGCTATAAAGTCTATAACATTGATGATATTACCAGTGAGTGGCAGCCAGGTGACGCTGAATTTTAAAACCAGTGGACTATCTTGGATTTCCCTGAGTTTGCTTTTCATTATAATGCATTCATAGAATGCATAGAATTTAATATATAACAAATGAAGTATCACTTCTTGGCTAGATATTGGATTTTCAAGTTTTCTAAGCAATGCAATGCAGTCACTGTGTGTACTCCCCTTTTAGATGTAGTGTTACTTAAAGTCTCTTTTAAGTCTGCTGTTTTGAAGAAGTTAAAATTCAGGAACTTTCTTAATAGAACTTGAGCTTTTACTTCCCTGTTGTGATTAGCTATGTTTTCTCTCTCTCAGAGGGAGTATTCAATATTTAGTATGAAATTTTTCTGGTAGTGGGAGGCACATTTTCAATGCTACAGTGAATTTATTAACTTAGAATCTGCCGTGAAGTATTTTTATGTTTAATACATGTAATCACAAGTATGGCACATATTACTGTTTATAAAGAACAAGTTTTAAATGTCAGATATTTGCCTGGCTTGAATGTCTTATTGATGCCCAAAGATAATTCGCTGCTGTCTCATTATGCTATGAAGAACAAGTGAAGGGAAAGTCCATTTTGGACCCTATCCAATTAGATTTAATTATTGATGTAGCAAAATTTCTCATTATTAACTGCTCATGTCCAACATTGAAACCATCATATTTTCCTTGAAACCACTCCTTCTCCTTTATTTCCGTGTTTCTTTTTTTAATCATTAACTAATCCCATATCCTCATGCACACATTCCAGTTAATGGTTAAATCTTGTCCATTCTATCCCCTAGGATCCTATTTTCTCAGTTGAGGACCGAGGCATCTCTCACCTAGGCCACTTCCTTAGCAGGTGCTTCTCTTTTCCTTTTTCTAGGAGGATGAAGGGGAAGTAATGCGTTTCATAGATTTACAGGAATAAAGTAATAGATGTTCCCAATTAGAGTCTATCACACATAATTCTAGGACTTGAAACAGCTTTGAGGATCATATCAAAAAAACGGCAAAATACAGGTGTAATAACATGAGCTTTTGTGAGACATGTGGACAGATGTTCCTCCCTGCTCTGCTGCTTCCTAGCTGTGTGACTTTGAGCCATTGCCTTAAATTTTGTTAGTCTCAGTTTTTTTGTCTGTAAGGTATAAATAATAAAACCTGTAAATGGTAAAATATACTTAAAAGGGTAGTCATGTCATTTAAACAATATAACACAGGTAAGACATTCAGCAGATCCCCAGGAAAAGGTAGGGCCACCGTTCTTAAAAAAAAAAAAAAATCCACCCTTCTGCCCATTTTCATACACACCCTTCAAATACACACCCACACCCACAAAAAGAAGAAATCCGAAGATACAAATATATACACAGGTTTTTGTTTTTTTTTTAAAGAAAACTATTATTCTAAGGAGTAGATTGTACTTGGCCATTCTTGTGTTATATGGATGATATACATAAACATATATATATATATCCTCCTTCATCAAGAGGAGAGCCTCAACCTCAGGATTTAGTAATCACTTTCCTGACTTACGCCTGCTTTATCATTTGAAAAGTTTTCCTGGTGTCTAACCTAAATCCGTTGTTTTAGTATCAACCCTATTCTTTTTACTTCATATTTTTTAAGAATGAAACAAGTGCTAAAGTACAGTTTTCCCTGAACTGGAGTTAATTTATCTTCTTTATTTGCTTTCTCCTTCAGGAGTTATCTTGTGATGTCTTAGCAAAGCATTATTTTATGGTCTTGCAACATTTGCATTCATTAGCATTCCATTGTAGATAAATATAGTCTTCGCCTCTAGGGTGAAGTGAATGAAAAATAATGTAAGCTCCCATGATGGATCAGGTCAAGGCCTCAATCTAAGTTTCCTCCAGCACCTTGCCTTCTATACTGTAAAAATCCTTGTGGAATGGCAAAATCTTTTATATTTCATGATTTTTGGTATCTCCCAAATCCCTTGTATCCTTGGGTGTTCAGGCATTGAAACTAGAAATTGCTGGCTCTGCAGGCAAATTTCTCTTTTCACATGTTGCATGAGTTAAGGAAAAGCATGACCAGCTACACACCTGACTTTCAGTCAGTTTAATGTTCTTAATAAATTTCCCACGTCTTTTGATTTCTCAGAGGTCTTGGTAGTACTTTTGGAGTTTATGGTCTGTGGCTTTATTTCTGTTGGCACATTCTTTTGGTATTCTTTCCTAGGAAGTCCCAGCCTCCTCTGGGACTTCTTTGTTTTTTGCCATTTGGACAAGATCTCGGCAGACATCTAAGACCCTAGAGAGAAGATTGGTGGAAAAGGGCATACATAGCCACCATAGCCTATTTTCAGCTGGTGGAGAGGAAGCTTTTTTTTTTTTTTGCCTTTTTTCTTTGTGTTGATTAATAACAAACCACGTTGCACGTTGGTCTTGAAAAGATAGTATATATTGCTCAGATGATTTTTAAAATGAAACTCTGTGTTTGTCTAATTCTTTGTCTTCTCTCTGCCTTCATCATTTTTCAATTGTTTACTTTAACCTTGGTCCTTTATTAAGAAAACAGTCATCACTGGGAAAAAGTATGCATGCTCATTTCATATCTTTTAGTGCTTGAAAAATATTAACATATCCATTTCTCTTCTAAATAGAACCTTCTGAAATAACTTAGGCAGGATTTGTGTGAATGGAAACTCATTTGTTTTAATTACACAAGCAGGGAGAAAGAAGTTCTAACATGTTCTCCTGTATTGCTTTGCATTCTAAATAAGCATTCACATCCTATCCAGGTGCTCTCACATTTCAATTACAAAGTGGTAATTGTTCTGTTTTCAAATTCGGTTGGTTTTCTGTTTCCTTTCTTACTCATTGATTTCTTCCAGCTATGTTGACAAAATATTTATTGATTTTCACTTCCTTATTGATACCATTCTTCACAATCCTTCTGTCATTTTAAAGCCTATGGCCTTTCTAATCCTGATTAAGAAAATTAAATCATGTCTAATCAGATTGAGCTAATCCAGGAAAGCTATAGGATCACTCAGTTTCATAAGCATTTTCTCACAGTCACATACTATTCTAGATTCTGGGAAGCCATGAGGATGCACAAGCTCAGGCCAGGCCCCCCAGGGACTCAGAATCCAGTAGGGCCGATGGATAAGTAAGCTGGCAATTAAAATGTGTGCTGATGTTCTGAGAATTGCTAGAGCAGGCCTGCTTTCCCCTAATAATTATACCCATGCTGAGATCTGTCCTCAGCCACTGGCTGGGCCTCATTTGCAGGACAACTCATTTCCTTTGATCTATTGTCTCATTCATACTTACCCTCCCAAAGTTCAAGGAAACTGAGGAGAATTATATTGATATCTGGTAACTTCCTGGACATCAAGGGGCATGCCTGTTTCTTAGAACCTTGTATAATGCATAAAACAGAGTAAGCTCTCAGTATGGGTGTGTTGAATCACTGAATCTTGACATAATTAGCAAGGAATATTTGCAACCAGAGAATCCTCAGGCTAACCTTTTTGTGCGCTGGGGGGTTGACTCCTCTGCTTCTTCTGTCATCACACACTTTTATCTTTCATCCAACCAGTGGGGGACTCTAGTCATCTGGGGTCTCCAAACTCCTGCCTGCCCTCCTGGCTACCTTAGACCAGATATTCTGGGAAAGAGTTATATTTTGATAACTGACTTTAGTGTTTAATCCACTAATTTGGGAATTTCTGACAATATTTTTTCAGGGCTAATAGAGGTTATTTTAAGCATTTAATCTGTAAAAGACATCACCGTTATCAGCAGCATTAACTTCAACAAAATACCTAAGGTTTATGAATGTATTCTGTATGCAGCACTATACTGAGTGCTTTACTTCCATTGTCTGTTTTGTTTTTTTTCCACTCTCCACAATAATCCTATTGAGGAAAATGTGGTTCAAAGAGTGAAGTTCAAACATATGACACATGTTTAAGGTGACAAAGCTGGGAAGTGTTAGAGGTGGAACCTTTGGAACCTTTGTCACCAGACTAAAGATTCCATGAGCTCCACTGCTGTATTATCTCAGCAGTCCCCACTCACCAACTTGTTTGCTTCCCTGGGTCCACTATTACAAGCAGCCCCCCAATTCCTGGTCATTTTCAACAAATCTGCTATATTTCCAGTTAACTGGCTTAGTTCTCATTTGACCCCCAGTGATAATTCTGACTACAAATATACATGTCGCTGAGGTATTTTCATGACATTCTTGGCATTTTCGTACATAAGCATTCCACGCCATTTGGCAGAGTACTGTTCCTTTTTAGAAAAGTTTGTTTCGGGGCGCCTGGGTGATGCAGTTGATTAAGTGTCTGACTCTTGGTTTTGGCTCAGGTTGTGATCTCAGGGTCTTGAGATGGAGCCCCATGTCAGGCTCCCTGCTCTGTGGGGAGTCTGCTTCTCCCTCTCCCCCTCTTCCTACCTCCTGCTCATTCTCTGTCTCTCAAATAAATAAGTAAATAAAATATTTAAGATAAAATAAATAAATCTTAAAAAAAGGAAAGAAAAATTTGTTTCAAAATGATAGAGAAAAACTTGGTTACATTCATCTGGGCAATGATTCATCCTTAAGGAAAGACTCAAGTACTCTATTTACAAAATGGATGTCGTAGCGGAGTAGCCTTTTGGGTCTCAGGGTGCTTCACAAAATGGAAAAAAATTAAGTCCTCATTGGTTTTCTTACTCTAAGATACCAGGGTTGAGTATAAAGCCATTTTTTCTCTTTTGTGACAATGACAAGAACTACCTACATAGTACTTTACTATTTACGTAGCTTCCTAACACTGGACAAGTCAAGATTTATAGACAGAAAAAAAAAACAGAAAAAAACAAAAAACCAACAAGTCTTACATTTAACCATTCCTCTACTCTTCCAACAGAGCACCAAGGGTATACAAATTGAAATTGAAACACATCCCAATCCATTGGGGGGGGGCCTGTGCTTTAAGACTTAAGAGACACTAAAGGATTTCTGAAGCAGAGCAGTGACTTTGTAAATCTGATGTTTCTATTAGTTGTAATTTTCTTTAAATGGTCTCCCCATTTAATTTTCTCTCTTCTGCATGAGCAGTAATTCAGTGACAACTTTTTCAATCCTCACAGGTATATTTAGGCACGCCGAGGAATAAAGCTGCATTTGGCTTATAGTGTAGGCTTTTATCCAGTGCTGAGAGCTGATTTCAGAATTTACTTTTCCATTAATAAGTCCTTTCACACCAGGAAAATCATGCAGGAGGTTTGTACAGAAATCTTTTTCCTTGCAAAAGAGTCTAAGTCGAGCACAGCTATGGAGGACTAGATAAATGGACTGAATCCAGTAGCTACATGAAACATTTGGTAAAGTAAATCAGCGCAGTGGGAGTTCTTCTCAATGGATCCCAAACTTATTTGAACATTTTCTCTTTCACCCGTCAACACTTTATCAAAGATATTTTTTCAGTGTTACCCTCTGTTCATAGTAGAAAGCCTGTCTCCTGCTAAATGTGTTTGTTTTTGCTCCGTTCTATGTTCTGTACACTGAGTCAAGAGAAGCTTGGAGAGAAATGAGGCAGAAGCGTACTGAGAGTCACTGGGTGCAGAGCAGGGATAAAATGAGAAACTCTGGGCTGAGAATCAAGAAGCCCATGTTTTCCCCTAGTTTCAGTCATCCACTTATTCATCCATTCATTTATTCATTCTTTCATTCTGTTAGTGAGGGAGTCAGTCAACATATATTTGCCTCATACTTTTCAAGAACTTTTTAAGGGGCACCTGGTTGGCTCAGGTAAGCATCTATCTTCAGCTCAGGTCATGATCATAGGGTCCTGGGATGGAGCCCAGTACTGGGTTCCCTGCTCAGCGGGGAGTCTGCTTCTCCCTCTGCCTCTGCCTCTACCCCTGCTCATGCTCTCTCTCTCTCAAATAAATAAAATCTAAAAAAACAAAACCAAAAACAAAACCCCACAACTTTTAAGTCACAAAGCATACAAAGATTAAAATGGCAGAACTGGCCACCGCCCCTGGGAAACTTGACATTTGCCTTTGTTGCTAATTGGTTGGATGTCTTTGAAAAAAAATTAATTAATCTCTCTGGGCTTCAGATTCTTCATATAAAAATGAGAAAGTTTACTGGGTGATCTACTTTCTGTGATTCCAGTTTTTGATTAGGTATTACACTCTAGTATGACTAACTCAGATCTAAAATTTGATTTTCTTTTTAATGAACTTCTATTCCTGCAACATCCTCTCACTCTCAGTCCCTGCATTTCCAAAGAGAGTTTAAAACTTCTGCTAATGGTACATTCAGGTTTTACAAGAGGGATCTCTTTCACATATTTAAGTTTCATACATTTCATACTTTAGAGTTTTTTTCCCAGTGGTTTTTCATTATTATGTAAAGATTAAGAATAGGAATAACTTATTTAACTTTCTTATGAAAAAGAAGTTATGTCACTGTAACCAATAATAAAAATAGCTAACGTTTCTTGAGCACCTACTTTGCTGGGGGCCTGGCTTTTATAACCAGTCTTTCATTTAACTAGGGTTGAAGCCATTTAGCTGGGTCAGTTAACAAGCAGGGGGTGAGGTCAATATTCAAACCCATGTCCTCTAGATCTAGAGCCTGTGCTTTTAACCATTGTTGTATAATCAGATGGAAAAGACACCCAGAGGAGGTGACATTTTGGGAGTGAGCGACCAACTATCCTGGTTTGTCCACGACCGTGCCCATATTAGCATTGGCAGTCTTGCATTCAAGGAGACCCCTCCGTTCTGCACAAACTGGGGAGAAAGGACCCCTAGTTATTCAGAGTGCTAATAACTGAACACATTGAAGAGAGACTATCCTTTGACGCTTGGAAAATCTTTAATGACCACTTTACAAAAATGTATTCTGCATTGTGGTATCTTTACATAAAATGATTTGTTTTGGGATAAGGAGACACAAGTCATTGTTATAGTTTAATTAAAAGTCATACTTTTTTTGTAAGAGAAAAATTTTAGGAGTTAATAGAAAGATAAAACCAACAAAAACTCTCCTACATTGATCCTCCATTTCAGTCTCTAAAAAGCTATCTTAGAAGAATAAAAAAATTTTTTTTCAGAGTATAATGATGTAAGAACACTGGAGGATCTTTACTAAAAATACCTTAAAATACAAATATATTCAAAGGGAATTGAATACAAAGTAGTACCTCAAGAAAGGGACAAAATAAATTTCAAAGGGAAAATTTTGAATTATGCCTCTGTATGGTGCTCAATATCTGGATAGTATCTGAGACATTTTGTCAAATGCTTAAGTGAATAATTAGCATCACAAAGTTTTGCCTTTGAAAGTTGTTTTGAAGCTGTCAGTTTTATAGTAATATTTGGCATTTTTAAGTTTTAGCCTTCAATTTAGGAAATCGATGTTTAATAATTGTTTGTTGAGGACATTACTGACATTTGGGCTACTACATCAGTACTTGTCTTACTGGATTTTGAGCAGCATTTTTCAGCTGGTCACTCCCTCCTCATTGAGAAATGGCCTTCTCAGAGTTTTCAGGGCACCCCACGCTCCTGGCTGCCCTTTCACCTCAAAGCTGCACCTTTCCTTCCTTGTCACTTCTTCTTTCTCATCTCTACAATTCTAAATACTGAGGGACCCAAAGGTTTGGCCATCTGGATTTCTCATCTTTTCGATGTACACTGATGCTCTTGATCTTTTTAAGTGTCTTGGCCTTAAAAACAAATATATACTGAGACAGTCAGATTTCCTCTTCCAACCTGAACTTTTTCCGTGATCCCAGTCTTGTGTATCCAGCTACTTAGTCAACATCTCCACTTGGATGTCCAAAAACATTCTTAAATCTAACGTCCAAACCTGAGCCCGGATTTCCACTCTCAGTCTCGCACCTTCACAACCCTAGACATGGCAGCTCCATCCTTGGGCCAAATTCCTTGGAGTCATTCTTACTCCTTACTATCACCCTCATCCACATCACCTCTGTCAGCATATTCTGTCAGCCTACCTTTACCATCTAACTACTATGTCAGCCTCCTCCATTATTACCCTAGTTCAAACTTCGAATACTTCTCACCTCCTAACTGGTTTTTCTGCTTGCTCCTGATGACAGCAACCAAAATGATTCTTTACAGATGTGTGAGATCATGTTGCTCCCATGCTGAAAATCCTCATCATATTGTTAAAAAACAAAATTCAACTAAGTCAATTTGAAGATCTAATTGGCTATTAAGCATTCATGAATTGGGTAACATCCCATCTAGGAGTAGAAGGGAATTCTGAGGAGTTGTACAAAGTGGAGGGTTTTCATAGGAAGGAGGACCCAGCAAGGAAGTTACTAGCAAAAGAAAAGAAAGGATTGTTTGGGGCAAAGTCATCTTCCTTTAGGGGGAAGGACAGTGGTCTTAATTAGGTGAATTACCTCATCTTCCTTTGGGGGATAGAGGGTGCCTATGTGACAGATTACCTCATTGGTGCTGATCAGAAAATTCCTGACTGACCTGTTAAGACTACATTTTGGGGTTAGGGGTGGGGTGGGGTTTGGAACTGCGATCAGGTTAGATATTAAGCCCGATTTGGTTACTTGGCCTAAGTGACTTCATTTTTGAGCCTGTGTTTTTGTTTTTAACAATACTCAGAATAGAAGCCAAGAGTATCGCAGAGTCTCTAACAACACACAACCTGAATTTCCTCCATCCTTTCCTCTCTGTCTTCATCTTCTCTAACTTTTCCCCTCTCTGTCCTTGAGCTGCCTAGGTCAAGTTCCTGTCTCAGGGACTTTGCATTTATTACTCTCTGGGCTTGGAATGGCTTTCCAGAGAGCTTGACACCTCCTTCTCTTACTTTCCTTAGTTTTACACCTTAAAGTCACATGCTCAGTGAGGTCTTTCCTGAGCTCCATTTAAAATTGTACTCACATACTTCCTCATCACCAGCACTACCTATCTAGCTTGCCAGCTTTATTTTTCTTGTAGCATTATACCTATAGTTAGTCTAAACTTGAACATCACTATCAGTATCATAATCTTACCTACAATGCCAGAATTCTACCGTATCACAGTATAGTAGATATAACCTGAAAAACAAAGCTCAACATATATTGGCATGTTACTAGAGTCCTATTCTGTCATTAGCAATCAGTCCATGCCATCATCATATCATATGACCAAAATATCTCTCATGGTGATGCCACTAAGGTTTACACGTTTCCATTTGACCGTGTCAGATTCCAAAAGCAGGACAGGTCTCAGCAATATATAGCTTCACCCTTTCTGGCATCTGGCATGATTGAGCTAAGAGAACATACTGTCTTTTGCTCTGAGCCTCTTTTGAGGCATTAATGTTATATTGGGTTACCCTCGTTGCATAATCTATTATTCTATTCCTTTACCTTCAGCTACTCTTTCTTTTTCTTTCAATTTAAAGTAAAACTTTTTCTGCTTGGAAAGAATGTTAGTCTTGACCACTGTGCTAGTTTAGATCAGAGGCATCAATACTAGTCTAGCAAGTACTATCCAAATAGGGTAGGGTTACTTGGGTACAGAAGTTGTGGGCTATCTTGACTACTAGGCTATACAGCTGTATTCACTTTCAAATTGAATTTACCAGATGGTGTAAAGGCACTGTCCACCCTATCAGGACCTTAGGAATTCTGATACAAAATTTTAAGGGTATAGTCATAGTTTCCTGCTTCCAGCAAGGATCATCCCTGCTCTCATACTTGCAGTTGAAGTCCTAGTCTGGGATCCTGCATCAGATATGTGTGTGTTGTGGGGAAGTTGAGGTGATATAGAGAAGAATGAAAAAAAGTTGAAGTTATTTGGAAGAATTTTTTAGTCATACCAGCATCCAACCTTACCCCCTTTTCCCCAGATCCACCAGAAAAATAGAGGACTCTATCTAGTGGCAACACTCCCTTGCCTCCATCCTGTGTTGAATGTGAACACACATTCATTAAGGTATATAAGCCAGCCCTTCATACCTATGTATTGACCCTTTTTGACAAATCATGTTTTTATTTTTTTTAATTTTTTTCTTTTTTTTTTTTGAAGTAGTGTTCAATGAATCATTATTTGCATATAACACCCAGTGACAAGTCATGTTTTTAATAGCCCATTCCAATTCTCTATCAGGCCGTTACTCTGAGGATGTTTTATATCTCTGTCCATTGTTGGATTTTGGCCTGTAAAGTGTGTTTCTTGGTCTGAAGAAATTTGACTTGGTGGTCCAAATTGGTGAAGTATCTTATAGTACTCTGAGCATTTACATCTACCACTGGGTTCAGTCTAGAGTAGGTATCTATTCCTGTCAGAGCACCTTCATAGCCTCCTGGGGCTAGTGGCGTCAGTTCAACTTGCCAGCTATTTGCAAGTTTGCTTTACCCCCAGGGAATCTTCCCCATAGCTATCTGCACTCTCTTGTCTTTCTTTTTTGGCAGTCAGAACAATTGTCATTGGTATTTTATTGCCTCAGAAGGTATAAGAGGAATATGTCTAGATTTAGTCCATCTGTTCATTGCTATAGTATCCCATGTCCACTCATTTCATGAATGAGGTAGCCACTTAAGTTGAGTATACCAGAATATCTGCTCATCAGTTCTGATCACCTTCCAATCCTGGAAGGGTCTTCTTCTGATAAGCACAACGTATTCCACTTTCATGTGTCCCTTAAATTCCCATAGTTATTTCCATAGGACCATGCACCAAATTGGCATCCTGTAAGAGGCTTTTTTTTTCTCACTACCATTTTGTCTGACCATATAGCCAGGCCATTGGCTACTGCCCATGAATTGTAAAAACTTGCAAAAAGGCATGCAGTTGAGCACACCAAGCTGAATTGTTCTACCTTCTTCAATATGAGTGGTGGCCTTTCAAACAGGATGCTGTCCATTTTCCTTGGAATTGCCATTGTTAAACCAAGCAGCTCTTTGTTCATCAATCAAGAGCCATTTATGGGGACCAAGTAGCAACAGGGTCAGGCAGCAATTCAGGTGGTTCCAAAGTTGACCCTAGGGGAAAAAGGGGCTTTATGTTGCCTAATAACTCCTTGCATTCCCCTAATATCTCCTTGCATTTCAATTTTCTTTTGGAATTCTTCTGGGCATTGCCTTTTCTATTACAGCATCCCTCAGACATCACTCGATATTGTAGGTCTTTCAATCTTCAAGATTATTTCATGTGTTCATATATAGGGGCAGTCTCAGTCAACACCCAATATTCAGCTACTAATTTTCTCTCAAATGGACATTTTCTGGTCCAAAATCCTAGTAGTTATTACTAGATGATGCTCAAAGCCTTTGCAATAAGCCCTCATCCACAGACAATTGTACAGATGATTTGTTCATATCAACACTCCAGCTTCTATTCTACATTGTTTGATGCAGGCTTGGGCAATCTTGTTGGTTCCTATTTAGTATGTTCAACTAATATGGCCTGAAGGATAGTTTTGTATGCCTTCAGGTTTTTAATACTAGGTAGGAAAAATGTTCCCCAGTCAGACACAATATAATACATTCATCCCCATCTCCATAATACATTCAGGTAAAGGAGATGCTACCACTTCATATAAAGTCTGTTGAAATATTGCAATTTTCATCTGAACTTTCCCCTTAATCTCTCAATTTAATTATAGCCCCTATTAGGGCTTCACCAATGGACAAAATGCACAGGGATCCCATGTCCAAGAGTCCTAGAAACATCTTTTCTCCATTCCATCTCATTTTCCCCATTTACGGGCATAAGACCTCAGATCTCTTGTGGGGGAGGGGTGTCAGTCCATGTACTTATTTGATTGCTTGTGGGATCATCACTGAAACTAGGGTGAATATAGCAGATTTCTTCAGGGCACTTCAGTGCTGGGGAACCAACAGAGTTCCCACTGGTCCACCTGACCTCTGAGAGTACTGCATTAAAATCTTCATTTTGACTCCATCCGAATCTGCTTTATTCATGCCATTTTTAATAACTGCTTAAAGATGTCTACAGTCCTGGGATGAATCCCTCGATTCTCCCCATTTTCTTTCCCCTTTGTTTTATCCCATCAATGTTTGATCTATATTCACTCCATTTTTAAATAACTATTTAAAGATTTCTTTTTGCTGCAACAAATTCTTTGACTCTATCCTTTGTGTTTTTCCATCGTCTTGGGAACCAGTCTAGCCTTTTTTGCTGTCTGTTGCTCAAACATAACTTTTCTCTTTGGAAATGGCTCAGAGGCTATGGGTTTTACCTCAGTATATCCAGAATCTAAATTTGACCTGGTGTCACGTTCTACTCCAACACATTCCTTTAACTTGGTGCCCTCAGATTAGAGGCTGTGATTTGGACAAACCAGAAACTGAGGTTGGCCCATTTCTTCCATTTTAGTTATTATAATAACTAAGAATAATAATAAGGGGCGCCTGGTTGGCACAGCGGTTGGGTGTCTGCCTTCGGCTCAGGGCGTGATCCCGGCGTTATGGGATCGAGTCCCACATCAGGCTCCTCCGCTATGAGCCTGCTTCTTCCTCTCCCACTCCCCCTGCTTGTGTTCCCTCTCTCGCTGGCTGTCTCTCTGTCGAATAAATAAATAAAATCTTAAAAAAAATAAGAATAATAATAAAAATAATAATCAAGGGATTGCATCTTTTGCTTTTTCTTATTACTTTGTATTTCCTTATACATCCAGTGAACCAACTCCCTGGGAGTTAGATTTATCATTTCTAAATTCCGTTGGTAAATTGTACCTCCAGCAACCAGTAGCATATCTTGGAATGGTGGTGGGGGGTGGGGGGGGGGTGGGGGGGTCCCTGAGGCTATTCAAAAATCAGATTCTTCATTCCCTAATAAAAAGAGCATAGTAAAGTGGCCTTCCTCCATCCCTGCCCTAGCTCTTGAGGTGCTCTCTTCTGAAGAACTGGAAGGGCTCTACACAGTACCATTTTGCTAACATTATGATTGCTGTGTTCAGTGTCAGAAACCGCATTGAAAATGACTTTCCCAATGTGAAACATCTATGTTTTTTTTTAAATATTTTTTATTATATTATGTTAGTCACCATACAGTACATCCCTGGTTTTTGATGTAAAGTTCGATGATTCGTTAGTTGCGTATAACACCCAGTGCACCTTGCAATATGTGCCCTCCTTACCACCCATCACCAGCCTATTCCATTCCCCCACCCCCTCCCCTCTGAAGCCCTCAGTTTGTTTCTCAGAGTCCATAGTCTCCCATGCTTCACTCCCCCCTCTGATTACCCCCTTTCTTTATCCCTTTCTTCTCCTACTGATCTTCCTAGTTCTATGTTAAATAATTTTAAAATAGAATATTTAATTTATTCTGAAAAATTAAACATGACTCTTAAGAATTATTGAAAATTGTAAATTCGACTTTAATGTAAATGTTTTACTTACCTGACTCTGGGCGTTGGAAAATGCCCACATACTTTAAAGTTTCAAATACCCTAAACATGTTCTCAATCTAAAAGCAAATGCCTGTGATTTAAAAAAAAAGGGGGGGATAGATTTTTGGTCAATTGAACACTCATCTTGTATCTTGATATCAGCAGTCCATCAATCATCTCTCCATTTGGGGAGTTTTAGCCTTGTTCTAGGATGATATAATTCTCTCAACTCCATCAAGTCTAAAAGAATCATATAATGTTACTTATAGTTTTACCCAAGACAGAACTCAAACAGTAAATTTAAGTCATTGTTCAGCACTTAAATTGTATCACACATTTTTCTAATTTTTACATAAAAGGAATCCAGAAGTCTTAGATTGAGACTATAAGAGAGCACGATCATTGGAAAAGTTCATAACAAACAGTCATTTAAAGCAAACACCAAACTCATATTGTTCTGTTGATATAAAAATGAACTCCACTAATTTTATACCATTGTACTGTGAATTTTTTAGTTGTTTTGATACTTATAAAAATGATTTAGAGGAAATGTTGAGTATAAAACCACTTATACTGGAAATGAAAATTAAAAGCAAAATTGTCCATACTTAGTAAAAGTGGCAGCTTCTTTCTTTTTCTGCACAATTTCAGGAAGTTCTATGGCAAGGACTCTTAAAGTGGGGTTCTTGTACAAAGATGAGCAGAAATGTGAATTCTCAGTTCCACCCCAAACCCACTGATAGAAACTCCCTGATGGGGCCCAGCAATCAGTGCTTTAATAATCTCTGAGTGATTCTGAATCCACTAAAGTTGAAAGCCATTGCCTCAAAGTGATCGACTATTCAGGATGCTCACAGAGAGGACATGTGCTTTCTTCCTGGAGCACTTCACCAGGAGGTCCATCCATCCTTCTCAGTTTTTGGCACTTTCTATAGGGTGGGTATAGATCAAGACCCTGTATTAAGAGTTAGTGTTAATGTGTTTTGTGAAGTCACATTGACATCTAGTTAGCCAGTGTGGGGTACTGTGTATGTACAGATTGAGTCTTAAGGGGAAGTGTCCAAAGAGTATAAACAATCCTCTGTGAGTGGACAACAAGAGAGGGAAAACTCTGACTACCGGGGAAGTAAGTACTCCATCATGGGATCTCAGCCCAGCAGTAGTATGACCCTAGGGCCAGTGAGCCCAGTTAGGGTGAAGGAGGAAGTACTAGAAGCATAGATAAGTCATCATGTCAGCTTTGTGAAAGCTGGGATGGGTGTCTTGTTCAGCTTTGTATCCCCAGTGCTTAGCACAGTGGCTGGTATGTAATAGGTAGTGAGTGAATAGTTGTAACTTCCAGGAAAAAGAACAAATGGAAAGAAAAAATACAGAAGAAAAAAATTAAAAGTATGTACAGTAAGGAAAAAATAACAACTGAGTTGTAAAGTCTAGGAAAAATCAAAACTCCCCAGGATTAGTAATATAATAACCAAATGTTAAGAAATTCTGAGCATCTGTTCTCTAAAACACACATGCAAGAAATTAAATGACAACAATCAAGATTAAACAGAGACACTGGCCTGCAGTTTCCTGGCCAGACAATATTTGCCCAATTTTTGTGTAAGGAAAAACATGTCTTCAGTGTTGAATGCCAATTGTATAATATATTTATATTAAGTTGTAATGTTAGTTTAGATATTGAGTAAGTTTAGTGCAAGGTTGAATATAACATATGATTAAGTGAATCTTGAGCAAATCCTTTTTGTTTTATTTTGTTTCAAGCCCAGATTAGGAAGATATCAATTATATGGACTATTAGGAAACTTGAGTGGCTAAAATGAATTTTTCCTCATTCTATATACTGGGTTGAGCCTTGTGAAATTTCTGGTTTTATAAGTACAAAATGATTAATTTTTGGCAATTTCATATATTTCCACCTAACAAAATGAGATTTTTGGTAACTGCTAATTTTTAAAAATTATATAAGTTTAAAAAAAAATCTAGAGAATAATGTAACACCATAATACCATTGTATACACCACATGTACCTTTTAAAATGTCTGTGTTCTCACATGTGACTATAGAGAGCATGGAACATACAATTCGGAGCAGAGGTGGCACTCTTTGTATACACTACTTATGTGGCGGTGCCCCTTGGAGCACACACTAGGCCGACTTAGCATTTGCGATGTTCACAGTAACTAATATTTTTAAGAGAAATAAAACATCACACAGTTGAAACATTTCTTTTTACTTTTCCTTAATCCTATTTTCCCCTCTCTGAGTGGAAAGTAAGTCTAAAGTTGATGTGTATCTTTCCTATTTATATTTTATACTGTTTTAAAAATAGTTTTTCCTTTCCTTTCCTTCCCTTTCCTTTCCTTTCCTTTCCTTTCCTTTCCTTTCCTCTTTTCTTTTTTTCTTTTCTTTCTTTCTTTCTTTCTTTCTTTCTTTCTTTCTTTCTTTCTTTCTCTTTCCTTCTTTCCTTATTTACTTATTTATTTTTGTTTTAAATTTTTATTTAAATTCTAGTTAAGTAACATATAGTGTAATATTGGTTTCAGGAGTAGAATTTAGTGATTCATCACTTACATATAGCATCCAGTGCTCATAACAAGTGCCCTCCTTAATACCCATCACCCATTTCACCTATCCCCCACCCACCTCCCTCCACCAACCCTCAGTTTGTTCTCTGTAGTTCAGAGTCTCTCTTATGGTTTGCTTACTTTTCTCTCTCTTTTCCTTCCCCTATGTTCATCTGTTTTGTTTCTTATATTCCATGTATGAGAGAAATCATATAGTGTTTGTTTTTCTCTGACCAACTTAATTGCCAGTGTAATACAGTGTAGCTCTATCCACATCATTGCAAGTGGCAAGATTTCATTCTTTCTGATGGCTGAGTAATATTCCGTTTTATATATACCACATCTTCTTTACCCATTCATCAGTAGATGGACATTTGGGTTCTTTCCATTATTTGGCTATTGTTGATAGTGCTGCTATAAATATCAGGGTGCATGTACCCCTTCAAATCTGTATTTTTTTTTTTTATCCTTTGCGTAAATACCTACTAGTGCAATTACTAGATCATAGGGTAGCTCTATTTTCAACTTTTTGAAGAACCTCCATGCTGTTTTCCAGAGTGGCTGAACTAGTTTGCATTCCCACCAACCCCAAGAGAGGGCTCCCCATTCTCCCCATCCTCGCCAACACCTGTTGTTTCTTGTGCTGTTAATTTTAGCCATTCTGACAGGTGTGAAGTCATATCTCATCGTGGTTTTGAAGTGTATTTTCCTGATGGTGAGTGATGTTGAGCTAAAAATACTTTTATTTTTTTAATTTTTTAATTTTATTTTTTTAAAAGATTTTATTTATTTGACAGAGAGAGAGTGAGAGAGAGAGAGACAGCCAGTGAAGAGGGAACACAAGCAGGGGAGTGGGAGAGGAAGAAGCAGACTCCCAGTGGAGCAGGGAGCCCGATGCGGGGCTTGATCCCATAACGCCGGGACCACGCCCTGAGCCGAAGGCAGACGCTTAAGGACTTAGACACCCAGGCACCCCTAAAAATACTTCTTTTAAAAGATAATAAGTAGAATGACTAGGTCTCTTTATTAATAGTGTTTGTAGCTCTTATTATCACACAGTCATTATGAAACATCATATCCCACCCAGTTTAAGAGAAAATTGTCTAGGACAGATTTTCCCAAGTGTGGTTCCTGGTGCACAAGCATGATTTGGGTAATCAGTTCAACATGTAAAGTCCTAGATTCCACTTTCCACTCTCATACCCTAAGGACCTAATGCCAGAGATGCTCCCCAAATAATTATCACACTCACTAAAGTTTAGGAACCCATGATCTAAGAAGGAATAAATAGTCACATGAGTGTAAGCTATCTAATTCCATACCTAAAACTAAAAACCTCTGTTTAACTTGATTGTGTGCTAAATGTATCTGTAATGGTGGTAGAAGCAGCTCAAACAGGTGAATAATACCAATCTTTTAAATTTTTTTCCCCAAGAAAAATCTAATATGTCATTAAATGAAATATATGTCATTATTTTATGTACCACTCAAAAAAAGAAAAAAAAATACCAATTAAATCATGGCAAATTGCTCGTATCACTTAAAACGCTTATATTTATTGGAAGAGCTCTTCCAGATGTCTTGACATAGAACACATGTAATCTGTTCTCATGATCTTAAACCCTTTAGCAGTGTTACCTTTGATAGCACGATTTGGAGGCGTGTCTAGATTCTGTCAGAAATTCCTATGGGACAAGACTTGGGCATCAGTTGAATCACTTGCCATCTGAAAATATGCAGGTTGTGTTCAAAGTGAGTCAGAAGTTTCTTACAAAATGATATTGGTATTGATAGAGCAGTCCTGTACAACATCTGAATCACATGACTTAGTCACTCCAAATTCTCAAAGTTTTGAGATTTTTTCATATATTCAAAAAATTTGTCTTTCTTTCTTTTTTTTTTTCTGCATTTGGTTGTGATAGTGGTGTATGATACTAGGTATTTCTTGTAAACTAGCCTAAATCCTCCACTACTCCCCATATACATACCCTTTTTGGTGTGATGTTGCAACTTCTACTATCAAGGTAAGAGGTCTATTTCCCCACCCCTTGTATTTGCCTTGGCCTTGTCACTTGTTTGGGCTAACAGAATGTGAGGGAAGTGACTGCCAGTTGAGTGCCTAGTGCTTAAGAGGACTTGTGAATTTCTCCTTTCTCTCTGGGCACCTGCTACTACCATGGGAATAAGCCCCATCTAGTCTGCTAGAAAAGTGGGAGATGCTGTGGACCAGAGTGCTCCATTCCTCCAGTGACAAATACTTGCTTCATATTTATGCTCTGCTTGTTTCATTTCTAAGCATTTCTGGGTAAAACTCTCATTTCATTTTAAAGCAGAATCAGAGTGTAATTTTTTGAAGCTATGTAAAATGGCAATTAAATGCAATACATGAACTATCAAGATTACACATAGCTCAAAGTGGTGACAATATGAACAGCTATGACAAGTTTGTATGTGTATGGTGGCAAAGAATATGTTGTGGCTGTCCCATGGCTGAGAGTGATTCCAAGATGCTTCAGATTTCAGAGATAGAAAAATAGATTTTAAAAAGTTCACACTGGGTAAATATGCATATAATAATAATAATGATAAAAGTCAGCATCTGGTTGGAAAGCGACAAAGACATTGGATTTTATGGAGGCTTTTCTTTCACAAGGATTAAATAGCTAAGAATTGAATCGTAAGTTTGATTTTTGATTTTTGACTAGAATATTTTAGTATAAAGAACATTTTAGAATAAAGTGTTTCAAGGAACTAAACCAAAAGATAATTGACTAGAAATAGACTAGACTTGAAACTTAGAGCTAATCAGCCTGAAGAAATACTGATCTTTGCTCATTTCTCCTCTCCTTGAAAGGACATCGGTGGGCGTATTACCCAAATAGTAACCCCTGTAACTATCCTTTTACTCACTATCACCTGAAGATTTGTTGTATATACAGGTTTATTGTCTGCTTCCCATTAACTTTCTTTATTGCCATATTCCTGGAACCTAGAAAAGTATTAATGTCTTATAGTTTTCAATGTACAGAACTTTTACCTACTTGGTTACATTTATTCCTATGTATTTTATTCTTTTTTTCCTAATGACCACTAAAGTTTGATAACTACTTGGAAAAAACATTTCTGGTAAATTGTAATGTGAAAAAAAGCAAAAGCCACCTACAGAACAATATGTAACAATGAAAGTCCAATTTATTTGAAAAATATTTATGTGTACTTATGCCTAGATGAAATACTGGTAAGATATATTTGAAAACATTAACAGTGCTTATCTGTAGATGGTACATATATAGATCTGTTTTCCTCTTGATGATTTTCTGTATTTTTCAAATTTTTTGTAGTGATTGTGTATTATTTTAATAATAAAAAACATACTTTATATACTCTTGCACTTGGAAGTTCTGAGTGCCAGACATTTAGAGAAATATATTCCACAAGTTCAGTGAAGAGGAAACTAGAAAGGATGGGTGCGAGAGGGGAAAAAGATGGCAGAGGAGTAGGGGAACCCTTTTTCAGCTGGTCCCCTGAATTGAGCTGGATATCTACCAGACCATCCTGAACACCCATGAAATCAGCCTGAGACGCAGGAAGATACATCTCGATCTCTACAAATGAACATCTCCAGTGCTGAGTATTGAGGTACGAAGCAGGGAGCCGTGAATCCGCGCACAGATATTGGAAGATAAACAGAAGGGGGAGGGAGCTGCCCCGCTCGGTCGCTGGGAAGCAGTAGCCTCCTGTACCGGGGAGCGGGCTGGACTCATGGACCGGCACCCGTGGGAAAGCAGACTGAGTCTGTGAACCTGGGAACGCGCGTGACCAGACTGAAAACCAGAGCTTTGGAGTGCTCACTGGAACTGGACTGAAACAGGGAGCTCGGCAGTGTGCGTGGGAACCAGGAGTGGCTGGCAGTGTTAGAAGCACAAAGGACAGAGACGTACCAGCTCTGGAAGCGAGGCCTGGGAGAGCAGCTGTGGGGCGCACAACCTGGGATGCTGCAGGGTTTTTAGCAGCACCGACAGAAGCAGAGTTAAAGTGGCCAGGAGAGTTCAGTGGAGAGTGGACTGCAATCTCTCTGTTCTGAGACAGAGGCTAGGATATGGCCACTGCTGCTCTGACTCTCAGAAGAGGCACAGAAAACCGCCGGCAAAGCTGCCAGAGAACAAAAGCCCAGAAATACCAGCTCACATTGTGCCCATCCCAATCCCCCCTCGCAGGGGAGAGGGAGACTCTACCCAAACAGAGTTGCCTGAGTATCAGCGTGGCAGGCCCCACCCCCAGAAGGCAGGCTGAAAAATCAAGAAGCCCACATCCCTAAGGTCCCTATAAAACAAGTGCACACTGCCTGGGTCCTGGTCAATAATTTGGGTTCAGTGCATCCCTGCAACCTCTCCTCATCAGAATGACATGGAGGAGAAACCCTCAGCAAAGAAAGGACACAGACTGAGGGCTCTGCCACAGAACTTATGGATATGAATATAACCAAATTGTCAGAAATGGAGTTCAGAGTAACAATGGTCAAGATGATGTGTAGGCTTGAAAAAAATATTAACAAAAATATTAACAAGAATATAGAATCTCTAAGGGTGGAAATGAGAGCGAATCTGGCAGAAATTAAAAATGCTGTGAATCAAATGCAGTCTAAACTAGATGCTCTGATGGCCAGGGTAAATGAGGCAGAAGAACAAATTAGTGAATTGGAAGATGGGATGGTAGAAGAGAAAGTTAAAACGGAAACTTGGCTCAAAAAAATCCAATCTCAGGAATGTAGATTGTGGGAGATTACTGACTCAATGAAACATTCCAATGTCAGAATCATTGGCATCCTTGATGGGGTGGAGAAAGAGAGAGGTCTAGAAGAGATATTTGAACAAATTGTAGCTGAGAACTTCCCTAATCTGGCAAAGGAAAAAGCATTCATGTCCAAGAGGCAGAGAGGACACCTCCCAAGATCAATGAGAACAGACCTACACCACGTCACGTCACAGTGCAATTCGCAAATATTAGATCCAAGGATCCAGCATTGAAAGCAGCCAGGGGGAAGAAAATCTTGTGTACAGAGGGAAAAATATCAGAATAACATCAGACCTGTCTACAGAGACCTGTCAGGCCAGGAAGGGTTGGCAGGGTATTTTCAAAGCTCTGTCTGAGAAGAACATGCAGCCAAGGATCCTTTATCCAGCAAGGCTGTCATTCAGAATTGATGAAGAGATAAGGACCTTCCAAGATCGACAGAAACTGAAGGAATTTGTGACCACCACCAAGCCAGCCCTACATGAGATATTAAGGGGAGTTCTATAAAAGTAAAAAGTCCCCAAGAGTAATACAGAACAGAAATTTACAATCTATAGAAACAAAGATGTCACAGGCAACATAACATCATTAAAATCATATCTCTCAATAATCAGTCTCAATGTGAATGGCCTAAATTCTCCCATAATGACACAGGGTTGCAGATTGGATAATAAGACATGACCCATCCATTTGCTGTCTACAAGAGACTCATTTTGAACCTAAAGATACATCCAGACTGAAAGTGAAGGGACAGAAACCATTTTTCATGACAATGGACCTCAAAAGAAAGCTTGGGGTAGCAATTCTCATATCAGACAGATTAGATTTTAAAGTAAAGACTGTAGGAATAGAGGGTACATTTCTCAATCTCATAAAAGCCATCTATGAAAAACCTACAGCAAATATTATTCTCAATGGGGAAAAGCTGGAAGCCTTTCCCTTAAGATCAGGAACACAACAAGGATGCCCGTTCTCACCATTATTATTCAACATAGTACTAGAAGTCCTTGCAACAGCAATCGGACAACAAAAAGGGATAAAAGGTATCCAAATCGACAAAGAAGTCAAACTATCTCTCTTCGCAGATGACATGATAGTGTATATGGAAAACCCAAAAGACTCCACCCACAAATTACTAGAACTTACAGAGCAATCCAGTAATGTGACGTGATACAAAATCAATGCTCAGAAATCAGTTGCATTTCTATACACAAACAATGAGACTAAAGAAAGAGAAATTAAGGAATCAATTCCATTTACAATAGTACCAAAAATCATACATTATCTCGGAATTAACTTAAACAGAGAGTTAAAGGATCTGCATTCTAGAAACTACAGATCACTCATGAAAGACGTTGAAGAAGACACAAAAAGATGGAAAAATATTTCATGCTCATGGATCGGAAGAATAAACATAGTTAAAATGTCTATGCTACCCAGAGCAATCTACACTATCAGTGCCATCCCGAACAAAATACCAATGACATTTTTCAAAGAGCTGGAACAAACAACCCTTAAATTTGTGTGTAACCAAAAAAGGCCCCGAATTGCCACGGAATTGTTGAAAAGGAAAAACAAAGCTGGGAGCATCACGTTGCCAGATTTCAAGCTATACTACAAAGCTGTGATCACAAAGACAGCATGGTACTGGCACAAAAACAGACACATAGACCAATGGAACAGAAGAGAGAACCCAGAAATGGACCCTTGGTCTTTGGGCAACTAATCTTTGATAAAGCAGGAAAAACATTCAGTGGAAAAAAGTCAGTCTCTTCAATAAATGGTGCTGGGAAAATTAGACAGCTACATGCAAAAGAATGAAACTTGACCACTCTCTCACACCATACACAAAGATAAACTCCAAATGGATGAAAGACCTCAATGTGAGACAGGAATCCATCGAAATCCTAAAGGAGAACATAGGCTGCAACCTCTTTGACATCGGCCACAGCAACTTTTTTCATGACACATCTCCAATGGCAAGAGAAACAAAAGAAAAAATGAAATTGTGGGACTTCATCAAGATAAAAAGCTTCTGCACAGACAAGGAAACAGTCAAAAAATCTAAGAGGCAGCCCACGGAATGGGAGAATATATTTTCAAGTGACACTACAGATAAAAGACTGTTATCCAAGATCTACAAAGAACTTCTCAATCTCAATACATGAGAAACAAATAATCAAATAAAAAAAATGGGCAGAAGATACGAGCGCTTTTCCAATGAAGACATACAAATGGCTGACAGACCATGAAAAAAATGTTCAAAATCATTAGTCAACAGGGAAATTCAAATCAAAACCACATTGAGATACCACCTTATGCCAGTTAGAATGGCAAAAATTGACAAGGCAAGAAACTATAAATTTTGGAGAGGATGTGGAGAAAGGGGATCCCTCTTACACTGTTGGTGGGAATGCAAGTTGGTACAGCCCCTTTGGAAAACAGTGTGGAGGTCCCTTAAAAAGTTACAAATTGTGCTACCCTATGATCTAGCAATTGCACTACTGGGTATTTACCCCAAAGATACAGACGTAGTGAAGAGAAGGGCCATATGCACCCCAATGTTCATAGCAGCATTGTCCACAATAGCTAAATTGTGGAAGAAGCTGAGATGCCCTTCAATAGATGACTGGATTAAGAAGATGTGGTCCATATATACAAAGGAATATTACTCAGCCATCAGAAAGAACGATTACCCAACATTTGCAGCAACATGGATGGGACTGGAGGAGATTATGCTAAGTGAAATAAGTCAAGCAGAGAAAGACAATTTCATATGGTTTCACTCATTTATGGAACATAAGAAATAGCCGGAAGATCGGTAGGAAAAGGAAAGGAAGAATGAAGGGCAGGGGGGTAAACAGAAGGGGGAATGAACCATGAGAGACTATGGACTCTGGGAAACAAACTGAGGGTTTCAGAGGGGAGGAGGGTGGGGGCCAGGATAGGCCGGTGATGGGTATTAAGGAGGGCACATATTGCATGGTGCCCTGGGTGTTATACACAAATAATGAATCATGGAACACTACATCAAAAACTAAGGATATACTGTATGGTGAGTAACATAACCTAATAAAAAATTATTAAAAAAAAGAAGAATGGGCACATTTCTCTCATAACCAGTTCTGTGGGGAGTCTCATTGTCCTTAAAGAAGAACTTGACATTTTTTGTAGTTGACTTAGTTATGAGAGTACCACAGTCTGCCCTAAGTATTATATATCAAAAAGTATGTAATGAACAGTGAACATGAAATCTCAGACTCAACTTCTTTTGAGACAATGATGGGGTGATTTTCTTCTTTGTTCTATGTTGTGTCCAGGGATTTTTTATACATTGGCTTGTGCTTTATCACTGTGGAAGAGGTCATTTTGAGGGTTTGTCACAATCTGTATCACTCTAAAAAAGTCAAGAGCATGTTCCACATTCTTGGGAATTTCGTGTAAAGTGCTACTTTAGTGAGAGTATTTTGGCACAGTACTTGGATTTAAAAAAAATTGGAAAAAATAAACATTGGATATATCAGGTCACATAGGCCTTCAGTTACAGGAAAATGTGATGAAAAGTAAAAGGGCAGGACAATTTCCTTGTAACTAGTTCTATAGTCTAAGGGTATTTTATTATTTTGGGTGCAGTTGTAAAATGGTATTATTTTCTTAATTTTTCATTCTGATATTTTATTGTTAGTGTATAGAAACACAACTGATTTTTGTATATTGATTTTGTATGCTGCAGCTTTCCTGAATTATTTATTAGTTCTAACAATTTTTAGTGGAGTCTAGGGTTTTCTATAATATCATGTCATCTGTAAATAGAGACAGTTTTACTTCTTCATTTCTGACTTAGATGCATTTTATTTCTTTTTCTTCCCTAATTGCTCTGGTTAGGACTTCCAGTATCAATGTTGAATAAAAGTGGTGAGAGTGGGCAACCATGTCTTGTTTCTGATGTTTGAGGAAAAATTTCAGCTCTTCACTATTTAGTATGATGTTAGCTGTAGTCTTGTCATAAATGGTCTTTATTATGTTGAGGCATGTTCCATTTATATCCAATTTGTTAAGAATTTTTATAATGAATGGATGTTGGGTTTTGTCAGATGCTTTTTCTGCATCTATTGAGATGATCATATGGCTTTTTTTGTCCTTCCTTTTGTTAATGTGGTGTTAATGAGGTGTATCACATTGATTGGGTTGGAGGTGTTGGACTATCCTTGCATCCCCAGAATGAATCTCACTTGATCATGGTATACGATCCTTTTAATGTACTGTTGAATTTTATTTGCTAGTATTTGGTTGAGGATTCTTACATCTATGTTTATCCAGGATATCAGCCTATGTTTTCTTTTCTTGTAGTGTTCCTGTCTACTTTTGGTGTCAGGGCAATTATAGCCTCATAAAATGAGTTTGGAAGTGTTTCTTCCTTTTCTAATTTTTTGGAAGAGGTTGAGAAGGATTGATATTAATTCTTAAAATGTCTGATAGAATTAACCAGTGAAGCCATCTTGTCCTGGACTTTTATTTGTTGGGAGGTTTTGATTATTGATTCGAACTGTTTGCTGGTAATTGGTGTGTTCAAATTTTCTTGTTGCTATGGTCCAAATTTCCAAAATCATATTAATTGATATATTATCACAAAGATGATTTTATTTTTGCTAGCTGTGTGTTATTCTTTTATTGAGATGAAAATTGCATAAAATTAACCATTTTAGAATATACATTTCAGTGCTATTCAGTATATCCATAATGTTGTGAACCAGCACCTCTAGTTCGAAAGTAGTTTCATTGCCTGAAAAGAAAACCGAGTGTACATTAAGCAGTTAGTTTCCTTTCCCTTCTCCCTCTAGTAACTGGCAACCACCAGTTTGCTTTCTTTCTCTATTGCAGCCATTTCATATAATGTAATCATACAATACATGGCCTTTCGTGTCTGACTTCTTCCACTTTGCATGATTTTTTTTTTAAGATTTTATTTATTTATTTGACAGAGATAGACACCCAGTGAGAGAGGGAACACAAGCAGGGGGAGTGGGAGAGGAAGAAGCAGGCTCATAGCAGAGGAGCCTGATGTGGGGCTCGATCCCATAATGCCGGGATCACGCCCTGAGCCGAAGGCAGATGCTTAACCGCTGTGCCACCCAGGCGCCCCTGCATGATGTTTTTGAAATTCATATATATTATAGCATATATCAGTATTTTGTAACTTTTAATGGCTGAATAAAAATTCCATTATATGTATAATACCACATTTTGTTTATCCATTCATCCATTGATGGTCATTTGCATTTTGACTATTGTGAATATTGCTGCTGTGAGCATTTGTGTATAAGTACCTGTTTGGATACCTGTTTCTTGCTCATTGTTTCTTAATGCCCTTTACTACTCCAGATTCATAAATATATTGCCTGATGGCATATTTCAGTATACTTATGGTATGTAGAGTTCTTGTTATATGTAAGTGTTTAATTCACCTGAAGTTCATTTTTTCCCATGATGATGCACCAATTTAATTTTGATTTTTAAGCATGTTGATATCCAATTATCTCAACCTTGCTATTCAATAATTATCCTTTTCTACTGATATAAAATCTGTTTTTTCTCCTTGCATTCTGATTGAGGGTTCTATTCTGCTCCATCATTTATTTTTCTTATTCAAAACTATTTTCCTTTAATTTGGGGGGATTATACATTTCATTTTTCTTCACTTGTTGTGGTAATTTTAAATATTTAATGCACATGCTAAAATTTATATTTCTAACACCATTATGGAAGATTAGACTATATCCTTCCTCAAACATGTGAAGAACTGTATGCTTTCTTAGTTTCTGTCATTCTCAGATGGAATTAATTACCAGACTGTGATTAAATTAATTACCAGACTGTGATTAAAATAATTTTCTTTTTTGCATTCAATTCTTACACATCATGTTATTGTAAATTATCTTTACCAAGTTCTTGCACCACTTTTCTGTGACTCAGTACTTTTTCTTCATGGGAAATATCTACCAGCTTTGCTTTTGGAATTAACATATTTGTGGTAACACTTCTGAGTCCTGTTGTCTGAAAATAATGCTATTGCTGGGTATACAATTCTATACTAAAAGCCATTTTCTCATAGAATTTAAAACTTAGTTCCTTGTCTTCCTGTTTCTAATGTTGTCAATGACTTTGTGGCCCATATAATTGTAATTATTGTCTGTAGCCTTTTATTCCCCATTTACTATGCCATTATATTTATATATATTTTTTAATAACTAAGAATTATCACAGACATATGGAAAAATTCATGATGAAAAAATTAATGAACTGAAATATGGACTAAAATTTCCACCAGCTTAATTTTTGAATACAAATGCATATAAAAGTAAGTAGTTTTGGTATGATATGTTTCTACTATGAATTAGGTTGAAAATTTGCTCAGATGGCATTTTTATTACAGATGGTAATTTTATAAAGGAGTATCTATTGGAGGCAATAGAAATTATGTGGCCTGAAAGAAACAAGCATCGAAAATATAAGTGAAATTGGAGATATGGCTAAGAATCTACAGTCTACATTGGAAGAAAAAAAAGTTAAGTCATTTATGGCATTGTTTCTTCTAACTGATGATAGTACAACTATAAATAATGCCAACTATTTAGATGCATATATTCATCATCAGTAAAAAATTTTATATCACTAACACTGGAAATGGTGCCTTGACGGTCACAGAATTACTTAATTTTTAGGATTGAGATAAGTTTAATGTAAATTGGTAAAAATTAGTAAGAGTATTTGTAGATGATGCTTAAGTGATGATCTATGTTGGATTTTTAAATAAACTTAAGTATAAAGCAATAACATTTTGCAGACATTTAGATCTTATGTCTTTAGATTCCATTATTAACCAGAAATAGTTTTGTCAAAAAAAGTTAAGATCATAACATATAATACACTTAAACTCAGTTTCTTAAAACTTTAAAAGTCTTTTCATTTCAAAATAAAAGCCAAGACCTCACCGTGGCCTATCAGCTTCATAGTTGGTGCTGTTCTCATACACTAACCTTTTGGACTTCATCTCCTAATGCTTTCTCCCTTGTTTAATCCTTTCAAGCATTTTAGGTGTACCTGTGTACCTGTGCCCCAAAGCCTTTGTACCCATTCTTCCATCTGCCTGTAAAATCCTCCCAGGAATTCTCCCAACAGGCTGATTCCTTTGCCTCATTTGGATGTTTCTCAAAGTGCCCCTTTCTCTGTGGTGTCTTCCCTGGGCTAGTGTATTTAATGTAGCACTTCCCACCCTCTGCCATCTGCCAACACACACCTCATATTGCTTTTCTGCTTTCTTTTTCTCCATAGCCATATATTCTCATTACCTATATGTTTTCTGCCCTCCACCCCCCCAACATAGTTACACCCACATATACACTTAGAAAGTAAACTCCAAAAATAAATAGAATGTAAACTCCACAAGGACAGTGTGGAGTTGTTTTTAAATTTTGTTCTTATTTTTGTTTTGTTTTGTTTTTTATTCTCAGAGGTTAGAAAGTGTCTAGAACATAAAAGGTGCTCAGTAACTGTTGGAAGATTAAATGAACCAAGTAAATTGGATCTCTTTTTTTGACCTTAAACTTTAACAACTCAAGATTTTGCTTAATTGACTGGATGCATGATGTAGTCTGGAAGTTATTTGGCAAGGATATGGAGGCATAGGGATATTTTAACTATCAAAAGAATCAACATACTTCTGTCACCTAGAGCAAAATCCTCACCTTAGCTCACCGGCAAATGTTGAATTATGTAACCAGTCTTTTTGGTTGACATTCACAGTAATGATTAAATATTCCTCCAAATGTGATTTCTCTGCAAGTATATGCCCATGTATTACCTACATGTGTAAATCGATTTGTTCATCCCCAGCAAACATATATATTTGGGAAGCTCATTTGGTGTCCTTTTCTATATTGACATTTGTTTTCGTAAATGAACATGACTTCCTAAATTCCTCTTCCAAAATTGGACTATTTGTGAATACTGAATTTTGAATGGAACTATCATTGTTGAGTTTGCCTTTCTCAATTATGACTAGTGGCGTCAATTAAGACTTAAGAATAGAAGTCATTGAATCGCAGTGCAATATGGTAGTGTAAACCAAATATGACATCAGAATATCAGAATTACACAAATACTTGAGAACTAGTTACTGTAAGATATTGTAAAAATTCTATTCATGTTTTGACAATGACATAAAATTCTGCTCCTAGGCAAAGATTCAAGCCCCATTTCCCTGTTACATATGTACCCCCCCCAACACACACACACAAACAACTCATTATTGACATTTTAGGACAGAGAAAAAAATCCAGCTTTCCTGTTTGTATAGGAGTAAGATAGTACAAAAAAATATATAATATTTAAATACTTTATTTTTAATCTCTGTGTTTGAAATTACAAATTTAAATAATACCTAATCTTTGTTTTGAAACATGCTTATATGTAAGATAACCCAGCTTGTCTTAGTTATTTTATTATTGTCTGATGGCCATAGGTATTAAACCTTCAATTTTTCCAAGGTGAAGTATGGGAAATACATATAGAACTGGTCTTCTTAAATTATATAAAGTGGAGGGCAGTATCCTGGGGGCATAATGCCTCTTTTAGTCTGTCTAGTTCTTTTCAGAAATATTCTATGATTTCATGGGAAAATACTTCTCCATGTTTTCTTTTTTCTTTCTTTTTCCCTGCATGTTTACAAGGCTGATATTCTGTGCATAAGTGTGAAGGCAGAATTGTGGGTCAAGTTTTTAATGTGTAGATTTTAAATTACTTACCTTTTTCTCTTCATTTCACTTGAGTTTTTGAAGGGAAAATCAGATCTTCCCTTACTATGCCTTAATGATATCCCAAAATATAAGAGCTTATAGTTTTTATCCACTTATATTTATTATAATGTAATTATAATTATAATTATACACGCAATTGTAATTATAATGCACTTAATCTCACTTTTGTCTTTTTTATTTATGCTTTCTATTTTTTTGGCAAATATTTTCTTGCTCTTTGTTTTGTAGTTTTATGAGACTGTTCTTTGCTTTCTTTTTCTTTTTTCCTCCCTGATGGCTTTAAGGTTTTGTGATCCTGTTTTAAATCTAGTTATTTGATGTCCTTTTAGTTCTACTCTTAACTTCTTTAATCAATTGATTTTGGGATATTTTGTAAGGTGAAGTTAAACTTGATGTATTTATTTAACTATTTTTAAGTAACATTGAATACATATTATGTTACTTAACAAACTTTGATTTCTTTATAAACTATATTAAACATCAGCATATACCATTATATTTGTTTCCCATTATCTTTGATTTTATCATTGGTGTGAATGTTTATTCCTGTGCAAAATGTCATTACATTTAAAAAATATATTTAATATCTGCTCTTTAAATAATTTCATAGCCATTCTCATGTACTTATTCTTTTTATGGGATTTCAAATCACTTGATCAATTTCAGATCATTCCATTTGAGATTTTGTTTGTAAATTTATATATTAACTTAGAGAAAATAGTGCTATAATATTTATACTTCATTTTAGAAATATTGCCTTTTTCTTTACTTACATCTTTTTCATCTCATAGTTAAAAGTTCATAGCTTTCCTTAAACAACTCTTGCACATTTATGATTAAGCCAGTGTAATTTTTTATTCCATTTATATAAATTATATATATACACACACAGATTTTTTTTGAAATTTAAAAATTTAACCAAGAAATATCTATGTTTCAATTTTCATCTATTTTGTATATTATGAATTATTTTGAACTATATGTTTAGTCATTTTTGGTTTTTTAACTGTTGTTTTTTTAAAATAATTTTTCTTATTGGTTTAGATGAATTTGTTGGGATTATATTTTCAACTTGAATCTCTGTATTTGAAGAGGAATATTTCTCTTTTGTCCATATCTATTATACTTTCTTATTAATGGTACACCTGTGCTCTTTTTTCTTCCTTTGAAATCTAGAGAACTTTGAAGTTGGTCTTCATATCACATATTAAAAAGTTAATTTTCTGAGTTATTTCTGCCCTTTAAGTTCATTTTTACAATAGTTTTAAATTAATCTCTTACATTTTTGTATTCTTAAAATTATTTTCTTAACTCGTTCTTTCATTGCAGCCTTCGTTTTAGCTAATTACCTTCATGTGAGCTACTTCTCTTTATGATATTTTAATATTGGTTCATATAAGCATTTATATCTGATTTTTTGAAGACACGAAGTGGGTATTTTTAAAATCCTCATATATTTCTTGTGTTAAATTATTTTCAAGAGATTGATTCTCTCTTGAAATAATAATTCTATTCTTTCTTTTGCACTGGATTCTTAATAATTTCCACCCTAGTTTAATCATTCATATACGAAAGAGGATACATTTCTTTAATGTCACACACTTGCTAAAAATAGGGTGCTTTGATTGTTTTTAGAGCCCTCTTCATGTACTTGGGTGCTAATAGACTCTCAGATCTAAAACTGTGTTGATGTGTGAATAGTGTGTAGTCCAATTTCTGGTAACTATAGGCTTTGATCTTACATTGTTTCATGCTGAAGTTGAGATTTTTTTTTTCTGCCTAGCTTACTTCTTATTCCTTTTTTTAAAAAATGTTTCAGATAATTGATTCTAAAAAAAGACAAGCAGAACGTTTTTAGATTCTTTCTGAATTTGGGCCTAGGTTAAACCAAGTGAGTTACTTTGCTAGGGTGCAGAATTCAAAGGAGTGCCCCAAAAACTCAGTATTCAAGACAAATAATATTTGTATGTAAATGTAATGTGTTTTATTTAAATGCTGCAATATTTAAATCTTTTTTTCAAATTATATTGGGAAGAAATGGCCCATAGATGGCCTCTGTTTTTATAGATTAAGTTTTATTGGAACAGGGATGGTATTATGCTAAGGTGAGAGAGAAGGGTCATGCAAATGCAGGGTCACATCCTGGCTTTATTTACAATTTTGCTATTTTTCAGCATTTTTTTTTTGCATTTAAAGATATTGCCATAAAATATTATATATCTTGATAACTGAGCTTTTTGGTGTCCTCTTAAATTTTGTGCCTAAAGAGAGAGCATTGCATACCTTTCTCTAATCCTAGTCCTGAACTGGAAAATTTTATTCATAATACATGTGTCTGGGTTTTACTTAGAACCTACTTAGAATCCAGTGGATCCTATCACTTCCTTCCATTCTCTCCAGCCCAGCCCCCACTTCCATCCTCCCCCCCTTTTAAGAACTACTTACCAAATAATAGAATTTTTATCCTTGAAAATCAAAAAAAGTGTGTAGTTCTTCCCCAGAAACTTCATCTAGGTTTTTATCAACTTCTCACAAGCTACAGATCCATTCTGTGAGCAGTACCATATACTGTCTTAATTTCTCTCTATTTCTGCCTGATGTACCAGAAAGTATCTAAAAGGATGTAAAAGAGAAACTGAAAGATTGCGTATGTGTAGAATAGATTGTGTCTGCTCTGGCTGTTGCAACCAAATAGCACAGACTGAGTAGTTAAATAACAAACATTTATTTAAGGTTGGGAAGTCCAAGATGGAGATGCCTGATTTGGTTTAGTGAGACACTTCCTGGAATCCTGATGTCTGCCTTCTTGCTGTGTACTCACACGGTGGAGAGTGAGAGCTCTGGTGGCTCTTTCTTTTCTTATTAAGAGCACTAATACCATCATGAGTGTTCTACCCGGATGACTTCATCTTAAAACTAATTATCTCACAAAGCCACATCTCCAAAAACCATCACATTGGGGATTAGAGCTTCAACATACAAATTTTTGGGAGACATGATTCAGTCTATAGCAGTATAGCTTCAGAATGTGATTCTCCTGAATTGCAGAGTGTAATATGGTGATAATTGTGGACAAAATTGTTTTCTTTTTGATGTAGACCCTAGACTTTTAAGGTACATGTAGATTGTCCTAGTTTTTCATTATTTCCCTGCTTTGTGTTAGTAGAAGCTCTGTTCCTCTATTCCTTAATCTACCTTTGTCAATGCTAACTTTAGTTAAGTAGACTTCTTTGGCAAAATGTTGGCTGATATTCTTACTCAAAGATGATATTATAAAGTGTTTGACTCTTTTTTTAAACTGCAGAGAAAGTATATCAAAGGTGTTAAATGCTGTCATTTTGACCTGGAAAGATAATATTTGTTTAATTGCATTACTTCCTAGGACTACTCATTTGCATACTCCCTTTCCCTTTTAATGGCACATGCAGAATAATTGCTTCTTATATTTTGACTATATATCCCAAATTTCAGTCTTAATTACATAATGGATTTTTTTCAATTTCTTGACAATAAAAGATTAGAGAATCTTAGAAGTATCACCCAATTCTAGCACTCCCTTACCATTATCTTCTTTCTATATATTGTTGCTGTTACAACTAATGGTCTGCATCATATCATATTTCTTATCACTTGTATAATTGGGAAGCAGGTATAATGAAAACTAAATATCTGAACCCCAATCTCAACTTCACCTGTTTCCAGATGTGTGATCTAGCACAACCCACTGAACAACTTTGGCCCTCAGCTTCACACCAATGTAGTGAGGGTGTGTCACCTGTCTGTATACCAAATAAGTTCTGATAACTCCATGGTGAAGTAACAGGACTTCCAATTCAAAATAATTTTTTAAAATATAAATATATAATTCAGATTACATTGTATGATGTGAAACCTTTCCCAATATAAGGTTCTCAAAGATGCATTAAAACACAAAATTTCAAAATAATATAATCAAACTTAAGGTAATATAATTACTAAAGGAAAGAGGAATAATAATTTTGGAATAGATTTTTGGACTGAGAAAATTATTACCAGGCTTTATTTTAATTCTCCTTACTAATATAGAAAAATTAGAATAAAGCTTCGTATCTCCTATAAAATCAATCTCCTGTATTAAAAATACAGGGGCTCTACCAAATTGTAAAAAATGCATCATCATTATCCACTCCTTGGATATTGGTCTGTGTGGTATATTATTATTCTTACATATCTCTTAACTTTTGCCTTAGTCATTTCTTTAAGTATTCCAAAATTTTTTCAGTTAGGTTGCATCAGGGGTTATAAACATGCCATTTCTGATCCTCAAATTTTCTTCAGGGAGCCATTGCCTAGAAGGTTTAAAGCCTTTTCAGTTACTGTTCTCAAAGTCTTTCTATTTATAATGCATTTTTTAGAAAAAAGAAACTTGGACTAAATCAGAATCAATTCATGTTTATTTTCATGACCATTAGTATGCTGGTAAAGAATAATTTATATTTTATAACATTTTAGAATTTCTCGAATAGTCAATAATAAACAACAACATTTTGTGATTTCCAGTTGTATTGTCTTAGGTGGCATAGTGTAGTTCTTTCACGGATTTTTTCCCCCTATTTTGTTATGTTTGCTCTACTTTGTGTGCCACTTAGGTAGGTAAATTCATATAATTTAGAACTGTTTCATCTATATTGCAGAATTACTCCACAATCAAATTTCTTTCTCAATAAAGTACTTCAATCATATCATAAATTTCAAGCAACAGGTTGACCAGTGGATAAGGTTGCCAATATTATGCTCAATACCTAAATATTATGAGGGTTTTCCTCTTAAAAGTCTAGCCATCTGTTACTTGCTATAAAACTTCCTGTATTTCAACTTCTTTCATGGAGGGAAGAGGTCTTTTTTACTTATTTGGATCTACAGACTAGAGTTTGTCTTCATTTTTTTCTGTTTGTTTTTAATAAATCACACTACAGCAATCTGCATCATATCCAATTCTGTTTTCTTTATAAGGGAGTGATTGCTTAGACTGAGTTCAGAGTTCTAAGATTTTAGAATTTCTTTTCTGTGATTTCACCATTGAGCAGCCATATCTACTCTCTTGGCATTAGAGGTAGTCTTAATAAAGATCACTCCAGAAGGAGCTAAAAGAACACCTGGAAAAACATTCACATATCTGTGAAAAGGCTTCTGCTCATTATTAAATTATTTAGCTTCCTTAAAGGTATACAGGAAGATATACCTTCTAAGTATTAGAGCATAAATCCTAAGGAGAAAAATAACTTGGAAAAAAGGTGAAGTAATGATAGAAAAGTAATCTCAATAAAATGATAAAAGAATTAAAAAAACAAACAAACACAGTAGTAGAGGCAGACAATATAAAACCTAAGGCTGTCAAAAAATTGAAACATGAATAGAAAAGATGTACATGTGAAATGATGCTGAAAAGTAATGTGGAAATAAGATCAGATATCTGAGGATGGAGAAGAGGGATGCTCTATTGATAGTAACATTTTTTTCTAGAATAGAGACCAACACAAATGAAACAGTTGAGATAACCCAACATGAAATGACTGAAAATGCTTTGGATAAAGAATAAAGTACTATATATGCAAATTGAAAAGTTTAAAACTATACACTAATAGAAATTAATATCAGATCCCAATATCATATTGTATATCAACATATTGTATAGATATGGACAAAAATTTATATTACAAAGGATCAAGCAAACATTAAATGGTATCAGTGAAGGTGGGGGAAAAATCTGCCTTTAGACTTTTCTCTTACTAGCAGATGTTTTGAAAAATGAGATTAATGAGAGAAGTCAAAGTTGATCAACTAAGAAAATTTCTTATAAATCTATAGTAATTAAAATATTATGGTAGAAGATTAACCTGTAAGTATATGAATCCATTCAAGTAAATATAAACATTTAGTATATAATAAAGATGACCTCTTAAATCACTTAAGGAAAGGTGTTAGAATAACTGATTTACCAAAATGAATTCTAGAAGAAAATATAACTTACCACTTAATGATTTTGGCTTGTGGAAAGGTTTGAAGATGCAAATAGGCCCACAATAAACCATGAAAGAAAAGTTATATAATCTAATAAAGAAGATGCATTGTAACTTAAAATAAGTGAAATGAAAATATAAAAAACTAAATGAAAAGATGTACTACATATGACAAGTAGGGAGGTCATAATAAAAAGTACATATAAATCAGTATGTAAAAGACAGATACTCTCTAGTAGAGACAAAGAGCTACAGTCAATATATACATATATTTAAGTCAAAATATATGAAAATATTTACTCGCATTACTAAATAGAATTTTAAAAAGCAGTTACCACTTTCTGTCTGTTAAAAACAAAATTCAACTGAATAAATTTTAAAGAGCTTACTGGCTTTATTCAAAGATTCATGAATCAGGTAGCATCCAGTCTAGCAGATAGAATGGAACTCTGAAGAGTGGTATAAAATTAAAGACTTTTTTAGGCAGAGGAGAGCAGGAACAAGGAAGTTACATTAGTCAAAAAAGTGTATCCGTTACTGCAAGATTACTTTCCTTGAGGAGATGGCAGGGGTCCATCAGGCGGCTTACCTAACTAATGCTGATCATGTGATTCCCAGTTTAAAATTCCATTTCTGGGAGAAAAAAAACTGTAAATTAAGTCTTGGTTTGGTGATGTGAGGCTTAGCATCAGCAACTCCGTTTTGGGGCCTCTTGTCTTGTTTGTAGCATGCCTATATGACAGTTCCTAGTGTCTCTGAGGCTTTGTGGCAATGAGAACTCTTCTACTTCTTTGGATCTTTGAATGAATGCAAAATTTCTTAACAATCCATAATATGTGTAATGAGACCTAGAAATACACTTTGGCGCAGTGGAGCTACTTCTAGGAATGTACTCTAAGCAAACATTTTAACAAGAGTACAAAGTTCTGTGTATAAGAATATTTACTGCAGCATTGTTAGAAATAGCCAAACAAAACAAAGCAGCCCACAGTTTATCCTGGTGAGTATATCATGTGATAATCTTTACGTGGAATAGTACCGAACAATTTAAAATGTTAATTTGAATGTGTATATTTTTTGACATGGGAAAATGGTCACAATGCAACTTTCACTTTAACAAGAAAATGTGTAAATCTTTATATAGTTTAACTTCATTTTCACAAACCTTCTAGCATACTTGCCTGAATGCATAGAAAAAAAACCTTATAAAGCAAAATATAAACAACAGCATGTACTCAGTAAAATTTTACTTTTAATGTTTACTTGTACAGTTTTTCATGTTGCTTCCTATTTTTCTATGATGAACATATATTGTCTGAACAAAATCGTACAAAAAATTGTTTCAAAAAATTGAAAGCATTTTCCAAATGGTAAATTACAAGACAAATGTGAAGGGGATCATAATATTCACATGAGACGGGTTTCTCCCAAATTTCTGATGTAAATCTAGAATTGAGCAGCAATAAGCTGTGACATTTTCAAAAGCTCAGAAATATGAGCTGGTCCCCAATAAAGGACACCATCTGGCTATGGCTTTGTTAGAGGTTTTCTTTTCGATTACATTTTCTGTCATTTTTGCATAAAAATGCTTCTCTCAGTGCATTTCAAGCACATGTTTGGAAGGTTCTGTGCTGGGCTGCATTCAGCCCATTTAGCTGTATTGTGCCGGCATTTAGCACGAAGCTTTAGGCGGTTAGGCAGGTGTTTTCTACTTAAATACTAACAGGGAAGAGGTAATATGCAATAGGAGGTCAGGGACAGGGCAGGCAACATGATTATCACGGCCTAAGGCCTGGAACACATCCCTGGAAACAGACAAAATGCTGTGGACATTAGGAAATGTCTTTTTTACTCTCTTTTTCCCCTAGCTGATTGCTTGTGTGAATGTGCAATCAGGTATTTCAATCCTTTTCTGAAAATCTAGTTCGGCTTTTGTAAGATGGACTTAAGTTATGGTATTTTTGCCATGTGGGTCTGAATTCATTGATAAGCTAACAATACATAAATGTGTTTCTTTTCCTTTCAGCATTTGACAGTTCACACTACTCATTAAGAGAACTGATATAATGCAGAAGTCATTCATAAAAGATAGGAGAAAATAATTTCTATCAAAATTCTATCAGGAAAGTCACCCATTTTAAATCAGGAAAGCACTTATTTTACAGCATGTGAATACATGATGAATATATGCAGGACTTTCCACGCCAGAATGCTGTCTGTGGAAGCTGTTATTTTGAAACTCAGTTGCTATAAAACTTTCCTCCACTTTTGGATTGAACAAATATGACATGCTTTCATGGAATTCACTCTAAGAATGTGAATGGTCTTTCGATATGACCATTATGTGGTTTTTAAAGCTTCTCTGTAATAATGTAATAAGGAATTGTCTCTCCACTTCCCTATATCACACAGTGTAACATAAATGTACAATCTATTGATCAAAAGTTGCGGAAATAACTTCCTATGTTAGGATCCAGATTAAACTTTTACATAGGTTTCCATGATTACAACAGTGAAGGCCTAGTATTTGCTGTTGGGCACTATGGAAATTAACGAGAATCAACTGGGTCAGAGGGTACTTAACAATGTCAGTCATCTGTCAGCATCATCCTTTCTGGGGCGATGTGAATATAATTGGTTTATAAGAGAAGAGTAAGAGGTGGGCTAAGGGGAATCTGGCTGAAATTTAAAGAATTACACTTTGAAAAGGAATTTTTAGACAGCACATTTCGCTTAGATTCATCATTATTAAAGAGTTTCTATTGACCACTTTCAGATGGAACCGATCATTTGTGTTGTATGGTGTTATGTATTATATTTGAAGTTGTGGCCTTTGTCAACCCGTTACTGGCATCAAATGGCAGGAAAATGTCTATTTCACATTGTCTAAGGGGAAATTTATCAGAGATAGCATTTTCAGGGTGTATTTGAAAGAGGAAAACACATAATCTTACCTTTAGCTGTGTTTTATTGTTTTATAAAGGGCAAAATCATTGGCATTGCAGTTTACTGGTCTTACAAGAAAAGAGGGGAAAAAATTGAAGAAGTGGCAAAGACACTGTATTTTGCCATCTTTTTTTTTCTTTCTACTTACTGCCAACAACTATTTAGTAACAAAGATAATGGAATCAGAATTGGAATCTTGAAAGATGCCTAACTGTGGAAGTCACAGTTTATGCCCCATAGGGAGTTGCAGAACTTTGCAGACCTGCTAGAATATTATAAGGCTGCATCTAGGTCTGGTGGAATGAAATAGGAAGGCTGACACTGGCTGTGGTCAGGTTTTTCTCTGTCCTTGCCTACACAGATGGCATGATTGATTCCAAGGCAAATTTCCAGGGAGTACTATAGTAAGACTTTCAAGAAAAGTTATTTTTGAGTATCTCTTTTTACTCTTCATCTCAAACAGCTCTTTCTTATGTAGTTGACTGCACTTTTTATGGATGAGAGATAACTGACAAAAGATATTGAGAGTTAACATTTTGGAGCAGAGAAATTCAATGTCAGTTGGGCCTCCTTTTCTGACTTGATTGTTTTTTTGGAGGGGGTATGTGTAAGGTTGCTGAGTGACTCAAAGAAAGAGTGTGAAGTATCAAAATACTATTCAACTTCTGGATTTCATTTTGGCATGTATATTGTTCTATAACGAATTTCTACTGTGTATAAAAAACTTGGCTTAAAACAAGACAGATTTATCATCTCACAGTTCTGTAGGTCAGAGGTTTTGGCATGGTATAGTTGGATCTTCTGCTCAGGATTTAGCCAGGCTGACATTGAAGTGTTGGCTAAACTATTTTCCTTGAGCTTAGGATCCTCTTTCAAAATCACATGGCTTTTGGCAGAATTTAGTTCCTTGGAATTGTAGGACTGAGGTTCCCATTCTTCTTGCTTGCTGTTAGCCAGGAGCTGCTCTCAGCTTCTAGAGGCTACTCAGTTCCCCATTGTGTGGTCTTCTCTACAAAATGGCACTTTGTGTCTCCAAGACCAGGAGGAGAATCTCACTCATGGTTTGAATCTCTTCATTTTTAGACATACCACCTGATTAAGTCAGGTCCATCCAAGTAATGACCTTTTGATTAAATAAAAATCAAAATATTTGTTGGTTTGATTATGTCTACAAAATCCCTGTGGTCATAAGATGACACAGTCATGCCTACATTCAATGGGGGGGCATTTTACAGGGTGTATACACTGGGGAATATGAATCTTGGAAGCCAAATTAAAATTCTGCCTATCACAGCATGATTTTGGAAACTCTGATATATGGAAATAAAAGTTTTCCAAGTGCAAAAATCTGGTATGGGAAGGCTGGAGATTGAACCAGGAGTATGTATATCCAGATATTAAGGGAAATAAACACAGAAAAGAAAGACTTGGGGCTGCAAGTGATTTTTTTTTGACAGGTTGACAATGAGAAATGTACAACTTGTGGAAACAGATAGAGGTTTCAGGATGCATACAGTAAGCAAAAACAAACTGACAAACAGAACAATATTCTAAAGAAGTCTCTGTGTTCATTTATAAGTAGGAAGTATCTACCTCAACATCTTTATCTCTCATTTTCTCTTTCCATTTGTTTAAAGTACTTTATTCATTCTACACCCCCCAAAGCTGTTATATTTAAATTTTTTGTTTTCTTGTATTTTTTATTTCAAAATATAAGAACTTTTTTGAAGAGTAACTACAATGACCAGCTTTTTCTTTTTAAGCACATCATGAGAAATTTACTACATTCGATCTTATCTTCACATGGGAGATAAGCATCTTCACTACTCTGTTGAGAAGATTAGATATGCATACTCTAAAATGATATTGTTCTATTTACAATTTAAATTCATACAGAGAAGACAGGAATGGAGGCCGGGGCAGGGGCTAGGAAGGAAGAAGGAACTGCCAAAGTTAATACATTTCTAATTTTTTTTGGTGTATGCTGAACAAGTTGGCATTTTCCTCATGATTATACTCTCTATATTCAACAGTAAATCACCTTGCAGTCCATTATTCTCTAGTTTAAATAATTCCAATCCAATTAAGTTTCCCTTGTAAAACCTATTGTCTAACTATTTAATAGCTTTCCTTTTTTCTCTTTAAATTTATGTTTTTCTATATGACTTTAAAACTTCAGAGTGTAGGCATTATGGTATACACTATTAGGCATATGGAGGTTTTATAGTACACTGATAACTATGGATTATAGGTTATATATATACTTTTATTTTATTGTTAATCTAAAAATGACAAGGTAGGCCTTGATAAGAACATGACCACTTAATCCCACTTTTTCATTTTTGAATTTCCACTGAGACTACCTAGAGGCCTATAATTGAATTCAAGTCTACTAGGAAGGTCATTTTACATTCAGTGGAAGAAATAGCTGAGCAATTACCTTGGGATTTTTCTCTGCCTTGGTCAGACACCCTCAATGTTTGTCTTCTCAGATCTCTTTAAGATATTGTATTATTTTTTATTTCACTAGACTACTGCTGGATTACTTAATAAACATCATTGTTTCTGTGCACTAAGTGATTTATGGAATGTGTTAGTGCAGATTCCAAAATTGCGAGATGTATTTCAAGAGCGTAGCTTGTATACTGAGAGAATCTGGTATCACTGAATCAAACCATTCATAAATTCATTTCATTTTTTTAAGCCTACACTGCATGGCTTTGACATTGCAAAACTTACATTGTTTGGTTTTGACATGATCAGTTTTAAGTATGTTTCCATTATGGATATCAGGCTCAATTAAGATACAATACTCTAGAACAAGAAGAGAATAAAAAGCCACTTTAGGGGCGCCTGGGTGGCTCAGTCCTTAAGTGTCTGCCTTCGGCTCAGGGCGTGATCCCGGCATTCTGGGATCGAGCCCCACATCAGGCTCCTTTGCTGGGAGCCTGCTTCTTCCTCTCCCACTCCCCCTGCTTGTGTTCCCTCTCTCACTGCCCGTCTCTCTCTCTCTGTCAAATAAATAAATAAAATCTTTAAAAAAAAAGCCACTTAAAAAAAAAAGATACAACATCTACATTCAGCTAAAAAGTGGCAGGGACCAAAATTTGTGTTTGAGACCAAGAACAAGGTACTGCAAAATATAATTATGTATAAATTATACCACAAACAAGAGAATAACCACTGGCTGAATGCTCATCATGGTCTGAGGAATGCAGATCTGAAAATAGCTCTGGTTTTTGGCAAGATATGCAATATCCCAATCTAAGTCAGAAAGGAAAGCCAAAAAATAGGTCTAATTGCACTTTGTATAAGCAGAGATTGACAGACTAGCTTCACCTGGATTCTGAAACATGATGAATAAAATACCTTTATGAAAGGCTTAGTCAGGGACTAGTGGAGAAGCCGTGCTGCAGAGTTTGAGTTTTAAAGGACAAATACATAATAGAGAGTTGAATGAAAGGATTTTAATCGGGCCACATCTGAATTTAAGAGGCTTTTTCATGAAAGAGCCAAATTACATCGAAAATGCCTCAGTAAACTATCTTTGTTGGCAAGGTAAAAACCTTTATATTATATCCTTTTGAAATGGTTTTGAAGGTGATGGTCAGGTTTAAGGATAAAAAGTATTCGAGTCCAAAGTAAAGTGTAACGTTAAGGGGAAAGGCTTCCAGGGGTAGACTCCAAGAGTTTTACTTCTCCCAAATGGAAGGAAAATATATTTTTGTTCTGCAAATAGGCACACGAGTTGTTTCTTCCTGTGTCATAATGTGAACGTGAGAAATAGAAAGCATCTCTTTACGTTCCTGCCGTGTATATTTTATAACTTTTATATCTATAAGCATTAAACTCTTTTCTGGAGTCATAGACATATTTTATTTAGTCTCAGTATTTTTTGATTACTCACAAATAGTAGAAACTCAGCAACAGGCCATTTATTAATGATAAATTTCAAGTACTTGGCTTTAATTTAACATATTTACTTAGTCTCTGAATCTAACTCTTACTGATTGTGTTGACAAAAGAACTCACACAACAATATGACTTGCTCCTAATGACCAAGATGCTGAAGAGACTACAAAATAAAATCTGAAAGTCAATTATATTTGGACAATATAGTGAAGCTGAAGGGGCTGAACTTATGGAATATATCATGGGCAATATTTCTCTAGAAATACTAATTTTGAAATGCATTGTGTTTTCATGTTTAATCTTTCAATTTGTACATTGTGATTTTTCTGTTGGTATAAGGAGAACATAATATGAAATTTTAAATTTCTAAATATGATAAATAGTACTGTTATGTTCTACTATGTTATATAAGTGTTTCTGTAAACATAAATTCATCAAAATATATTTCTTATATGTACAGAATTCTGAAAACACTAAAAATAGTATGTATAAAAGAATTGGTTACTTGCCAAGTAAATGAGATGGGGAGAGCTATAAACTTGCAATAAGTAAGGGGATGGAAAATATTAGATAACAATTTAGGGGACGCAAGGAAGAGTTAGGTATGAAGGTGTTTGGCATCCTGAATTACATGAATTTTCCTGAATTACCTGAATTTTCTAAGTGAGCTTCATTTTATAAATGTCTGAACTGTCTTTATTTTAGTTCATCAAGGTAGTAGTGCCTAAATATGAACTTTGAAAGAAGAAGAGTTTTGGAAAGCTGTGTTAGAAATGTTTTTTAATTTATTGTGCTTGAAATTGTATTATAAAAAGTGATAGTATATAGTTTATATACATTATTGTTGTAGATTATTATTTAAAGGATAATGGTTCACCATTCCATAAGTAAATGAATACTACATTTAAAAATAAGTACAAGGCTCTTTGGAGGAATTGCTGATTCTGGGATTGCAACAAGAAATATACAGCGAACCTGGAGGGTTTTATAGTGTCAAAAGATAAGAAAGTAGTAAAAATGAAAACTTGACAATTATGTGTTTATGCTAAAGGTATACTCAAACTAAATGAAATCACTACCAATGGCCAAAGCTGGAACAACTTGAACAAATAGTATAGGATTATAATTCAAAATATAAAGTAAATATCCATGAGTCAAATAAATGATTGAACAAATAAGTAAATAAATGAGGGATGAGCTACTAATCTCCCTTATAGATGAACTCCAAATAATTTATATAGATACTTTCTTCTGAAGGAGATGTACCATAACTCCTCATTCCTAAAGTGTGGACGATACATAGTAACTTCCTTCCAGAGTACATTTATGGAAAGGGAGGAAAAAAAAAGAGAGTAACTTTACAGTGGAGACATCTGATAAACTATGCTGCAGCCAACTGATTCAGGTCAATACTAACAGTGATAAAACTTGCTGCTACTATGTGCCCTTGATATTATGGTAGAAAAATGGTACTTTACTCCCATGGTCTTTTTTTTTTTTTAAGACTTATTTATTTATTTCAGAGAGAGGGTGGGGGGAGGGGCAGGGTGAGAGAGAATCTCAAGCAGATGCCACACTGAGCTTGGAGCCCGACTCAGAGCTGAATCCCACGACCCTGAGATCATGACCTGAGCCGAAACCAAGAATCAAGTACTTAACTTACTGAACCACCCAGGCGTCCCACTACCATGGTCTTTCTTACAAAACCTTTAATCCCAATCTAATCATGAATAAAATATCAGACAAATACCTAATAAGAGGTATTTTATAAAACGCCTGACAAGTAATCCTCAAAACTACCACAGCCATCAAAAATAAAGTCTGAGAACCTGTCACAGCCAAGAGGAGTCTAGGGAGACATGATGACTAAATGCAGCGTGGTGTCCTGGATGGGATCCTGGGAAAACAAACAAACAAACAAACAAACCACATGACATTTATCTACCTGGTGCATTTTGAGTATGATTGTATGATAGATATTAGGTTCAATTAAGATATGATACTCTATCATTTAGGTAACAAAGTAGCAAGGAGCAAAAATTAACCAACAGCAGACAAAGGTATTATAAGCAAAGAATACTACAACAAGATTTCCATCATAAACATGGATGCAATAATACTTACTAAAAGACTAGTATATGAAATTCAAAAATATCCAGAAATGCATTATGATCAATAAGGTTTATCCCAGTAATGCAAGGTTAATTTTACATTCAAAATATTAATTAATGTAATTCACCTCATCAACAGACTAAAGTAGAAAATGACATGATCATTTCAGTGGAGGTAGAAAAGGTATTAGAGAAATTTAAAAATTCATTCATAAAATTTCTTGGTAAAAAATGAATAGTAGTGTATTTTTCTCAAACTGATAAAATTTATCTAAGAAAAATCTACAGACAACATCATACTAAATGCTGAAAGATGGATGTTTTTTCCCTAAGATTAGACTGTGGGCAATCATATTAATCTTACCAGTTATAGTCAACATTTTTGCTGTAAGTTTCTACCAGTGCAATAAGGTAAAGCAAGAAAAATAGATAGTAAAAAGACATATAGAGTAGAGAAGCATGATAATCTATGTAAAATACATGAAATAATCTATAAAAAACTACTGGAACTAATGAGTTTTATTAACATTACACAAAACATAGTCAATATACGAAAATCAATTGTATTATTCATTATAATACTGAACGTAAGTAGTTGGAAATTGAATTAAGTGTTACTTGTAATAGAATCAATAAGTGAGAGCTATTTAAGCATAAAGGTAAAAAATTTGCAATACCAGTGTAGTGAAAACTGCAAAATATTGCTGATAAAAATTAAAGAAAACAAATGAAATGGAGAAATATTCCATGGTTATGGCTTGGAACACTCAATATTGATCTGAACTGATCTATAGATTTAATACATGTTCCTAATTATAATACCAGCAGTTTTAAGAAATTGACATAAAGTTATATGAAAATGTAAAAGCACATAAAATAGCTGAATAATTTTGAAAAAAACAAATTTGGAAGACTTGTACTATCTGATCTCAATACTGTAAAAGACGTGAGTTTTGTGTAAGAATAAACATATACATCAATGAAACAGAAAAAAGTTCAGAAAACAGCCAACATACAAGTGGTAATTGATTTTGAATAAAATGCCATGGAGATGTAATAGGGAAAAGCTCGACTTTTCAAGAATGATGCTGTAATACTTGGAAATCTGTTTTGGGATAAAAACAATTTTCAACTTTTACCTCACACCATATACAAGTCACCTGGAAATGACTAAGAGATATAAATGTAAGAGCTGAAACTGCAAAATTTTTGAAAACGAAAAAACAGGAGAAAATATTTGTGATTTTGTTTTAGGAAAATATCTTTTCAAAAGCATAAATCATAAAAGAAACATTGATAAATTTTAATTAATAAAGTTTAAATAACTGTTATAAGTCATGGTTAGAAAATGAAAATGTAATACACAGTCTGGAAGAATATATTTGCATCACATTGGCATATAAGTGGATTAAAATATTCCTGGCATCATTATTCATTGGGGATGCAAATTAAGCCACATGGAGATACCATACATACCCACTAGACTAGGTACAGTTTAAAAGCCTGACAAGAACAAGTGTTGGTAAGTTGGTGGAGCAAATAGAAATCTCATCTATATTGCTGGTGGAAACATGGAATGGTGTAGCCACTTTGGAAAATAGGTTGGCAGCTTCCTATACAGTTAAACATGTACTTTTCATATGATCTACTTATTCCATTCTTGCTTATTTAGTGAAGGAAATAGAAAATGTATTCACACAGAGACTAGTACATGGATTTTTTTTTTGTAAACTTCAAACCATTTTATTATTATTATTTAAATTTTTTTAAAGACCTGAGCTGATATCAAAAGTTGGATGCTTAACCAACAGAGCCACCGAGGCACCCCAAATTCAAATCATTTTATTTTTTTATTTTTTACAATAATATTTTTTATTGTATTATGTTAGTCATCATACAGTACATCCCTGGTTTTTGATGTAAAGTTCCATGATTCATTAGTTGCGTATAACACCCAGTGCACCATGCAATATGTGCCCTCCTTACTACCCATCACCAGTCTATCCCATTCCCCAACCCCCCCTGAAGCCCTCAGTTTGTTTAGCAATTTCATCTATAATATCAAAAATCTGAAAACAACCCAAATGTCTGTCAACTGATAAATTGAAAATTACCACATAATGGATTATTATTCAGTAATCAGAAAGAACAAATTATTGATACACATGGCAACATGAATAAATCTCAAAAACTTCTTTAAAAACCAGAGAATCTAGGTAGTCAACATAGACTCGATGTTATATAATTCCATTTATGTAAAATTCTAGAAATGGCAAAACTATCATTGCAGAAAGCAGAAAATTAGTTGTTGCCAGGGTCTATAATTAAGGGGAAGGAATTCATGCAAATAGGCACAAGGAAAATTTTGGGAGTGAGGGCATTTAAATATCTGTTTATATTTATCAAAAATAATCAGAATACTTCAAATAATTACATTTTATTATATAAATTATACCTCAATAAAGCTGACTAAAAATATAATTGAGATATCTGCCTGAAAAAAAAGATGAACCTAAACACAGATCTAATAACCTTCATAAAAACTAACTCAAAATAGATCATGGTCCTAAATATAAAATGCAAAACTAGAATTCTTAGAAAATAATGTAGGAGAAAATCTAGACAACCTTGGATTTAGTGATGACTTTTTAGATACAACATCAAAGGCATGATCCATGAAAGAATAATTGATTGTCTGGAATTTATTAAAATTAAAAAAAATCTGCTCCTCTAAAGATATTGTCAAGGGAATGAGAAGACAAGCCATAGACTGGTAGAAAATATTTGCAGAACCCATATCTGCTAAAGCACTATTATCTAAAATATACAAACAACTCTTAAAACTGAACAATAAGAAAATGAATAACCTGATTAAAAATGGGCCAAAGGCCTTACAGACATCTTTCCAAAGAAGATATACAGATAACAAACATATGAAAATAAGCTCAACTCATATATTAAAACAGCAATGTGATGTCATTACACATCTTTTGGAATGGCAAAAATCCAAAACACTGACAATACAAAATGTTGGAGAATGTGGAACAGGAGTATCCATTCATTGCCTGTAGTAATGCAATATGATATAGCCACTCTGGAAGACCATTCAACCATTTCTTCTAAAACTAAACATATTCTTACCATATGATCCAGCAGTCATATTCCTTGATTATGTGTCTAATTTAGTTGAAATCTTATGTCCAAAAACTTGCATGTGGATGTTTATACCTGCTTCATTCATAATTGCCTAAACTTTTAAGCCACCAAGATTCATAATTACCAAAACTTGGAAGCAACTTCAATAGTTGAATGGATAAATAAATAGTGGTGAATCTAGACAATAGAATATTATTCAATGCTAAAAAAGAAATGAGCTATCAACCTATGCAAAGACATGGAGAAACCTTACATGCATATTACTAAGTGAATGAACCCAATCTGTCTCATACTGTATGATTCCAACTTTATGACATTCTGGAAAGGCCAATATATATATACATACAGTCAGGGAACAGGGAGGGACTTCCTTCTTACTAAGGGAAGGTTGAATCTTTTTGGTCTGCGACTGATTGGGTGGGGTCCACCTGCATTAGGGAGGTCAATCTACTTGACTCAGTCTACCGATTCAAATATTAATCTTATCTGCAAACACCCTCACAGACACACCCAGAATAATGTTTGACCAAATGTCTGGTCACTCTATGACCCAGTCAAGTTGATACATGAAATTAACCGTCACAGGGGCAATAGGAGCTCTGCTGTTATGGACATTTCATGTTATTTCAGGATCCAGACTGAAAGAGTAACATCTTTCTGAGACTCACAAGTATTGAGGCAGAGGCAAAAGGCAAGAGAACTGGCAAAGCCACAAAATCTCTGATAAAGCTTTTGTTCTGAATTTGAATACTGGCCATTCTTCCTACATTTTATTGGCTAAAACAGGTAACATAAGCTGATGTAAATTTTTTTTCAAGATTTTATTTATTTGAGAGAGAGAGTACACGAATTGTGGGGGAGGAGCAGGAGGAGAGGGAGAAGCAGACTCCCCACTGAGCAGAGAGCCCAATGCAGGCCTCAAACTCAGGACCCTGAGGTGGTGACCAGATGCTTAACCGACGAGCCACCCAGGTGCCCCAAGCTGCTGTAAATTCGTGGGCAAGTATACTTACACCACTGGAATATACCATAGATCACATGAAAATGAATGCTGATGAATAATCCTCCTACGGGGGGCAAGGAAATGGGGGATTATGATTCACTCCATCATGTTATCTTCAAGGACTCAGATCAAAATGTTCTATGATTTTCAGATCCAAAATAGATAGAAAAATACATCAGCATTACGTGATCTTTATCTACTTTGTTGACTTTGTGAATTTGACAAGAGCAGAAGTAATAAATGACACAATAAATTGATAAAAAATAATTTATTGACATAAAATTATGATATCATTTAGAATATAAAATAGAATCATAAGAGGTGCAAAATTATGGTTCTTGACTTATTCTTCACTGCCATTTTTATGATTCACTATCATGTTAATAAATACTGTACTAATTAGTTTTCTTATCACAATTGGCACAGGGGAATTTTGCTGTGAAATATGTCTATTGCTCTAATTCTGGTGGAAAGATAGAGACACAGTTAACTGCAGTACCATAGGTACTTACTAACAGAAGCAGAGTATCCTGCATCTAGTTCATCCGGTTAAGTCTATCTCATGACCTTATCCTTGGAGTATTTGTAAGACGGAATCTGTTGGAAAATGTTTTATGAGGTCCACTTTTAAAATATGTTGACGAGTTGCTTCAAATTTTAATGTTCCACTTCTGTAATCAGAAAATAATATGTGATGGGGAAAATTCATTATTTTTCTTTGCTATTTCTCTGTCGTTGTCCTTTTTCCCTTTGGAACAATAGAAGCCTTCAAACCCTCAGACAGACAGACAGACAGACAGACACACACACACACACACACACACACACACACACACACACACACAGCTTTAGGGTTGCATAAGTTGAAATTTATTTTGCCAGCATCTTTTGTAGCTAGATTTGGCCCTGTGACTAATGGAAGTAGAGGTGACATGAGCTATTGTCAGGCCAATGAATGCTGGTTTTCCTTCACTTCCATCTTTCTGCCATCTCATTGTATAGAAGATGACAACAACTGGACCGGCCACCAACATTAGACCTAGAAAGAAAAAGCAGAAATCCACCTTTCTAATAAGAATGAGAGATATTTATACTATCCTGAGTCCCTGGGTGTGTTTGTGGAGCAGATTTGTCTATCCACCCTGGACTTCTCATTTCCTCTGAATATTTTGTGAGAGATATTGAAAAAAAAAAACTATCTTATTTATTTTGCTATGTTTTGGCATCTCTTTTACAGTAGCTTAGCCTATATATAACTAATTCATAGACAGATGTGGAATCTGGTATTGCATGTGACATTTTAAATGGGTTACTTGGACAGAATCTACCAAATGGTCAAGAGCTGGTAGCAGTGGATCCTGACAACTGACTGACCACCTGTCTGACCTGTCCTACCATTGTGTGGGTCTCTGTGCCTCTTGATGGCATCCTGGCAGTCTAAGGTCAAAAGTAAGGATCACACACAGATTTAATCAAATACTTCCAAAATGAAATGATTTCTAAAGTCAAAGGTTACATTTCTTTAACTACAAAAGAGAAACTTGAATTAGTTTCTTTTTCTTTTAGCCAAGAACCTAGTGGTTCAGATTGATCACTTTTGACTCTTAAAAAGGCTTCTGACCCCAGATCTAATTTTCCTAGATTTTTCTCATTATTGTGCATGTGGTGTGTTGCTCATACTACAGAATGCTGGTAAAAGTGGTTAACAAAATAGAGATTCCTTAAAATTGGAACCAGGCACCAGTTTGACAAGGCCACAGAGATCTAATTTTATCATTAGCCAGCAATGACCTTCCATGATTTGTAAACAAAGTCAGTGTCCAAACATCCCATTTTCTGCCTTCCATGGGGTCTACAATGGGAATTCTGCCTTTGAATTACTAGAGAATTTATTTCTCATGGTGATTCCTCAGTGACTTTGTAAGAACCAGTTTATGAGCCAACTCATCTGCATATTGATGGTTTTCTTTCCCTTTTCTAATAACAAAGAATTGTTTTTAAGAATAGTAGATCATATCATCAGTTTTAGGAGAAAATATGCTTGCTTCTCCCAACCAGGGGCTGTTACTGCACTTTTATAGTTGGATCTCAGATGAGACTTTTACATAAAGAATTAAAAATAGAAGAAGAAAAAGGAAATGAAACATCATTCCCAAAGTTTCTTTGACCTTTAAGGGAAATGAATGGCACTGAGAGGAGTTGTAATGAACACTGGCTCCAGTGTTGTGACATTTCTATTACCTCATTGTTTGATAATTTCTCTCTTCCCTGCTCAAATGATGTCTGCAGTTTGCTTTTTCCATTTTTCACCTTGTGATTTATCCGGTGTTATTGAGGACTCAGTCTGTTTACTGTAACTGTGTTTTTATTATCCTTGTCTAAGGATGACTTTATGATTATGAGTTCCCTCCGAGTCTGCTCTAAATTCTTTGTTGCTAGCATTCTACAGCATTACTTTAACTCATAATGTCTTACAGTACACTGCTGAATATATTGCCATACAAACAGTGTACAAATTTATTTCTTTCACTTCTCAGATTTTAATTCAGCAATCAACTGTCTTGGGGAGTGGTTTACTCAGTACAGCAAATGAAGGAGATATAGATCCAATAACCAAATATGGCTGGTTAGAAAATTCCACAGAAACAGAAATATTGAACATTTATAGTGTTCTTGCACTAGTCAACTCTGGGAATTTTCATTTATTTTATAAATATGAAGATAAACCTAAAGGCTATCTTAAAATATATTGTACCGCGGACATCTTAATGGGATGTGAATGCGGAGCTGTCAAGTTATGCTTACAAATAATGTTATTTCCTAAACAATTTTATTTTAGGGATTTGTACACTATTTTTCCTGAACAAATATGTGGTTTAAGCCAAGATATGTCAGTAAGTGCTGGGGAAATGTCTTATGGATATGAACACATTATCTGATAAAAATTTGTATGCGACTATGAGCTCATGGCTGAAGATACAGATAGGCCAAAGATCAGTGAAGAGGAAACAAATCCAATCCTATGCATTAGGATTCCTCACCATAGTGAGCACATACCTAATACACCAAAACAGCACAGTAATGTTTGTTTGGTTTTTTTAAATCTGAAATTGAGTTTATAATCAGTGAGAGCAGTGGTCTCATAGAAATAATTTTGACCTCAAAGGAACTGGTGGTAGACCTGCTTGTCATTTTGCTGCTGCCTAGAAAAATACCCATTCACCTCTTCTTGTCTTTTTTTTAATAAGATTTTTATTGCTGTTGTTGTTCTTTGTCAGAGAGAGCATGCGTAAGCAGGGAAGTGGCAGGCAGGGGGAGAAGCAGACTCCCCGCTGAGCAGGGGGCCCAATGTGGGACTTGATCCCAGGACCCTGGGATAATGATGTGAGCCAAAGGCAGAACCTTTACTGACTGAGCCACCCAGGCATCCCTCATCTATTCTTGTCTTAAGTGTATTTATTCATCAGGATGATGAGAAAACTATTCCAAGTCAGAGTATCCTGGCTTAGAATATTTCTGACCACCTCCCCCAACTCTGGGAGGGTGACTAGTACCTTGTTTAAGAGCATATCCTCTGAGACTGGACAGCTGATCAGGGTTTAAGTACTGACTCTGCCAATCTCTCTGGCTAGCTATGACCTTGTGAGCATCTTCAGAACAGGATGGGGATAATAATGGTACCTGCCTCACAGATATTGTTTGAAGCATTTAGCACATATTAGAAGAGGAATGGTGGTGCCTAGAAAATGGTTGCTTTCGCCAGTGATGTTGCTTGTCTAGTAAAGCAACACATTCCTGTCTCCCTTATACCTTGGTACACATCTGGACCTATTGAAATACCATGGGTAGAATAATATGATATTCTTTTTACATTTGGGAATATTCGCGCTCTCTCTCACTCTCTCTCTCTCTCATCTGTAGGGTTCACTCTGTTGGTTGGCCATATTTCTGATGGCCCAGTATTTATAAATCTCAAGACCTATGTACCTTTCAGAATTGTTAAGATTGGACATTAATTATATATTGACAAAAATAATCTTTATTTTTCTGAACTTTAGAAAAGGAAAAATGATATCTAGGGAGAGAGGAAGTGTGATTAAAAATAATGAATAATATGATTTCCTCTGACTAATTTGAAAAATTAATTTTTCAAACTACAACGTTGGATCAAAGCAGTGTGCAGATTATTGAAATAAATTATTAGGAAATGCTGTAAAGAGAAAAGAACAAGTAATATGAAACATGAAAAGAATTGCTTACTTCATTTATATTTTTGAAAGGTACAGAGCTTCCAAAACAAGCACAAAATCAGTCTTGGCAAAGATGATATTAACCTAATAACAAATAAGGTGTCGTTTTTCAAATCACACTCAAGGTTTCCAAATTCATCTAAGAAGATTTAAATTGTGGTTTTATAATGATAAGAAGAAATGGATAAAGTTACTTGAGAGAGTATCTAAAGGAATTAGTAGTTGGGTGTTGGAGAAAAGCAGATTAATAGCGTATATACTGAGTGCTCTGTACTTAATTAGTGAACAAACCGATAGTTCAAGTTACTCTTATTTCATGAGAAAATTGCTTTATCTAAACATAAGGTGGTAGCAATTGCTTTTTATTTTAAAGACATGGAAATTATTATTCACTTTTAGAAAAAAACTGGATAATGTATCTACCGTGTACAAAATTTTAAAATGTGCCCCAAAGTGTATAGTGCAATGCATATCTCTTCATAACCTGTACATCGACCTTTTTCCTTCCAAAGGAAACCTGGTCCTAGTTTTGCTTCATCTACTTAGACATATTTTAGATCCTCCCCTGGCATAATAGAAGGCGTGGGGTCCAAGACTAATAGTTTCACCTGTGTGCCATTTCAAACTGGCATCAAGATTTTTTTCATATCAACATTCAGCTGGGGAAGTAGAGACCCTCTCCTGTTATAGGTACAGTATAAAACTTACAGTTGACCAGAATAGATTGCTTTAGTTACTGGGCTATAGCCAATTAACAGGAAAACTTCTGTGTAACAATTTCTTAGGAAGAGGACAGCCTATAAGGTGTTAATCTTGAATCAGTTAACTCATCTCTCAGAGTCTTTGCTTTGATATTATTTTTTATTGTAATGTCTCTCCTTCAGTTTCCCATCTAGTAAATTGTCAGTAACCACTTCTCGGCTTGAACTCAAACAGCATGAACTTATTACTGATGAACTCAGTGATAAGAAATACCCCCTCAAATATATTCTTATAGTATATCATATTACTTGCCATTTATACTACCTATATCTATTTATACTATATCCACTACACTGATATATTTATATACACTTCTTTGGTAATCTCATTCATGTTTCATTGATACTATGTTGCCTGTAAGATGTGTACTTTCATCCCAGAACTGTTCTTTAACCCCAGACCTATATATCTAATGGCCTACTTGATTTATCCACTTGAAAATCAGAATTACCTTGGGGCTTCTGGGTGGCTCAGTCATTAAGCGTCTGCCTTTGGCTCAGGGCGTGATCCCGGAGTTCTGGGATCGAACCCCACATCAGGCTCCTCCGCTGTGAGCCTGCTTCTTCCTCTCCCACTCCCCCTGCTTGTGTTCCCTCTCTCGCTGGCTGTCTCTATCTCTGTCAGATAAATAAATAAAATCTTAAAAAAAAAAAGAAAGAAAGAAAATCAGAATTACCTTTCTGAAACTGAAAGTTGGCTTGTCCAACTGGATTTTATCAACAGGGGAGAGCTTTGTCGCCACCCTGAAATAAAACTCTAGAGATCACTGAGTTTTTACAAGTCTGCTGAGAACTTATAGTTCTTAATTAGGTCTTAACTATTTTTGAATGAAATTATTTTTCTACTGCTATCAGATTTTTGGGTTGGTAACATTAAAAATAAAACAGCCAGTTATTTTACCAGCAAAATAGATTTATTCAGGAATAACAGAGAGTTGAATTTGGGACATGCAAGCTATGGCAAAACCGTAGACAAGTCCAACAAAAGAGAAGCATATTATTTTATGAAGAAGGAGGAAGTTGGCTGTTTTGAATGAAAGTCCATTGGAGAAAGAGCAAGAAGAGTTCAAGGTGATGACAGTTGCTCATTGGCTGATTTGCTGGAGTAGTCGATTTCTTATAGGAGATGCGATGTATATCTTTTCCTGTTGGGACCTGTAATACATGATTCTTTCCTGCTAAGGATTCTTCTGCTGGGATCTGTAATTGACAACTCTTCTGTGATCAATGTGGAGTGGTACAGAGTGAGAGCTCCCCCTTCTGGCCTCACAACTCCTTTTAAAATGAGCTTTTCCCTTTATTAATTTTCACAGGGTTAATGAATATTGTCTGTTTCGAATTTCAGGATATGTCATCATAGTTATCTTAAGATTACTAGATTGATTTACAAGTTAGTCCCTTTGTATTAACATTAGACATATATAAGTTTATGTTCACTCTTGCTGTGCCATTCAAGAACTCGTGGAATTCAGTAATTCCTACCCCAGTTTTTGTTATCCAAGTGCAAGAGGTCAGATCTTTTTATCTCTTCTTGTAAGATGAATGTACTCCTTTTCATTCTCACTCATATTTGGGGGGGTCTATTAATCTTTTTTTATAAACTCATTATTTCTGTCTTGGAATATGGTGCAAATTATTTCCCAGATACAGACTTCTTGCTTTAATAAAATAATAACAATAAATTACATATTTTTGGTTTACTCTATTGTTTTAATGATATCTAACAGTTTGTATTTTTACTGGATTTAGCTCATTCAGGAGAAATATAACATAGGAAAATTTATAGCCAAACTTCTTCAGTGGTGTCTCCTAACTCACTCTTTTAAAATGTCTGTATGTAAAGCTTTAATTGAGATGTAATTTACATACCATACAATTAACCTACTTAAAGTACACAATTTGATGGTTTAACAATATGCACAGAATTATGCAACTACCACTATAGTCAAATTCGAAACATTTTCACCACCACCACAAAAATAAATCCTTACCCCCTTCAGAAGTCATTTCCCATTTTCCTCCAAAGCACCCCCACCCTAAGTTCTAGACAATCACTATTCTATTTGTGTCTCTAGTTATTTCCCTATTCTGGAAATTTCATCTAAATGGAATCACATATTATGTGGTCTTCTATGACTGGCTTCTTTCATTAGCATAATGTTTTCAAGATTCATTTGTGTTTTGGCATGATTTTTTATATACCAAATCATGTCATCTGAAAATGAAAATAGCTTTATTTTCCCTCTCCAGTCTGGATGATTTTTATTTCATTTTCTTGACTAATTGCCTTGGCCAGAACCTTTAATACAATGTTGAGTAGAAGTAGTGAGAGCAGACATCTTTGCCTTGTCTCTGATCTTAGAGGGAATGCATTCAGTCCTTTGCCATAAAGTGTTACTTTAGTTGTGGATTTCGTAGATGTCCTTCATCATTGAAATCGTCCCCATCTGTTACCAGTTTGTCAAATGTTTTTATCACTAAGTGAGGTTGGATTTTGTCATATATTTTCTCTACATCTGTTGAAAAGTTCATGTGGATTTTGTTCTTTTTTCTGTTGATATAGAATGTATCAAGATATTATATCTTATTTATTGTTTATTATATCATGTTTATTGAGTGCATATATAATATAATGTTTATGTATTTCTCACGGATTAAAGGTTTTTTCATTATAGTACACACTATTTATCTCTAGTAACTTTTTTGTTTTAATTCTATTTTGTCTGATATTAGTCTAGGTGTTTCCAGATCTTCTACAGTTTTTGTTTGCATGATATATCATTTTCTAACCTTTATTTTCAGTCTATTTGTATCTTTTAATCTAAACTGTGCCACCTGGAGCAGAATGGTGATATAGGAGTTTTCAACCATTATCTCCTCCCAAAACATTGATTTCCACAAGCACTCACGGATAAGAATACCTCTGTAGGAATCTGGGAGTCTAGAAGAGAGGTTCCAGCGCACGGTTTCCCTTAACATTTAAATTAAATTGTTTTGTCCTCAATCCCACATATTACAAGAGACCTAGCCTTTTCTTTCCTTCATCCCAGTATTTTTTACATGTCCAGAAGTTTATTCAAACTTTCTGAAGGGAAAATTTCATTTCTCTTGGTCATAACTAATTTCTTCTCTTTCTTCTTCATCTACTTCTCCTCCTCCTCCTCCTTCTTCCTCTTCACTTCAACTGAATTCTACCTAGGGTGGATGTTGTCTCTGTTTTTCCTTTCACTAAAATATCTCTAACACAAAGTTGTGTGCATATAGTGTGTGTGTGTGTGTGCGCGCGTGCACAAGCATGAACACAACAGTCTGAATAATGCCCCTCCCCCACCAAAGATATCCATATCGTAATTCCTGGAAACTATGAATGTTATGTTACCTTATATGATAAAAGAGAGTTTCCATATATCACTACTTTAAGAGCCTTGAGATGACAGAATTATTTTGAATTATTGGGGTGAGTCCAACATAAGCACAGGATCCTTGTAAGAGGGAGGCAGGAGGATCTGAGTTAATAATAGAAGAAGGCAGTGTGTCATGGAAGCAGAGATTAGAGTGGTGTGACTGCAAGCCAAAGAATGCCAGCCATCTCTAGAAGATAGAAGAACCAGGGATGTACTCTCCTCCAAAACCTTCAGAAAAAGCCAGCCTCACTGGCACCTGGATTTTAGCCCAACAAGACTCATTGGACTTCTGACCTCCATAACTTTAAAACAATACTTTGTGTTGTTTTAAGTCACTAAGTTTGTGGAAATTCATTACAACAGCAACAAGAAAATATAAGGTGTCACACTTTTCCTGAGATATTGAGGCTATGGGGGAACATTAGAGTATTTCACACTTTAGAACAGCAACAACATAATTAATTTTACTAGATGTATCTTTCCTAAAGTTGATTGGCCATTCCTACCAAATAATTAGATATCCTTGTTCTAAGACCTTCTACTTTCTACCTTCCAGGACTTACTTTATTCTGAGAGACTTTGCCTTCCATGACTTATTCTTTTTCCAGTTTTCCCCCTGAATTGCTGGTAGAAATCTTTAAAGTCCTGATAATCTTTTTATCCAGACCAATTGGGCAGTGTTGTTTAAATACCATTAATCTATACTGTGTTGACTTTCTAAACCAACAGTAGCTGTCCACTGTTAAGATAATATTTACCTTTTCAAAGGTAGAAGCACAGACATCTTATTTTTTCCCCAAAGACCAAGATTTTATTTCCTGTGAAATTTAAATATATTACTATGTTTTTTGTTATTAAAACTCGTCTCTTATATACAATGGAATATTACTCAGCTATCAAAAAGAACGATTTCTCAACATTTGCTGCAACATGGACAGCACTGGAGGGGATAATGCTAAGTGAAATAAGTCAACAGAGAAAGACAATTATATGGTTTCTCTCATCTATGGAACATAAGAACTAGGAAGATCGGTAGGAGAAGAAAGAGCTAAAGAAAGGGGGGGTAATCAGAAGGGGGAATGAAGCATGAGAGACTATGGACTCTGGGAAACAAACTGAGGGCTTCAGAGGGGAGGGGGTGGGGGAATGGGATAGGCTGGTGATGGGTGGTGGGGAGGGCACGTATTGCATGGTGCACTGGGTGTTATACGCAACTAATGAATCATCGAACTTTACATCAAAAACCAGGGATGTACTGTATGCTGACTAACATAATATAATAAAAAATATTTAAAAAAAACTTGTCTCTTATCTACTCACTTTATCAGATCTTTCACTCAGTCTATTTTGTGGCTATCAGTAAGAGTTTAAGCATTCATATTTTATTATAGGTCTTTAAATCCTGGCCAGATAGATCTGTGCCTCATTCTGATAATTCTTTTATGTAAACAAGCATATTTTTCCATGAAAATTATGGTTTAATTACTCAATTAAGAATTATTTATCAATTATTTTATCAGTAATTATAATTTATCAATCATTGAGTTCCTACTATGTGCACACTTTTGCACAAATGGCTTATCCATATGATATAATTAAATAGTTACTATTAGATAGATACTGTTTTTTCCTTTTGTATTGATGAGTAAAATGTCAGTCTTTATAAAACAGCATTATATTCCTCCCTAATTCTTCCAGGTATAGACCGTAATTACTCTAATCCATTGACTACCTTTTGGTTCTAAACAAGATGAGGAAAGCAAATGCACTTTAAGCATATATTCCCTGTAAGTTCTATTACCTTTATTTTCTCTCATCATGTACCTCAAGACTTTTATACTTCATTTATCACTTATAATTGTCTTAGGCAGGAATGTAAAGTAAACCATGTGAGCTTGTAAACTGCTGTGAGTTTACTTCAGGTTTCTGGGGGGAGTTAATCTTTCTTTCAAGGAAGATATCTCTTCTGACTCTAAATTTAATATGTGGAATACTTTGATAGTGATTAGGGAAGCCTCTGGGGTTTTTCCACTGAATAACAAATATCATCACTAAAAGTGCTTCAGGGCAAGTAGTAGGTATAAATTTATGGAATTAATTTGAAGTAAGACAAAACACAAATATGAATTTCCCAAGTCCGGTTAAAACTATTAATCAATGTTTTCAGAAAATAATGATATAGAAACAAATTTTTATTTATTCTAAAGGCTGCTAATAGTTACAATTAGATTTTGCAAAAATGAGTGAAGGAAAGAGCTGCTATAATTTTATGTGTGTCTGTTTGTGTTAGTATTGTGAATTTTTAAGCAAGCAGATAAATATCCATTATTCTCTTAAAGAAAGAAACGCTTCCCCACAGAATAGACGATGTGTGGATATGTCATCCATATTGATTATACAAGGGTCAACTAATATCTAGGAAATAACATTTAGAAAAATCAAAGCTGTCTTTAAAGATTTCAGACACAATAGTGATCAAATTTAGGGTAAAAAGTAACGATAATGCTTAATTTCTTGGAAAAAATATAGTTTATATATCCAGTGTTACATTTTTATTTCAAATACTTTTAAGATTACAACCAAATAATTAAGCTTTTATGATAAAACTGAACTGCTTTATAAATTTAAAATTTATCCATAAGAAATTACTCTTTGTGATAGATTTTATCATAATATATAACTGCTTTAGAGGTTAGTAGTCTTAATTTTACATTCATTAATAATATGTTATCATTGCCTAAACACTTTTTTTTCAGTGTGTGTGTTAACTTTGGTGGCAGTCTATGTATTCTTGAAGCTTCCACTCAATCAATTAATGAGTTTGAATTTGGTGAGAGCAAAAACTGTGACCCCAGAGACGGGCTTCAGATTTTATCATCCTGTATGTTCTGGGTGAAAATGTGATGCTATGGCTGCCATCAGTGGGAGTCTCAGGGCTCAGTACAGGAACTGCAATGAAAAGTTTTGCATTGTGGTCGCTGATGAGAGAGAGCATGTCAATATTCTTGGGCAACAAAGACATCATAGTCAGAGAGAGAACTGCAGTTGTACTTCCCTGTTTTCCCTTTTCTATAAGATTTAGCTCAAGCTCTCGGCTCTTTCTGGAAAATTTCATGAGTCCTATCTGGGTTATTTGTTTTTCCTCTTCTTTTATAACACCTTGAGTTTATTATGATCTTAGCACTTAATGTACCATATCATAACTTCATATTTTCTTGTTTTGTGTATTTGATTAGACTGTGAGCTTTGTAAGGGACAGGACTATATTAGATTCATTTTAAATATTCAATGCTTAGAATAGCGCCTAACCCCCATAAGACATTTTAAAATACTTTTGAGTGAAAAAATAAATGAATAAACTGAAACCTTGAAACACTCTGTGCTATCTAGGCTTAAAAGTACAAATTAAATTATTACTAAGAAAAATAAAAACAGGTCAATTTGAGGTTATGTTCAAAACCAATCATGATTGTGGGGCACCTGGGTGGCTCAGTCGGTTAAGCATCCAACTCTTGATTTCGGCTCAGGTCATGATCTCAGAGTTGTGAGATTGAGCCCCACTTCAGGCTTTGTGCTCAGCCCCACTTCAGGCTTTAGTATTCTCTCTCTGCCCCCCAAGTAAATAAATAAATCTTTTTAAAAAATAGTGATTATATTCTTTGAAGAGTCACTAAGTGAACCTGGGAGCCAGAATGTTTCTAGGTAATGGGAATAAAATTTGAGGGGAAAAGAAACATAAGGAAGGGCTTGTCCTTGATAGATTGATAGGTATTTGGGGTCCATGATGTGACTTAATGTATGTTTAAGATATTCACTTCATTAATGGCAGAGGAACTTCTCCAGGTATCTAGACAGTATTGACTTTCTAGGAATATGTGGAAGTAGACTTCAGCAGAGATTTGTTTTTCTAATGTTCTGCTCTGACTGTGAAGTGAGACATGCCATAGGGAAACTAAAATTCAAGGAAAAGAAAAGACCATTTGCTAATTTATGCCACATTCGTTGTCACTCAACTGTTATTACCATTCACTTATGACTTAAATTCCTTTAATTACAACTCCATTTCACCACATGGGCATAAAGAGTAAAAACTTTTACAGTGCACACAATTTCCTGATTAGCCTCCAAAGACTGAGTTTGGTGCTTTCTCAATATGTGAGGCACATCTAGCTTTCCTAATTATGTGTTTCTGAAACATTTTGCCTACATCTTCTGACTTGAAGTAAAAGATCATGGAAAATAAAATAGCAAGAGCTTTTTTCCTTTTTTATTTTCTTTTTTTCTTTTCTTTTTGCTCCTGGAATGAAAGAATGTAAAGAATAGAATAGGTGGTTAGAAGAATTATAGTACAGAAACTAAATTTAAAGTGTTTACCTTCCATTTCATGGGGCTTAAGAATATAAATGTTGAATAGACATTTCTTTAAAGATACACAATGGCCAATAAACACATGAAAATATGGTCAACATCATTAGTTATTAGAGAAATGCAAATCAAAATTACAATGAGGTCCGTTTCATACTCATTATGATTTACGGTACTTAAAAAAACACCAAAATTGCAAAAGTAACAACAAAATAACATGGAACATAACATGTTTGTGAGAATGTGGAAGAATTGAAACCCTCATATATGGTGGGAATGGTTTAGCACCTATGTAAAACAGTTTTGTGGTTTCTAAAAAAATTATATTCCAAAAAGCCCTGAAAACAGGCACTAAACTAGTACGTGTACACACATGCTCATATCAGAACTATTCACAAGAGCTAAAAGTTGGAAACAGTTCAACTGTCCATCAATAGATGAAAGGATAAACAAATTGTGTTATGTGCATACAGTGGAGTAATTGTTCCAACACAAGAGTGAACAAAGCACTGATACATGCTACAATGTAGATGAAGGTCCAAAATGAAAGAAGCTAGACACAAAAGGTCCCATATTATATGGTTCTGTTTATATGAAATATCCAGAATAGATGAATCCATAGAGAGAATATAGGTTGGTGGTTGCCAGAAACTAGGGGAAAGTGGAGATGAGGCAAAACTGCTCAGTGGGTGAGAGGCTGTATTTTGCAATAATGGAAATGCTTTGAAAGTAGACAGAGGTGGTGATTGTATAACATTGTGAATGGACTAAATGCCACTGAATTATTCACTCTAAAATGGTAGATTAATTTTGTGTTATGTGAATTTTGCCTCTATAAACTATTTTAAAATACAGATGTTGATAAATATTTATTTGTATTTGCAAATGAGTTTAAAGAATGGGGTGATGACAGAGTTGGAATGAGATCTTAAAGTTATTTTTAAGGCAAGTTGGTTTCTTTTTCAACTAGTTACTAAGTCTTAGAAACTGTGATTGTAGGATTTGAGTGAGATTAAATCACTCTAAATATAAAGAATGATGCCAAAGCCATTTCATTTTAATAATTATAACAAGAAAATAATAAATATCTGGGTCATACATCTTCAGGGGTCCAATTCCATTAATAATAACCAAAACAATAATATGTTCATTCCTATACATTTATTGAGTGCCTTTTTTGCCATTTTAATTTCCTTTATTCATTTAGAAAAATAAATTTCTGAATTTTACATTCTCTTCATATATGTATACAATTTCATTATGATAAAATCTTTGTACAGCAAAGAAATATTTCTGACAAAAGCTTATCCCTTTTAAATACTATTCAATAAAGCGACATCCCATCTGATCAAAAGTGAGCTTCTAGTTCTCACTTTTCTCTTAATAAACAACAGTTGAATTACTAGACTAAAATCAAAATGATGTTTCTCTGTGAAAGAAATCACTTTCTTGCTACTTCTTTCTAAATTTACTTTTTATACAAGCTCGGAAACAACATATCTCATCCCAGTCTACCAGCCCCCTCTGCATTATACAGCTATCACCGTAATAACCCTCAAGGAATGATTTAACTTCATAATTATAAGGACCCAAAGAATGATTAGAACAATGTTTTTCTTCTCTCTCATTTCCTCTTGTTAATTCTCTAGCCTGCAATTCGCCTTTCCTTTAATGTTCACTGTTGGGGCCCAGTAATGCACCCTGGTAGAAGCAGGATGAGGAGTTTATTCATTGCACAATGATGAATGTCTCTGCACAGCAGTAGGATGTACAAGCATATTGAATTGATTGCTGGCTTGCTTTCCTCATTTCCTTCTAAAATTTGTTGTTTAAAGATCTGTAGTTACAAATATTAATTTTGACTTTTGGAAAAATATCAATAGCTATTTTCAGAGTTGGTCTGTAGAGCAATAGTGACTGAATATATATTATTTTATATATCTTGCATTTATATAATTGAGTGTAAACACACATCTAGTTTTATGGCCTTGGAAACTCCCTGACACTTTATCCCAAGGATTGAATTGAAAACAATGGATTATGTATCTGTGTCTGCCTGTCTTTTCTTCACACAAGTGTTACCTAATTGCAGAGAAACTCTTGATTCTTGCAGATTGGGAAATAAATTAAGGCACAAGTAAGGGTGAGTGCAATTAAGGAGGAAATGTAAGCACATTATTAGGATTGGCTCAAAGCAGACTAAAGAAAATTGAAATATTTAAAAGGGCCGAGAAGAGAAACTTTAAACTATTAAATCAATGCTTTTGGAAAAGTTAGCTATCTGTTTGGGTCAAAAATAATGTTAAGTTAATATCATACCAAAAATTGAAGATCTTCTAATAACTTAAATGTGGAAAAAATGTAAAAGTGATAGATTAGAATATAAAAAAGTTGTCCCATAATTGGAGACAAAATAGGCTTTCTGCTTGAGTTTTGGTACTGTGAAGGAAAGGATTGGTGGATTTGGCAATACAGACTTTCAAATCAGCACACTGAAATATAAAAGGTGCAATACAAGAAACAGGTTGAGAATAAATACCTGTGAAATAGTTACCAAATAAAGTATTATCTATAATACATGTATACATATATATTATATATACATAGCTTTTAGAAACTGATATCAATTTCCCAAAAACTTACGAGAAAAGTAGACAGAATATAGGTAATTGATAAGAATCTAAGTGTGTGAGAGGGTACACAAACAATCAATAAATACCTGAAAAAATGTTCAGATTCACTGAAAATCAGTGAAGGGCAAATTATTTCACATCAATGAATACCATTTCTTCCATATATAGAAAATAAAGGATTGATGCTATCTAGTATTGGACATGAATGGAAATGAATATCTTCATACATTTCTGGTAGGGATATAAACTGATAAATCCTTTTTTGAGGTCTATTTATGAACAACTATCAAAATTTTAAATGCACATAACCTGCCTTAGAAGTTCTTTTCAAAGTATTCAAACCACAGAAATGCTTGTACACATGCCCAGCTACTTCTGTAGGGTAACATTTTAAGAGGAATATTCAAAATCAACATACATGTTCATTTCCAGGAAATGTTTGTTTAAACGATGGTACATCTGTACAACAGAATACTCTGTACCCTTTAAAAAGAATAAGGTAGATTCGTTATAATGTGGAAATATATTCATGATTTTTTGTTCCATGAGGGCATTTCTTAAAAATTTGCAAAAATTATCCACAGTATGATTTCATCTTTAAAAAATCCAGATGACTGTATATATAAAAGTATGCAACTGCATAGAAAAAAGGCCTGGTTTGTTGTCCAAACATTATCTCAGATAAACAAAAGAGAATATGTTGGAGAATGGTGAAACAAGACATTTAAGTTTTACCTAACTACCTATATTGTTTGACATTTTTATAAATCAGTGCTACTTTTAAATAAGTTTAACTATAATAATTATAACAAAAAAAGAGCAGAGAAAAACAATAGAGATGTTTGAGTTTTACCCTTTCATGATTTTTAAATTGAGATTTTTCATAAATTAAGTGTTCTAAGAAAGCCTCTCCAAAACATTTAGTTGACCTAATATCGTAAGCAATTAAAATGAAGTCACTTTTCAAATTAACTTTTGGTGACATTACAGATTGAAATAAGATGAATATATTCAAACAGGGCTTTAGGCATTTTCTCTGCATGTGTGTTCCTATGAAAGGGCTCAAAATTGTAACTTGTCTAATTCAGAATGTCCATGAGGGAATATGGACCCACACATCCTCTGAAGTGTTAGAGAAATTATAAAAACCAAACAAAAATTATTCACCTTGTGAAAAAGTAATCTTCATGTGTTACAGATTTCCTTGGATCTTGAAAATAACTTTATTGCCTTTCACCTTGCCTGAACTTGTAACTCACAATGCACTCATTTCTTTTCTGACTTCACAAAACCACTCACTGTAACATTAAAACAAATCTTTGATATATTTTCACGCGGTTTTCATGTATGTGTTTATGTTAATAAATACACTATAAGAAGGGATTGTCTATTTGGCTGCCTTTTGTACATTCTCTAGTATGACATAGCATATAGCAAAATAACTTTTATGAAGGTAATTGAATTACACATTTAAGTATAGAATATACTTTCCTAACATTATGGAAAGAGGGACTTTAAATCTGTTTTATACTTTACAATTACTGTTTTTAAATGAGAGTTTTAAAAAATTCTGTTTATTTTAATGCATGCCTTTCATTTTCTTTATAATTGGTTAATCATTATTTTTTAAAAATGATCTCAATTACTGTGAGTTCCACAATAAAAATAAAACAATCATGGAAACTTTTTAACTAAACTGTGTGTGGCTCACCAGGATATAAATGTACTTGGACATTCTCTATTGAATTGGCCACTTGGATAAGGCATTTTTGTTTGCTGTTTTCTCCATAGGTTTATCGTTATGAATTAAAATAATGAAGGAAGAAAAGATGAATTGATTGCAGAAAACCATCCCAAGAAGATTCTCCCTTTTCACCAGTACAAAAGAGAGGTAGGCATGATATTATTCCCTTGTCATTTACTTGGGCATGTTGTCTTGATGCTAGGTTTTTTAGATGGAATATTTCATTAAAACATGGAAACTATAGTTAGAGACACCCTCCTTATTCTTATAACTTTTCATCCTTTGTTTTTCCTAATCTTTAGTACTCTTTTGTCTTTCATTCAAGAAATGTAGGCATATATTCTAAATTAGTTGCTGTTACTAGGAAGTTTCCCTGGGTCTAAAGAAGATGTTTATTTCTGCACCTAAGAGTACTAATCTGGTTTTGGCAGAATTACCATCAATCTCTGTGAAACCTTCTGGAATAATATGAATGCAGCGATACTGCTGGTAATCAATGAAGTATAGAAGATGTTCTTTAGCGGGTTGCATTTAGTTTATCTGCAGTAATTGTAGTCTGTCTTTGATAGCTTGCTCTCTGGGTTGCACTATGCTATTGTGGGTTTGTCCCTGTGCTATTCCAGCTGTCTTCTTGAATTTCTGAAATATTAATGACTGACTTTTGGCCTGAGGGGCTTTACATGGGAATGCATTTTGCCATAATAATCTGGGATTGGATGATTTCCACTGTTACAAATTTATTCAACACTTAAATTATATAGTTTGGTCTACTTTTCTGAATTAAAGAGTAAATGAAAGTGGTTATAGAGTCATTTTGTAAAAAAAGACACGGGAGATTGCTAATGAGCATATAATGACTAAAATTCAGTGTCTTAATAGTAAACTTGTAAACACAGTGCAGGCATATTAATATGAAACTTGTCAATTTGGTTTTCTTACCAAATATCTCCTTCCAAGCTCAGTTTGAGAATTACTTGTATTTACTAATACATTAGAAAAATCTGTTTAAGACCAAAAACCCTATGTTATGTCTTGTTTTTAGGTAAAATTTAATAGAGATTCAAATTAAGGAATGACATATATGTGGCATTTTATGTAATTAGGGACAGTCCCATTAGGACTTCCAATACCTTAAGGAAAAAAGTCGTAACTTTAAAAATCTGTTTTTATATCACTTTACACCACTATCTTGAAACATTTTTACATTTTATGTATTATTGTCTCTAAGTGATTTACCAAAATAGGTGCTTCTTTAGAAAGATAGGTTCACTCAAAAATTATTTCAGGTAGTATATGTTCCTAGCTGGAGATTCTTTAGAAGACAGTATGGTCAATATTGGGGACAGATTTCAAGATTACTTGTATAAGTCAGATTGTTGCATAATATATTTATATTATAAGTTTCAAGGGTAATTACCAATTACAATTAGGTAAATTTAACTTTGGAAAAATAAAACATTTCAAATTTCTACTCCAAGCTCATTAAATGATTCCTGTATTATTCCTACTACCAGGGGGACGATCATTTATTTCTGTCAATGACTGAGGCCTTGAAACAACTGAGCTCATGCTAATAAGCTAAATGTCTTATTAAAGTAACAAGGAGAAAGGAAACATGTTTAGATGGTGAGCCTACCCCTGTTATCATGACTTCTCAATTAAAAACAAGTTCCCATATATGCATGGTTAGTATCATTCACTGCTGTTTTTAATTACTGAGCCACAAATGTGGTTATCATTTTCTAATCTCAAACAAAATTTCCCACCTCACCTTGGTATGTAAATGTTAATCCATATATAGCAATATATATAACATAATGTGTAGGAGCTTTCCTTTGGTATTTTTAACAACAAGTAAACTTAGAGATGGTTATCTGGTGGGTGGTGTGTTTGTGAGTGTGTGTAAAACATAAATACCTTTAATACTTGTATTTCCATTCTCCTAATCTGTTTGAGGTATATAATATCATTCTAAAGAGAGTTTTTATTATGACAAAATTATTCATAATTTTAATTTTTCTCCCTATGACTTTAATCATTACAGTGCAATAAATTTTGCTCGTACCTTCAAGATAAACTTATTGGCATAGTGTAAAAACTCTTCTTGGTGGTAACTGTCAAATCCCTTGCTGTTCCTCAGAGCCCTTGTGTTTTCTCTTGATGTCCATGCTTTGAATATTATACTTTCTCTGTCTGATTCACCCTTTTCATATGGCTAACACTTACCTCTTAATACTTGTTTTAATACTTCACTGACACCTCAACTAAGTTAGATGTATCTTCTTTAGGAGGTTAGAACATGCTTCCTCCTATTTTATTACTCAAAGTTTTTTTCATTTCTTGTGTGTTAATCACAGCTTCATGCTTCATGTATTTTCACCATGAGAATGATACCTACTGTACAACCTAATTCTATTTCATGTGCTCTCTCATTCATTGGATAAGAGTCTTCCTCTTCACATCCATTTACTCCTTCATCTCAATTATACAGGTTTATTCATTTCCATAGACTATGTGCAATTTCCCCACCAGAACATTTGTTGTAAAGAGTGAATCGCTATGAAGTTGGACCTAAAAGCATTCGAGGCATTTCGTTTGTAGTGTTAAATGAACCTATGTTTTGTGCAATACTTCAGTCAATCTAAATAAATCACCATAACATTCAGGACTGAATTAAAATGTCATTACATTCAAGTTTCTTCTTCATATAGCCCAGACAATAGCACAGAGCTTCACCCATGCCTTTCTTTTCCTCCTCCTCTTCCCCTTCTTCCTCTTCTTTCCCTTCTTCTCCCCCCCTCCCCCTCCCCCTTCTCTTGCCTCCCTATCCCACCCCTGTCCTCCTCCCCCCCCTTCTTCTTCTTTCCTTCCTTCTCCTTCTTCTCACCCAAAACCATAGTTTACATCAGGACTCCGTCCTGGTGTTGTAAATTTTATGAGTTTGGACAAATATATAATGACTGTATCCACCTTTATATATCATACAGAATAATTTCACTATATTTCGAAACTAAAATCCTCTCCTCCACCTACCTATTCATCCATTCCTCCTTCCTAACCACTGGAAACCTCTGATCTTTTTAGTATCTCTGTAGTTTTGCCTTTTCCCGAATGTCGTACAGTTAGAATCATATAGTATGTAATCGTCTCAGATTGTCTTTTTCATTTAGTAATGTACATTTAAGTTTCCTTAATGTCTTTTCATAGCTTGATAGCTCATTTCTTTTTAGTGCTGAGTAGTATTCCATTGTCTGAATATTTGTTTATCCATTCATATACTGAAGGACTTGGTTGATTCTAAGTTTTTGTAATTATGAATAAAGCTTCTTTAAACATATGTGTGCAACTTTTTGTGTAAGCATAAGTTTTCAGTTCCTTCAGGTAAATACCAGGGAACACCACTACTGGATTGTATGATAAGAGAATGTTTAATTGTCTGAAACAGGCAAACTGTCTTCTGAATGGCTATACCATTGACGTTTTCAATTCCTTCAGGTAAATACAAAGGAACACCATTACTGGATTGTATGATAAGAGAATGCATACTTTTGTTGAAATGGCCAAACTGTCTTCCGAAGTGGCTATACCGTTGTGCATTCCCAACAGCAATGAATGAGAATTTCTGTTGCTCCAACCCTAGCCAACATTTAGTAGTGTCAGTGTTCTAGATTTTGGCCATTCTTATAGGTGTGTAGTGGTATCTTGTTTTAAGTTGCATTTCCCTGATGACATATGATGAGGAACACCTTTTCATATGCTTATTTGCCATCTATATATCTTCTTTGTGAGATATCTGTTGAAGTCTCTGGCCCAGTTTTTATTTGGGTTGTTTGTTTTCTTATTATTGAGGTTTAAGAGTCTTTTGGATAACAGACCTTGTGTATTTTGTGTATTTTGGATAACAGACCTTTATCAGATGTATCTTTTGCAAATATTTTTTCCCAGTTTGTAGCTTGTCTTTTCATCCTCCTGACAGTGATTTTCACCGGGCACAAGTTTTTAATTTTAGTGAAGTCCAGTTTATCAGTTCTTTCTTTCATAGATCATATTGTTGGTGTCATGTTAAAAAGCCATCACCAAACCCAAGGTTATCTAGTTTCTTCTAAGTTATCTTCTAGGAGTTTTATAGTTTTGCATTTTACATTTTGGTCGAAGTTCCATTTCTAATTAATTTTTGTGAAGGGTTTAAGGTATGTGTCTAGAGTTTTTGTTTTTGTTTTTTGCAGATGGATATCCAGTTGTTTCGTCACCATTTGTTGAAAACAATCTTTGCTTTATTGTATGGCATTTGCTTCTTTGTAACACTGGCTAACTATTGTTTAAGTAAACTCTAAACCCAATGTGGGGCTCAAACTCATGACCCTGAGATCAAGAGCTGCATGCTCTACCGACTGAGCCAGCCACATGCCCCATTGGTTGGTTGTTTTTATGCCTTTCCATTTTTGGGTGCAGGACACATAGTTAAACTTCAGGTAATAATTCTTTAGTTAGCTATTTAATCAATCAATTGAATGAACAAATATCCATGTAAATTTAGATCAATTACTTAAATATTGCTACTAAAGTATTGCCACTAAAATATTGCTATGCATATAAATGGCCCTTTTTACTTCTCAACCACTACAAATCAGAGTATATGGAATTTTTCCCATGTTTGGAATTCATCAGTTTATTTTAGTTGAGAGAATTTAAAATATAAGCCACTTTCTTATTCTAACCTTCCATAGCTCCGAGATTTAAATGAATATTTTTGTAACTGCAGAATGATGAGCTGCTACCTAATGATTCATATTATTATAAAAGATATAGGACAATGTCTCTAGAACTGCATGTATGTTAATTCATTGACACTGCCTACTGGATGCTAACTTGGACTATGCTTATATTGTGTCTTCCCCTTCAGAGTCAGCTCAGTCAGGTGCCTGGTACGTTAACTTATCCATAAAACTAACTTCCAGTTATGCCTCACTTAATCTTGACCTTACATATAATTCTTTATTTTTGACACATTCATTTGAAATAATTTTATTGTATTTTCTTGCATCTGGTACTAAGCATTTTTTTTGAGAATCTAGTAAATGTGACATACTGTTCCAGGCACATGGAATATGACAGAGAATGAACCTACTTTTCCTGCTTTCAGGAACCTTACATTTTAGCAGGAGTGGGGTTGCAGGGGAGAAAAAAATAGATACATAATATGATGCGTGATGAAAAGTGTTAGAGGATATTATGCAGGATGAGTGTGCAAAAAATGAATGTGGAAAATACTATTCTAAGGTAGTCTGCAGAAGTCTCTGTGATATGGTGATATTTGAGGAAAGATCTAAAGGAAGCAAAGAGGAGAACCTCAGTCGATATCTGAGATTAAACCATTCCCTGCAGAGGGAACTTACAGTAGCGATCAATGGAATCAAGGAACTGCAAGGAATCTAATGTAGTTGGAGTAAAATGAGCAAAAGGAAGAGAGGTGGGGAATGAGATCAGAGAATTAGCAGGGTCCTAGGTTACATAAAGTCTACTAGACCACTGAAAGAAAAGACTGGTTTTTCACATGCTATCAGAGAACTTTGAGTAGGAGAGTTCTACTCATGACTCTGGCTCTATTTTGAGAATGAAGAACAGGGAAAAGAGAAGGAGAGCTATCTATGGTAATGATCCAGTGAAACATAATGGCGGCTTAGACCTCAGTGGAAGTGGTTAAAATGGCATGAAAATGTTACATTTTTGATATATTTGAAAAATGGAATTGTTAGGATTTGCCTTATGGATTGTATGTGGAGTGTGGAGGCAAGATATAGGTCAAAGTGATGCTTAAGTTTTTGTGCTGAGTCAATGGAAGTTTGGTGTTTCCACGTATTTAGATGAAAGAGACTGAGGGAAGAAGTTGTTTCAAGAGAAAAAAATAATTTGCTTCTGGACATGTTACATATGAAGTTTTAACTTGATAAACATGTTAAATATGAACTGTGGTGAAAAGTGTGAGATGAAAGTGTAAATTTGGAATTCATCAGCATATATGTAGTATTTAAAGCCTTTTAAGAGTGCAAATAGAATCTAGAGAGTGTCACTGGAGTTGAAAAGATGTCTACGGATTCAACTCTTGAACACTACAACCAAGAAAACTAAGAAAGAACAACCAGTGAGTGATTAAGGAAGACACTAGAAGATATTATCCAGTAAGTCAAGTGAAGATAGTGTTTCAAGGAAGAAGTTCTCTTCTAGGTCAATGCGTACAGATGTATCAAATACTGCTCATAGCTTGGGTAGGATCTTATTTTTGAAAGTTTTTTTTAAACTTTTTAATTTGGTGAGTTCCCTGTAAGAGAGAAGCCAGGGCCATATTCTGGGCTAGCAGGATGTTATGTCTGGGTTCATTAAACTTAAATTTTAATGCAGCCAATAAAAGTAGACAGCTACAGGTCATTCTTAATGCAGAGTTTCTTATCTCCCTGTCCCCTGACCCTGCTGCCTTGGGACAGACTGCTTCCTGTAATTATAGAGTTTCTGTGTGATATCATGTTTAACTGATTTTTCTATCTCTTCACAGAACCAAATGGGTTCTGTGGTTGTGTTTTTGTTTTTGTTTAGTTTTTTTTCATGCTGGTTATCTTTTTAATTCTGTCAGTGAGCAGTTTCCGAGTTGTACCCCCCAAACCAAGTTCTTGGAAACTCCATCGGATGGGGTTGCAGGATGCCTCTGTGATTAGGGTCGGTTAGGTACTCTGGAAAGTCAGGAAGGCTGGGTCTGTCCAGTGTCTTATAGGAGCACTGCAGGGGCTCTGCCAGCTAGCCCTGACAGCCTCAATATCATGAACCAAATTCTGTGCCAGACATATCCCCCAAATCTGTAGCAATGCAATGCCGATGAAAATACCAACCACGAGGGTTAAATTGTCCTGCAACTGCTTCTCAAACTGGGGCCCACAGCCTTTTGTGCAGATTACCATCTGCTGGTCAACTTCTGGTTTTTGCCTGACATCATAGCCACACCGAGTGTCAATGACATTTTCTGCAGAATCTTTAATACCGTAGGAGAATGGCATCCCGCATCATTCTTGACTTGTGCCGGAATCTGTGCAATTGAAGTAAATATTCAGGTTCCAGTCATCAGCTCCAGAAGCCTCATGGAACAGCTGATATTCCTGGATGAAGTCTATGAGGTTCTGCAAATCAGTGTCATCTCTGTATGCTCTGATGTTGCTTATAAAGAAATACAGATGGTCTTTGAGCCAGGGAATTTTTTGCCACTAGTTTGAGTACCCCTTCTAATTAAGTGAAAATCAGAATTTTTGCTTTTGTGTCTGGGAAAATGAACTTTTCTGGCTCATTCTTCAGTCTGCAGCCACAGGGGTCTTCTCTGTTTCATGCAGAGCACCTGGATCTAGACCAATCTCTATTATATGTGGCACGGCTCCTACTTATTTGGGGTTCAGCTTTCTTTCTTTGAAGAATGACATTGGAATGTGCCTTGCATTTTTTTTTTCTGATAGTCTATACAGGAAACCCTTATTGTTGGTGATAAAAGGAGGCAGCATTAAGCAATTTATACCATGTCTTTATATTTGATTTTGATAGAAGAGAAAAAAATAGCCCTAAACTAATGAAAGTCAAATGCCTAGAATTGATCCTACTTGAGATAAGATTATTGAATTTTAAGTTAGGGCCACTTTCATAGATACATTAATTATTTCATATGACTACTAATCTCTGGTTCTCTCATAATTCAGCACAGTGATTTATTATATAATGTAGCTTCTTTTGTTTGTGGGAAAGTTCTGTCTCTAAGTGCCTTCTGTGACTCAGGGAACATCTGAGATCCCCTCTGGTAGTTCAAGTTGTGGTGCAGTGGCAACACATCAAGATGATTGTGAAGCATCCTGTCTTTGCAAGACGTTGCAAAGTGTGTAGCTAATGGTCACAGAAGGGGAAAGATATACTTGAAGGGTTGCAAATCAGATTCTTTCAGTGTTCAGGCTGAATTTTAGGATTAGGAAACCGCAGCACTATATCAAACTTGAGTAAGAGAATAAAATATTTATTAAAGAATAAGGAAAACCCACTCACTTCAACAGAACAGAGATCTTTCTGTCATTTTTTCCCCTTCATCTTTCCTTCTTTTCTTCATGATTCCTACTGGCTTATTTTGGCTTGGTTTCAGAACGAATAGAAGAGAACATTGAAGAAAGTGTGATTTACTTCATCTTTTCCACTGTTGCCTTGCGAAACCACAGCCAGAAAAAGCACTCCTTGCTTCATTTTCAAAAGCAAATTATAACCTCATTGGTTTTAATAATCATATTTAAATGCTTATTATGTTATACAGTTTTACCGGGAACTCATTCAATCCTCTGAGAATCCCATGAATTATCACATTTTACAGATGAGAAAATTGAGGATTGGAAAAGATGTATAATTTTTCTATGACTAGAATCTATCATTATAACTATGAATTTATTAGTTGCAGGCTTTTATATTTCTGGCTTCACAGAGGTTATTATACCAAATAAATACAATTACCTCATCCCCTAGTATATAAATTCAGAAGTTTGAGGGGATTTTTTTGTAATGCATATATTTTTTGAGACGTAAGTGGCACACAACATATTAGTTTCAGATGTACAACATAATGATTCAATGTTTGTATACATTGCAAAATGATCACCATAATAAGTCTAGTTAACATCCATCACCATAATGGTTATTTATGTTCCTAAGAGTGCTAGATGCTATGTGCTGTGACATCCTCAAGCAGAGCAATATTCTAATTAGCTCCCAATTTCAGGCCAGAGAGGCACATTGATGATTTCAGAGCAAGGTGGAATAAACTGTGCTCGACAATGGAGGTCATGGTCCCATATGGGGAAGGCATTTAGGCAGGCTCATGGGCTCAGGAGGGCTTCCTGGGGTCAGTGACGCTTGAAGGCAGTGCTGAGAAGGGTGTGAGTTGGAGCAGGGAGGTAGAAGGTGACATCCAGTAGTGCTATAATGTTGCTGTCACTCCTAATCTCATGATGAGTGCAAGGCCAAGACAATCAAATGAGAACAGACAGATGCTGCTGAGTTTGGTTTCTGCTTTGAACTGGCCAAAGGAAAGGACAATCAGCCATGGCACCTAGTTATGGTTTTTTTGCCCGATCCAACCTTTTGACTCTGTCTCATTCAAAACTCCAAAACTTCCAAATCTCTCAGTGATTTCTAATTATTGTTGGGGAGGTGAGTACTCTTCACTTAGAAAAACAGCTTTACTGGTGATCACTTTTGTCAAAATCACATTTTCAACTCTGCAGAGTATAGAGTTTGCAAGCTTAGGAGACTTTGAACTCAGAATGCCTAGATTGAAATCCTGGTTTTACCTATTCTCTTTTGGCAAGAAATTCAAGCCTCTTTTTGCCTCTGTTCCCTCATCTATAAAATGGAGATAATACCAGTGCCTATGTAGTAGTATTCTGTATGTATGGAATGGGAAACACATATGAAGAATATAATGCCTGGTACATCGTCAGCATTCAATAAATATTAACTTCTTTGTTATTCAGTTGCACACCTAGCTGGAATTGCAGCAACAAGCAAATAGAACCTTGTATAAGCCGGGTAATGGCAAGTCTGGGACAGACAAATGCATATACCTGGCTTTGGGTGTGTATCCTTTGAAGGCAATTATAAAATGAAAATGTCTGAGAGAGCGTGAGCAGCTCACGCTTTATCTATGTTGTCAGTAGTTAAGCGTTCTAACAGCGGGTGGGATGGGATGGGACAATCGTCCAGGTTAGAGAACCCTGAGCCAGAACAGTGTATATTGGCTGGGGACAGTAGAGGTGATAAAATAGGATTGGGAGTGAATCCAATGGGATCCTAACAGCTGGGAGTAATGAGAATATAGAGAAGCCTCTCCTAGGATAGCAAATAGCTAAAATCTTAGTAGGAAGCCTGTGTCAAATTGATGCAAGAGCATTGTGCTGAACGTGGACTGTGAAGTCATTACAAGAGAGAAGGGAAGCTTTCTTGCATAATAAGCAGTAACATCCTGGTTGTACCATGAGGCTTATGAGAACCCAGGACCTAACAGAGTAAATGAAAAATGACTACTTGGGATTGGCTCGTTCCCTCCAGGCTCATCTGTTGCCTCAGGCGATACCTTCCAAATCTCTCAGTGATCTCAAATGTAGCATGAGTTTCTGAATATGCACTTCACAAGGTTGCTGTAAAAAATGGCAAAAATAATGTCTTAAATATTATGTTAACTTTAAAGTGTAGTACAGACGTTGTTGTTGTTTTTGTAATGTTTTTATTCCATCTCTTGAGAATTTGTTCTTATTCTACATGTCTTTTTAGAGGAGAACCTCATTAATATTTTCTAAAGTTTTTAACTCTCACTCCAAATACATCCCAGTGACTCCAGCAGAATATTTTTTTCCTCTTCAAAGACCCTATTTTAGGGGCGCCTGGGTGGCTCAGTCGTTAAGCGTCTGCCTTCGGCTCAGGGCATGATCCTGGCGTTCTGGGATTGGGCCCCACGTCAGGCTCTTCTGCTGGGAGCCTGCTTCTTCCTCTCCCACTCCCCCTGCTTGTGCTCCCTCTCTCACTGGCTGTCTCTCTCTCTCTCTGTCAAATAAATAAAATAAATTAAAAAAAAAAGAATTAAAAAAAAAACAAACAAAAAAACAAAGACCCTATTTTACCTGGGGACCGACATCTCTAATCTGGATCATTCAGCCATTTGAGAAACCTGATTTTTATGAAATTGAAAATGAATTAGAGGCAATAGTAGGGCAGTGATCTTGTGTTGGGAAAAAGTTAAAAACTAGGAGCTGGCTAGTTATTTTCTATTCAAATTGCAAAGTCAGAATCACTATGGTAAGAGTTTGGGCTCAACTAATTTCACCTATTTATATTTACTAAACTGGTCGAATTTCATATAGATTGAATCAAAATACCTTCACCTCTTTGAAGCTTGGCGAAAAATATTAATCTACTTTGGATCTTGCTCCTATCAAAGAAAAAGACCTAAGAATTTATCTTTGAGTCATAAGAAATAGGAAATCATGGGGGACTATTCTTACAGGATGATTGTTTCATGACCTCCAAATTGGAAGTAGTCATTTAAGCTAGAAGCAGTGATGGCACATTTTCATTTAGCTGTTTTCTTCTGCTAAAAATCTTACAACTAATATTCTCTGGTGGCTGCCTTTAGTAATGTGTAAAAATGGTTCATACTCGATTAAATCCCACTGGATTAAGGATAAAAAGAGGCTATGGCCTTTCCTTGAACCACATTTGACTATTTATTCAGCTCTATTCACACTTTTATTCAGCAACTCATGGAATATTATTGGCAAGTTAAACATCATGTTCGTAAGATGCAGCCTTTACTCTAGATTATTTTCTAAATTCTTGTCTGAATAATTGAATGTTACCATATGAGCTATGCATATAAAATCATGGCAATGAGTATGACGGGGGAAATACGATGGCTGGAGTATTAGCACCCTCAAAATACAAATAATCCTACTGAAATAGTAGGCTTTGACTTTTTCCAAATGATACACACATTTTATTTTTGGATACATATCCTTCAGTTGTCTTCCAGAAAGGCGACTTTAGTTTCACTCTCGCCAACAGTGTATTATTGTGTGGCTTCAGCGAGGGGTAGTCTCAGCCTTTTAAATCTTTTCAAATCTGAGTCATGAACAATTAAATCTTATTGTTGCTTTTGTTTATTTTTAAAGCAACTATCATGAGTGAGACTATTTTTCATTATGTTTATTTGATAATCATATTTATTTTTAATTGAGGTATAATTGACATATAAAATTATGTTAGTTTCAGGTGTACAACATAATGATTCAATATTTGTATATATTGTGAAATGATCACCATAACAAGTCTGGTTAACATCCACCACCATACATAGTTAACATTTTTTTTTCTTGTGTGATAATCACATTTCTTATCGTGTGTTGTGCTTACTTACATTGCTTGCCCATTTTTCTTTTGAGATATTGGTCTTTCACCTTTTAAACAGATGGTTTCTCTGTATTAAAAGGTAATTATGCTTGAGGTCTCATTATATGTTGGGCAGGCTTTGACTTTTATTTCAATATTTTTAAGATTTTATTTATTCATTTGAGAGAGAAGGAGTGCATGAGCGGGGTGGAGGGGCAAAGGGAGAGGGAGAGGCAGACTCCCTGCAGAGCGGGAAGCCCAATGCAGGGCTTGATCCCGGAAACCAAGACCTCAGCTGAAGTCAGACACTTAACCCTCTAGCAGACTGAGCTACTCAGGTCCCCCAGCAGGCCTTGACTTTTAAAGAAAAAGATCTCCCAGATAAATATGGGATAGTTGGGTTCTTCCAGAGTTGTAGACTTTCTGAAAAAACAGCGTATGAAAATCAGAGAGGGAGATGAACCATGAGAGACTATGGACCCCGGGAAACAATCTCAGGGTTTCAGAGGGGAGGAAGGTGGGGGGTGGGGGTGACAGGGTGGTGGGTATTGAGGAGGGCACATGCTGTGATGAGGACTGGGTGTTACACTTAACTAATGAATCATTGAACACTACATCAAAAAGTAATGATGTACTATACCGTGACTCACTGAGCATAATAAAACAAATTTAAAAAAAGGGAAAATCATATTTCAGAATTATGACTTCAGACTTCTTTGTCCCCTATTCAAAATAGTAAGGTCTGTCATTGATCAGGAATTTTACTGTGAAAGAATTGTAGTTTTTACTTTTTAAAAAGTTCAGTTGTAGTTAACTGAATAATTTCTAATTCTTGGTTCATGACACACTCCCCTCATTGGCCCATGCATTGTCTGCTTTTATTTAACTGCGGATTTTTTTTTTTAATTTGGTTATTCTTAGTAACGTATTGAACACTAATGAAACAACTCCCCTAAATAAAACCTATAACTTGACAGTGATCTCTGTCTGGCATATATTTGCTTCCTCTATCCCATCCCTTTGCCGCCAGCTGCTCAAGGCTGGAGCAGTTGCAGGGCTAGCATGAGGTTCTCTATCAGGACTTATCAGCCTCTACGTGCCGTAAAATAATTGCTGCAAAGTCACTCTGAAGATTTTGCCAATTTGTGAGTGAAGGACACTTTAGCAGTCAGCCAGATTGCTTTATGAGTTGGTCTTCAGTTAGTGTCTCTTGTACCTACAATTACTTTGAAAAATTGGAGATTCCAGTTTGCAGTGATGAAGATCTTGGGCAGTTGACCGGGGCTGACACTCTTTCCAGCCATTAGTGAGTTGAAGCCAGAATCTTTTGGTGGCTCACTGACTAATGTGGCTTTCTTTGAAGAATATTCCGCACCTGCTCTCTCTCCACTCCCAAACTGAAAAACTGCTTGCTCCCAGAATTCAGGTCATGCATGTTATCAATATTGTTATCACCGCATTCATTTAATGATACAAAACTGAGATGTTGTCCTGCACTTCCAATCAAGGGTGAAAATAGAACAACAAAAAACCCACAAAAACTATAAATACTCAGCTTTCTCTCTCTCTCTCTCTCTCTCTCTCTCTCTATATATATATATATATATATGCCCCACATATATATAATATTTCCATACATATAGATAATACATATTATCTATATGCATTTCTGAAAAGTATATTTTGGTTAGTTATTTGTAATTTTATATAAAGATTACCAGACTATATGTAATCTTTGGGAGAATGTGTTTTTCACTTACTGTTATATTTCTAAGATTCACTCAGATTCGTTTGTGTCTCTCTAGGTCTTTTTTTTTTTTTTAAAAGAATAAATCTTTTATAGTGACAAATTTATTTTGTGCTTCCTAGTGTTACTCATTTCACTGGTATGATTTAAAAAAAAAACCTGTCATTGAAATTTCAGAGATTCATTGACAGAATATCTCACATAAGGACTGTTTTTTAATTTGGTTGTAGTGCTTTTACCTGACTAGTGTTTTCAAACTCATGATAGTGGGCTTTGCTTTGCTTATCACTTCTATTTAAATAATAGAACTGGTTAGAACGAGAGACTAAAGTAAAGATGAGTTTTCCCAACCAGCATTTTTAAATTATACTGTTCGGAAGTCTCTCAATGTTTTGTGTAGACTGCATTCCTAACTATTTAATAAAAACATGTTTATGATCAGTTGAGACACATTTATAGTGTTAAGCTCATGTGGTTTGTCTTACACAAGGCATAATTTTTTCACATTTACTTTAAGCAACTATGTTTAAGAATCTATTAAGATCTGACACATATGGGCCTTTGAGCCTGTTTATTTGCTTAATTTAATCAGTTCTAATTAGATAGCGTACACCAATTAGATATTAATTGATTGTGAGACATCTGTGTCACAGAAGTAGGGCTGAAACTGCTGTGCTGACTGCTTTCCTTGAATCTTTCCCTAGATAGCCGTAACATCAAGTTTTCTAATGGAAAAGAGTTTTAGTAACTGCATTGTCCAGTGGTTCTCATTTCTGTCTGCATATTAGAACTCTGGAGAGTCATCACCCTGGTAGAATTTACTTATAATAATCAGAAACCGGAATAATGCAAATTACCATCAGTAAGGTAACGGATAATCCTACTGTGATATATTTGTAAAGTGGAATATTACGTACCTATGAAAATCAACATATTGAGTAATGAAAGCCAGACACAATAAAATGCACACTGCACGATTCCGTTTATACAAAGGTTTAGGATATGCCAAACTAAGTTATTGTGGGAAAATTGGATCATTGGTTTCTTGGAGCAGGGAAAGGGAGGGCTGATTATAAAATGGCAAAAAGGAATCTACAGAGAAAATGCCAATATTCCATATATTTTCCAATATTTTATTATGAAAACTTTCAAATATACAGCAAAGGAAAGGATTTTACAGTGAACATTTATATGTCTGTTCATAAACAAGATTCTACAATTAACATTCCATTATTCTCCATTTGTTACAAATCTATCCATTTATCCAGTTCTCTATCCACCTACAAATCAAATTATTATCTGGGTGACTTTCAAAGCAAATTGAAGACATCAAGATACTTGCCATTAAATACTTTGGCACATATATCATTAACTAGAATTCAATATTTGTTCATAATATTTTTTCTTTTGAGTAATATTTATATATAACAAAATGCATAAATATTAAGTTTACATTCACTGAATTTTGGCAAATACATATACCAGTGGAATGCAAATTCCATGAAGATATAGAACACGCCTACTACCACAGAAAGCTTCCTTATGCTCCCTCCTGGTGTATTTCCACTCCAGATATTCCCAGAGGCAATTGTTGTTCTGTTTTGTTTACCCAGTAGATTTCTTCCTTCTGTTCCATAATTTCAAATAAATGCAATAATGCAGTATGTACTTGATTATGTCAAGCATCTTTCATTTCTTTTGAAATTCATCCATATTGGTGTATCAGTAATCCATTTGTCTTTATTGCTGAGAACTACCTTGTTGCATGAATATATCAGAGTTTATCTGTTTTATTTATAGATACTTAGACTATTTCAAACTAGAGACTTTGATGAATATAGCTTCTTTGAACATTTTGTACAAGATTTTTTGTGAATACATGTTTTTATTTTTATTGGAAAAACACCTACTAGAGGAATTATGGTCACATGACAAGGGTATGTTCAGTTTTACAAGAAACTAACAGACTTCTTTCTGAAGTATTTATATATTTTTACCTTCCCACCAACAATGCATGTGAATTCTGGTTGCTCCACAATCTCACCAATAGTTTTGTCGGGTTTGGTTTGGTTTGGTTTGGTTTGAAGTTTGGGTTTTCTGGTAGGTATGTAATGGTATCTCATTGTGATTGTAATTTTATTTTCCAATAATTAATGATTTTAACACTTTCTACACTCAATTCTTGGCCATTTGTATATCTTCCTTAGTCCATTTTTTCCATTTTTATTGGGTTATTTATCAATTGTAAGAATTATAATGGGTTTTAGTCATTTGTCAGGTATATATTTTGGAATATTTTCTCTCAGCCTGTCAATTATTTATTAATTGATATCTTTTTTATGAACTGAGATTTAAATTGCGATGATATCTATCAACTTTTTACTTTTATAATTATTATTTTCTGTGTCTTTCTCAAAATGTTAATTTCTGATTCATGAAAACATTATTTTATGTTTTCTTCTGAACGCTTTATGTATTAGATTTCAGCTTGAGAATTATTTATCTTTAATTTTATTATGGTACTCTGCTCATCAGTCATGAAGAAAAACAACGCAAGACAAAGTAATAAAGAATGCTAGAAGAAGGGTGAGATTGCATTTTTACATTAACTGCTCAGGAAAGTTCTCTCTGAGAAGGTAAAATACAAGCAAAGACCTTTGATTTCATAGGGATGTGTGTGCACAACATTTAGTCACCTCGGAGAAAAACATGCTAGATAAAGGGAAGAGCAAATTAACCGAAGACAGAGCTCCTGGCTCCTGGTTTTTTATTTGTTTTTGAGGAAGCAGGGAGGTCAATGTGGCTGTGATCCAGACAGGGAGTAGTTTGGAAAGAGAGCAGAAGAATACCAGGGGAGTTCTTTGCATCTCAGGGATCATCTTAAGGATTTTAGTCTATACATCTGAGTAGGATGGAGATCTGCTTCAAGACGTTAAACACAGGAGTGATATGATCTTACTTGACATTTAAAAAGACACCTCTGGCTGCTATATTGAGAATAGATTCTAGGATGGAAAGGATGGGAGAAAAATGCCTTTTAGGAAGGCAGACAAGAGCAAATAGTGTGTTGGACCAATTTGGCAACAGTGAAGATGATGAAAAATAGTTGGATATTAATGGCCGCTTTAAATTTGATTACTGATTGATATGAACTGGTTTCTCACTGTTTTGTTAACTTGTATTTCCCTAATTATGAAGCTCAATTTTTTTCCATCTGTGACTTCTTATATGCTTTATAATCTATCAATATGATTTTGTATCACTTTGTAGATATATTTTATGTATTCTTTATCCGAAAATTTTAATTATGTTTATCTTCAATATTATCTCTCAGATATGTGGATTCTCTCTTCATAGTGTGTGTGAAATACCTTATATACTAGTCATATATGTAAAATAATACCTTATGTGTAAAATGAGTACACTTAATATATTTCTTCTTTTAATATACTATTTAGTAATATATTTCTTCCATAATTTGTGATTTGTGATTATTTACTTTCTCCTTCCTTTCCTTCCTTTTACTTCTTCTCCTTCTTCGTCTTCTTCAGAAATCCTATCTAATGTCAAGGGTGACATACTGAGATTTAAGATAAGTGGCCCTTTTTTAATAGTAAGGTGGCAGGTGGTAAGAAAACGAGTATCAAGGGGCGCCTGGGTAGCGCAGTCGTTAAGCGTCTGCCTTCGGCTCAGGGCGTGATCCCGGCGTTCCGGGATCGAGTCCCACATCGGGCTCCTCTGCTGGGAGCCTGCTTCTTCCTCTCCCACTCCCCCTGCTTGTGTTCCCTCTCTCGCTGGCTGTCTCTGTCAAATAAATAAATAAAAAAAATCTTTAAAAAAAAAAAAAAAAGAAAAGAAAACGAGTATCATGATCCAGAAAGCTGGAAATGCCTGTTGTAAATTAACACAGCTTTTATGTGTGATGTGAGGTAGGGGTTCAGGCTCATGTTCTTTAGATGGAGATATACTTTTTCTTGCACCATTTGTTGAAATTACTTTGGATAATTTGAATTACCAAAGTAATGGTGACTTTTTAAAAAAATCAAGTGACCTTGTAAGTATGGATTTATTTCCAGGGTTTCTAAGTCTTGAGACAAAGTAGTATTAGTTCTCCAGTGTTGTTCTTTTTTTATGATTGCTTCTGACATCATTTATATTTAAAAAAAATGTTGGAATAAGCTTATCAATTTCTTCAAAGTGTTTTCTGGGATTCCCCTTAATGTACAGATAATTTTTTCTCAGAATTGACACCTTAACTGCACTGAATCTTCCAACCCATTCATTTCTGTTTTCATTTTCTTTTAGCAAAGTTTTGTGGTGTTTGGAATAGAGGTTTTGCGCCTCCTTTTTCAACTTTATTGCTAAGCGTGTTTTTGACACTTTCACAAATTCAGTGTTTACAATTTTATTTTGAAAGTTTTGTTGCCCGTATGTATAAATAGAATTAAGTTTTATTTATTATTCTTGTATTCTGTGACCTTGCTTAATTCACATAATGAGCTTAGTAGTTTTATGTATTCCATAGATTTTAATGTAAAAAAATATGTCATGTGTCAACACTTCTTTCTTTCAATCTTAATAACTTTTATTTCTTTTGTTATTTTTTTTTTAATTTTAATGGCTAGTATCTGTACTGTAATGTGGATACAAGTGGTAAGAGAGGGCATCCTTATCTTTTTCCCAGTCTTTGCGGGATAGCATTCAATATTTTACTTTAAAATATGTGAGAGCAGGCCTTCCTCTTGGTGTGGGTCCATGCTTTAAATTTGTAGGCTATCTTTATTGCAAAAGTCACATAATCATGTATCACATTTAATTTTTATGTTCTCTTCCTTTAAAGAGAAATAATAAAGTAAATGAGAGTTCCTTGTACTGTTTTGGAACTTCTCCATAAGTATGTAATGATCTCAAAATAAGAATTTAAATAAAAAATATATTACTAGTTAAGATAAAGGCTAATCTGCTGTAAAAATAGCCAAAAAATGTAATGGCTCTACAAAAATAGTAGTTTATCTCTCTCTCATCTTAGTAGTCTAGGGCAGGTATGTGTGTATGCTCTAAGAAGTCACCTAGGGACCCAGGCTGGCAGCGTGGCTCTGCAGTCCTTAATATTTGACTTTTAAGATTGCTTCAGTTAAACCATTTCTATCCAGCAGGGTAAAAGGGAGAGAAGCAAGTCCTAAACGATCATCTTTAAGTGGATGATAAGTGGCACATAATACTTGTGCTCACATCTCAGTGATGAGAACCTGTCCTGTGGCTGTAATCACTGGGAGGGAGACTGACTGAAGCCTGTAATATCCAATCCTGTTTGCCATGTGCCCAGCTAGAGGGCGAACAGATCTGGGTGACAGGCAGTGGTGTTCCACAGAATATTTTATAGTACAATCATAAACACTAAAAGCTACCACTGCTGTCTAAAATTTGGAAGTAGAGGAAGGAAATTAGAAATAGTGAGGAGAAGAAAATATAAATATGAACATACAACTGAGGATGAGGAGACAAAGGAATGTTGTCCAAAGAAATAGGGAATCAGGCTAAGGGAGATAAAGGTTTCATGACAGAGGGGTGAGTTCCTTGGTGAAACGAGGTGACTAAGAAATCAAATTGTAGCCATTACATACTCTAAGCTAGTTTAGCCGCTCATAACCCGCAGTGCTAACTTCTGCTAATCTTTTGGGTGTTAGCTGATGCTATATATCAAATCCAGTTGAGCTCATTAAACATAATTACTTATACACAAGCCATTACTGCAATAATCCACATTACAGAGGCAGACACACACCTATGCTCTATAAATGGAGATTTGTTTTATCCATGTTAGTTATGGTGGAATTATGGTGAATTACAATTAAGAATTTTTTTTTGGTAATACTTTAATCTCAAGTTTTGAGTTCAAATACCTCTTTAGCTACATCAGAATTTTAATGTGATGCTGTCAATGGGCTTATATTTCAATATTTGCAATCTAGAAGAGTAAAAATGGGTAAAAATTATATTTTAAATTGGCTACAGATGTTTTCTGATTTATCTTTGGAAAAGGCTAATTTTTTTGGGGGGAGAAATATAGTAATGTCTTTTGATTATGTAGAAGTAGAGACAAAAATTTTGTGAAATGGAAGTATTTAAACCAGTGAGGAGGTGAATTATTTTACATAACAGTGTAAAATATTATTTCTTGTCCGGGTCTCATTTTAAAGGATTATGTCTACTTTGGGTAAATTCTGAGCCTAGAGGTCAGTGCTGGTGAGGAGAGAGGCCTATTCTATGAAATGAAGGCATGACTGGTTGAGGCCTGCTTATTGGGGAAAGGAAGCTAACAGAAATTCCAGATATGAAATCTTCTGAAAGGCCATGGTCCGTGGATATGCAGAGCCCGATTTTTTCTTGTTTCTTTTTGTCAGTGTGACTCATTGCTGCAGTGTCCAAACCTTCAACCAGGAGATATATATAGATAGATAGAGCTATAGGTAGATGTAGTATAGGTATAGATATATAGGTATAGTTATAGATATAGTACGTGTATATAGTATGTATACATTTATGTATATGTGTATGCATATTTATATATAGTGTACTTCTATATGTATGTAATACATACATAGGTATGTATATATGTACAAACTACATTAATATGGTATATATTATTAAATTATATGCATATTCGACATGTACATACAAACATATATATGCATACATATGTACATTAATTTTATTTTTACTCAAAGTAATTCAGGGAGAGACATACACATTCTTGGTGAAAGCCATGTGAGTATGATCTAGAAATGTCAGACCAGTTCATTTAGAGCTATATGTAAAATAGACTTTTGTTCTGAGAGTAAAACACAATTTCAGTCATTTCTTGCAAAGTGCTGCAGCATGGAGAGACTATGGGGTGGAAATGTCCACCTTCTCCTGGGAAGAGGGACCTCTGTAGGTTTTGGGTGTCTGGAAGGTCAGAGGCTACATGCAGTTTCATATATTCTTATGGGGAAAACATAATAGGAAAACTTTTGAGATTGGATTCTCGCGGGATGTGGTCACTGTGTCTAAAAGTTAGTCAGACATGAGTTTTGGATGATGATAGAAGTCCAGTCCACTGTGCCTGGGGCAACTTTCTAGGGCCATCAGTTTTGCAGAAGAACCTCCCTTGCTTTGAATTTCCCTTTTCAGGAAAGGCCCAGCCTCTTTCAATGGCTTACCCCATTAGATCACGGCCATCCAGGATAATCTCTTGTCTAACTAACTTAGTCACTGAATTTGGGGCCCTTATGGCTTTCCAACTAATTAAGTCAGCTTGACCTAGTAAATTAAAAGATTCAAAAAAAGAAAGGCTGACAAAGCACTTCAAACAGAATATAACTTGGGGGAGGGATTGACTCTTTAAAAGTACAGTCATATTACAATTATCACTCAAGTTTTACAATAGGATATAATGATTATCCAGTTAATTGATTTACTTCTTAAAAGGAGAACATTCCACTTGAAATTTGAATTAAATGGCAGCATACTTGTATATTGTACTTGTGCAATATAAAAAATTAAATCATTGATTAAGTTAATGGTTACTGTTTAATAGTGATTAGAACATAGTGTTCAGGGGAAAGAAACTAAACTTGCCAAGTATGAATGCACGACCATTGTGATTTAAGAAAGTCTTCATTGTGACGCCTGGGTGGCGCATTCGGTTAGACCTCTGACTCTTGGTTTGGGCTCAGGTCATGATCTCAGGGTCCTGTGCTCAAGCCCTGCCTTGAGTTCCCTGCTCAGTGAGGAGTCTACCTGAGATTCCCTCTTTCCCTCTCCCTCTGCCCCACCCCTGCTTGTATGCACATGCACATGCGTGCTTTCTCTCTCTCGCAAATAAAATCGTAAAAAAAAAAAGTCCTCACTGTACATTAAATGTTTATTATCAGCTGGATCTTAAATTCAGGTAATGATAATACCTGAGTACTTATTTTGTGACTGGTATAGTTCTAAGTATTTAAATGTATTATTCCATTTAATCCTTATAATATGCCTTTGAGGTAGATATTGTTATTATTTCCAGTTTGCACATGAGAATTCATGTAACTTGCCCAAAGTCTCATACTAACTAGTGGTGGTGCCAGAGTTTAAGGCTTGGTAGGCTGACTCTTGAGTCTACTCTGTATGTCTCTCAGAATAAAAAAGAATAGACATTTCTAAAGATCCATTTATAGTTGTTATATTTATTTTAATAGTAATTACCTAGTGATCCTCATTACTCAGAAGGGAGTCTTACTATAGTTAAGACTCCAAGTTTATGTTTTTCGGGTTTTTTTGTTTTGTTTTGTTTTGTTTTTCCTGCTAAGGACTGAGTTCTGGCAAACATTCAGAAGAAAAATATGATTAATTCCTTTTTTATGAGCGAATATATTCTCAAATATGAAAAGTATAAAGATGGTTTCTTGACATAATACATTTACTTTTTTTTTTACTTTTTGAAAAGATTTTATTTATATGAGAGAGAGAAAAAGAGAGTGTGAGCAGGAGGAGGCAGGGGGAGGGGAGAAAGAATCTGAAGGAGACTTTGCACTGAGCGCAGACCCCGACATGGGCCTCAATCCCATGACCCCCGAGATCATGACCTGAGCCACAACCAAGGGTCGGATGCTTAACCGCCTGAGCCACCCAGGCACCCCTTAGGCATAATACATTTAATAAAGATACAAACTAATATATGTTTTCTCTTCAGCTGTATTTATTTGTAACTTATTTTTTTTTAAAGATTTTATTTATTCATTTGACAGAGATAGAGACAGCCAGCGAGAGAGGGAACACAAGCAGGGGGAGTGGGAGAGGAAGAAGCAGGCTCATACCAGAGGAGCCTGATGTGGGGCTCGATCCCATAACGCCGGGATCACGCCCTGAGCCGAAGGCAGACGCTTAACCGCTGTGCCACCCAGGCGCCCCTGTAACTTATTTTTATGTTTTTTACAGGAAAAAAAAAGTCAAAACACTGGCGTATTTTCCTTTATTCTCTCCACAATTCTTCCCTTTTTCTTGTCCAAACACCTTGTTATATTGCATACTCATGTCTGTTGGCAAGTTAATAATATTTTGGTTTATGTTTTTTCCTAAAGAAAAAACTGGTTGGGTTGTGATCTAAGTAAGCATTATGCTGCTTGGGACAACTGTATGTGACAAGAAGTGACATTCTATGTGTTGACACTTGAGTTTTTTAGACAAAACACTGAAAATGTGACAATGACATTAGCATTAAATATTAGATTTTGTAAATTATCAAGGCAGTATGAACTGGAACTCAGCAGCTGTGGAAAGCCTACATATTAAAAGCTTACATATACATGATTCATCATTAGAGTGAACCAATGTCCCAGCACAAATGGAACCGAAGACACTACATAAATCAGGAAAAGTAATCATCAAAGATGATATTTATCAGGTACCCAGCATAAAGTTTAAGCAAATAACACTATCCTTGCAAAGCTTTCCAGACCTTAATCCCCAATCTGTGAATGTTAGACAGAGGAATCATTAATGTCTTTGCAGCTGATTTTCTCTTACCTTTTTCCCATGTCATGTTGCTTTTACTTTAAATTCTAAATATCATCAAAATTTATGGTTTTAACTATCTCTATTTTTAAGTTAGTTACACTTGCAGTGAGCATTGCATTAACGTGTAGACTTACATAGACTTGTGGAATCACTATGTCATATACCCGACACTAATTTAACATTGTGTATCAATTATATGTTATTTTTAAAAAGGGATAAAAAAGAAATCTAAATTCAAATTCATTCATATTTTGATCTCTTCTTTTCCAGAATATTTCTTGCTTTTAAAATGTGTATTTCACAGCAATTCCCTTGGTTTTTGATTCAGTTTTTTAAGGTGAAGCTGAGCTTTGAGCTGCTAACTAATAAATTATCTAAAAGGGAAAATGAGGGGGTGGGGTAAGAGGAGAAAGAATGGGGAAAAGATAGATTTTAACCATTTACCTAATTAGATATTTAATGAATGCAGGGGAGAATATTATGGTGAGGAGGATATAAAAATTTGTCTTGCCTGACACAGATGTTGAAACATTTTTGCTGTATGTTTTTCTGTATTTGAGAATTTTTTGAAAAGGTAGTTCTTTTCTACATTTTCCTCTCGCATTTTATTTTCTTTCATACACTTCATTCTTCGAATCCTGTAACAATTTCCATTTTCTATTATTTTAGTTTTTACTTTCCCCCTTTGGCCTTTAGTATGTTGTTGGAGACTCTGCTTTTTCCCATTTGCTCCTCATCTCAGCTGAGGTCACCAGCCTACCTCTTTACCAGTTCAGCCCATGTCACGAGGTGGGGTCTGCTGGACTTCAGCTCTACAGCCCTGGAGGCTCTCAATCAGATAAAGCAACATTTCCTCCAAGCTAAAAACATGAGACAAATAAAATATGAATGTGCATCTCAATCTTCGGTCCCATGGGTGAATTCTAACTTCCTATTATTCCTTGAAAATACCTCTGTGTGGTAGAAAGAACAAAACCCCTCCACAAGGATGTCTGTTTCCTATTCCCCAGAACTGTGAATAGGTTATGTGTCATGACAAAGGAGAACTAAGCTTGCATATGTAATTAAGATACTAGTCTGATGACCTAAAATAGGTAGCTTATTTTGGATTATGTGGCTGGGCCCAATGTAATCACAAGGGTCCTTTGGAGTAAAAGGGAGACTGTGGAAGAGAGTCAGAGAAACTGCTGTAAAAAAAAGACAGACTTAATGGTGTTGGCTTTGAAGGAGAATGAGTCCACAAGCCAAAGGATGTAAGCAGCCTCTAGAAGCTAGCAAAAACACAGAAACATGTTCTCCCTAGAACCTCCAGAACACAACCTAGCCTGCTGACATCTTGACATTAGCCCAGTGAGACCTGTCAGATTTCTGAGCCACAGAACTGTAAGGTAATAAATATGTGTTGTATCAAGCCACTAAGTTAGTGGTGTTTTGTTATGGCAGAAATAAAAGACTAATAACCTCCCCTTGCAGTTCTGCTCTTTTGGGTCCTATTGATCTTTCCTGGCTCCTGCTGATGCTGGTCTCTCTTCCATGTCTCTCCCAAAGTATCTTCTGTTACTCTCTGCCTGCAGCCAGCAAACTTACATTTTCTGATTCTTCCTTTCATTGTGCCCCCTTATTTTAAATGGTTCTCAAATATTGGTGCTTGAGTCCAACCAAAGACTAATGAAATCAGGACTACATAAGCAACTAAACAAAAATCTCCACAGATGATTAAATATACATACAGGTTTCAGAATTATTGCTCTGTCTAAAAACTATGTCTCTCCTCAAACATGTTTTTAAAATATTTCACCTTTAAAAAAAATCTTTCCCCTTTAGAAGTTCTTTATGAAACACCAGAAGCTGTTAATATTTTTGTAATTAAGTATTGTTGCTTCTAAAACATTTTTCTTTCATCTGTTTGTAAAATACCTCTTTCAGAAATTGAGGCTCATGCACACTGGCTTTATTCCTTTTTTTTTTCACTCTCCCCTTTTGCTATCTTCTGTTAATTTCCAGGTCAATTCCTTCAATTCATTTCAATCTCAGAAACCGGTTCACAGTTTTCTCCTCTCACTAACTCCTGCCATAATTCTAGAATTCTTCAGTATCCCCACCTGAGAAATGCGTCATCCTCCCCTCGTTAATTGGGCTGGTAGCCAATGATTCTCAACCAGAAAAGGGAGGAGCATTTTGAGATTGATCATTATATTGACTTCTTCACAGTCCTCTGCTTGCTGAAATGCTGAGGAAGAATGATTATTTGATCTGTACGTTTGATCACCATTTTCTTTCTATCCATTGTATGCTCTCTGTCCTTTCCCATGATTTTGTTCTTTTGCCCTTCATTCTGAAAACTGTATGTTCTCTACATCATTGACATCCCCTATTTCATAGACTAGGTTTGTGTTCTCAGGATTTGTCAGTTCTCTATTCAACTCATGGAGAAGAACTAATATATCTTATATCACCTATGGTTCTTTCATGGTGTAGTCCCTACACCTCACTGGGGGTTGTCCTTTATATTCAGAAGAGTGCTTGTCTAAGTCAAGCACTCAGCAAAGCCAGGGGGAAGTAGTGTCAGGAAACAGTGTACAGTTCATAGGTCCTCGGAGTCCTGTTGCTGTACATGTTGGCCCAACCCTGCGTAACCATTCTAATAGTTACTGCAAATGGAAATCTCTTCTCAGTTCAGGAGAGTGGTTAATTTTGTGTCATATGACTTTGCCACATTTTGAAAATCTGAATAAAAGAAAATTCTCCTGGCCTATGAACTTTCTATAGATGTAGCTCCATGTTTGCTACCAATTTTTGGCCTGGCTTCTCATCTGCCCTCTATGTCCACTCATTTCTTTTCAAGATTTCTTTGTAATTTGTCACAATGGAATGGTTCTTTTATTATGGTCCACATGTTTCTGCTGACATATTTCAACTTGATCATCTAAGAAAAAAACTGTATTTTGTGGTGTGTAGATAATACTTTTCTTTATCCATATTAATACCAGAGTTTCCTTATTTTGAAAGTATTCTCTTCTCCTTTTATTTCTGTTTTGCTTTGTTTTATTATGACAGGGCTTGGGCATCTGTTACCCAATATTATCTATTGGGCTATCATTTTCTTAGAATTCCAAGGGAGATTCATTGAGAAGAGAATATAACATAACAGAAATGATGTTTTAAAATATATTAGAGACTGCAAAACTAGTCTTGGCCTATTCAGGTATCTGGGCCTGTATTGATAAGTGACTAATGTGAAAATGCAAGACATAGTTATGAATTAGAGCAACATTACAGTGACCTTGGGGGTTATCTGAAGGGGACATAAACAAGATTGGTAAGTCTCAGTGACACAAAGGTTTTTGAGCTCAGCCATACCAGTTAAAATATCTGCTACTATAGAGAGTATGAAACAGTGGATGAGACATATGGAGCGAGAAGTTTATCAATGAGACTCACTGAAATCTCTTCGGCATGAGAAAAATCTGATTCTAGATATGTAAAGTTGTTTTGCAGATGTTACATTAAAATTCTACCATCCCCATTAGAGCAGCTGGTAATTTGCCTTTGATAGAATAAATATAGTCCTTCAAAACTTACATTCAAGTTATAGGTGCTGCTGACAAGTATAATTACACACAAGTCGTTAGGATTCTTCTTTCCCACAAATGGGCATTTCCAGTGTTACAAATAAGTTTTGTGGTAGTCCAGATCCAGACATATTCTGCCTGGTATGCAAAATTTGTATTGAATTCTTTGCAAATGAATTTGCTAAGCATTAGCTCCACTCCATGGGACTTACTTACTTACAACATAGAAGTGTAAAGAAATTATTAATGAATGCATTGCTCAATAATAAAAAACACTAATGAAAAAAAACAATGAATGTACTGAGAAAATCTAGTCATAAGACACATTAACACAATCACAATTTAGAGATCTTTTCAAGAAAAAAACTCATGCTCTTTCCTCACGGTCAGAGTCTTCTACCTATGGTCCTGAGATATATGACATAGTTGGTGACAAACGTCTTCACACCCAGGTTTGGGCTTAAGTTGTCAATCCTCCTCCTGTCCACTTTTACTATTCCAGCCTTTCTAAGCATGTCTGTCTTCTCCAACAACTTCTCATCTAAATAAAATGAGAAATAGAAACTTCTTTCTGTAGCAACTGTACATATTTCTTATAAGCAAGTACTAGTGAACACTAAAGAAAAAAAGGAAAGAGAATGGGACAATAAAGTAATTATCTTGTGGATACCTGATTTTTATAAAGCCTACTTCAGCCTAATAGGGCTAATGGTGGTTTTTCATGATTGCAAAATATTCAGTGACAATTGAGGAAAGAAGCTTGTCAACTCCAGGTTTTATTATATATCAAATACAGTGCTTTTTCCTTCTACACCCAGTATAAAAAAACTTATAGACATTTCCAGGGGTATATAACTGGTATCCAAAGATGATACAAAGTTCAACATCTGACCTGCAAAATAGGCCAGGTGAACTGCCCACATCACTGCTGCTGGTTGAGTGAGAGATTACTTTGCTCTTTGCTGTGTGCAGTTCTCAACGTGGTACTTTTGACTATAGCACTGCTGAGGATAATATAATTATCTCTATCCTTGGGGAAAAAGTGCCTGTAATGTGGGAATAGAAAAAAATTGAGCTAGAAATGTGAGTATATTTTCTTTTGCAATTGCTTATGGAAGCACTTTTTAAAGAAAAATTAGATCTCACCAGGAGCTTGTGAATTTAAACTTCTAATACCTAATGTTGAGGGCTTTTTAATTCTGTTGATGTTTACCTGGTATCTATGTGTACAGGGTTATCTAAACTAATTAAATATTTTTAAGGTGCAGTTTTGAAAACAAAAAAAGAGCTTAGGATATAAATATCACTAAGATTATTCCTTTCAAAATGCTGTCATAAGGAGATATTGCAGATAATAAACACATCTCATTTTATGCTCAGTAAGCATGCACAATTTCAAGTATATGTACGGTTTATGCAAAAGTTCATGAGAACAGGTGCTTCACTGCCCTATGTGTTCACCATCGAAACCAATGCATAGATCTTAATGGAATCTGCTAAATTCTGGTTTTATGATAGAGTTGTTATTTATTAAATACTTAAGAAATGTAGTCACCATCTCAAACTCCTTTCTCATGTCTTTTGGAGGCTCTGTTCAGCATCAATATAAGTTAACTTTTCACTAAAGTAATTGTTTGTCTTGTTGTCTTAACTGGACTGTGTCATAAGGAAAGCTTTTCCTTTGATGATGTCCCTTTAAGTGAATTGTGCTCGCTTTCCCAACTCATGTATGACTATCACTCTGTTCATGCATATTCCCAGCTCCTGTTGCTACTATAGCCTATTACATGCTCATTGCCATGTAAAGCTTCTTTCTTTGCAGCCGTGTCATCGGATCATAACTGTACCTTCTTACAATATTATCTACTAATTATGTGTTATTCATCATTGACTCGTTCCAACAACTGTCATAATTTGTGGGGCTTCAACATCTATAGGGATGATTCTTCTAACATTCATGCTACTTATGTCTGGTTTTTTTTTTCACTTTAATAAACTTCAGTTCCATAGAATTCTATCTCCTATACCCATGTTTACATCTTGATCTTTGACATGATACAGGATTTCATCAGCTTTGAAAGACATCTTAAATAGTGTATAGGTTGCAATTTTTCAATTCTTACATTAAACAATTATAAAAACTCAAGTAAAACTTTAGTAAATAATACTAAAACCCAAGACTGGAGGAGACAGTCAATGCCATAGGTGAGAAGGGTCAGAATTTATAATACGGTGAGACCTGAATTGAGAAAATCCCATCCAAATTTTCTTCTTGGCAAACCGAGATTTTTACTTATAAAGAAAATACCAACTGAAAAAAGGTAGAAAGACTCATCACACCTCTTCAAATGCAAATAGGTATAAATAGAAGAAATGGGTAGGCATATTACTTCCAGCAGGATCTTTTTGTGTGTGTGAATTTCATTAACAGTACAAACGAAATGTTTTGTATCAGTTTTTCTCCTGTTTCCTGCAATATATTGTTTCATAAATTTGTCTTTCTACAGGTTCTTGAATCTTATGTTCGTTTTTTTTTTTTTATGAGAATATCTTTTTTGGCCCCACTTAATTCTGTTCTTCATCCTTGAGCATATGGAAATCTAACCAAACCTAAGTTTTTGTCCATAAAGAGAATATGCATTTTATCATCCCTCAAGGATGGGGAATTTCCTCCCTACTCTTAACCACCTGGAGTACTAATTGATATGTAGTATATCTAGCCTCATTTCTGGAGTATAAATTCTTTTTTTATACTGGGTAAGCCTCTTTATTTGGTGAGACATCTCATTCACTGCTCCCTGGAATAAATTGATGTTTTTTTCTGTTATAGTCTGAAACAATCTGAATTTGCACATTAGACCAGTGGTAGACACTTGATTCATGATGGGAGAATTGTCAGAATCTTCCAGAACATTAGATGTGGATATCAGTGACATTCTGGCTTTTTTTTCCGCTTGTGGCAAGAACTGTAACTGTAACTTGGAAACTATGGTATGATCATATTTGGTCTTCCATAAGTCTGGAGAGGAGGGGAGAAAATAGAATAATTAAATATGCAAAGAGAAGAAGAAGTGAAAGATTTAAAAAGCATATTAATGATTTTCCATGTCCTGGTTACAACCTCTCTCTGTTCCCTGGCAGATTCCCATCATTGGGTTCTATGAGATAGCTCTGCTAGGACAAATTTATCCCAGTCCTATCCCAATTTTATTTTGTAAACTAGCACCAATTTGTTCCTATCACTTGAAAACAATCAGTGCTAATTAATACATCCATCTTTTTTGTGCATCTGGGTTCTAGCCACAATAGCCTTCTCAAACTATCTTATGTTCTTCCATGGCTCTTAATATGTGGTTACGGTGCAGAACAAACAAACAAAAATCTCTCTCATGTCCTTCTTTCCTTAAATACTCATTAAAGTTTTATTTCCTTTGTTTAGATTAAATGGTCTTCCCTATTTCCTCAGTTGTATTATCCATGATATATCCATAGACATTTGCACCTGCTTTGTGGAGGTTATTTCATTTTGACTCACATTATAGTTAATTAAAAACCTCCACCAAGGGTTTCTAACTCCCTTACAGACAATGCCATTTCTTCCTGCTCATTTTTATATTCTCCTAATATATGTCTTTATACATACTGTTTATTTAATAGAAAGTCATATATAAGAATGACTATGTAAGGAAATCCATTTCACACAGCCCCTTAATCATCCCTTTTATTACTTAGAGTCAACGTTTGTTGAAGGTTTGCTGTATCCTCTGTGTGTGTGTGTGTGTGTGTGTGTGTGTGTATGTGAGAGAGAGAGAGAGATTGAGAAAACATATGTGTAACAGTGTGTCACAGAGGAGGAAGTAAATAGTTGACTAAATACCTGGTGGGGTGATGAGAAAAGAGCAAGGAAAAAGTAAAGCAGCAAGTTTCATTCAAGCAACAGTAAGCGGTGTTCCAGAAACATTAAGCATAAAGTTTGATGAGAGCTCATGATAGATAAAGAGGGCAAGATAGCTAAGAGTCAGGTAAAAAGGGACCTTCTATAATGTGAAAAAGAGATAACAAATTGCCAGGTTTGTGGAATGTAAATTAAGTCATTTGGAAGTATATTTACTTTTCAGGTCACTGGAAGAACATTGAATGAATGTGACTGTAATTTTAAAGATAATGCCTTAATGGCCAGAAAGACTAATTCGGTCTTCTGTGGCATCTAGATAAGGCAATCTGCTTTTAGTAGCACAAATGGATTCAAAACTAAAGAGACTGTTAAACACTCTGAATTAATTGCTTTTAACTTTTGTGTTTGAATATAGATTTGGATTTCACTATTGAAATTCAGCCCTTGCTCATTATCCCCTGGGCAAGAAACCTAAGTTCAAAGGCGCTGAACTGGACAGAGAAAGCCATTGCCCATGAGATGCATAATTAATGATAAACTATGTAAATGTGTATGTTCCTAAAAGTTTAGGAGTCTCCAAAAAATAAGACAGGATTGTGCATTAACATAATTTGTTTACCTATCTTATTACTGCATTAGTTGTTTGTTTTTCCATCTAGAGGAAAAAAATACAGAGCAAATTGTTGCTTCTTTCTCTTTAAGGTTATTTCAAAAGCATATTTTTGGACATCAGAAATTCTGATGTGATCTGCTTTCTCCTTTGGATAATAAATATAAAACTTGAAGGGTTACTGCAAAGTGTAAAATAAGAATCACTTGGTATAGCAGAAAGTTTTATCATTTTTATGACTTCTTGATTTGATAACAAGATGGTATAGCTGAAAGAGTGACTCTGCATTAGAACTACAGTATTTAGACTCATGGCTGAAAAGATCAGTATAGTCTATTATACATGATTTTTTTTTCCTGTTTAGCTCCAAGAAAATCCAACTTCAAATGGTTTGTCATATATGTATATTTTATGATCAGCACATTTAGAGTACTTATGGTAATATATCAATTGATTGAATCCTATAATTGATCTCTGAAGTATTATTCAGGGATCAAACAATAGCATAATTTTTAATGGAATTATAAATATATGCATATCTATATGGTATGATTTATAAATAAAATACACATATATGTATTACATTTGCAATATTTTTATATATACACATTCTTGGCAGAAGCCCATAAAAATTCTGGATTCCTATACTACAGAATCATAAACATCATTGTATTTTATGGACTTTTTCTACTTTCTATGTAATAAGATTATTTTTTTTGAATAGTGGTGTTTCTTAGTTTTGACAGTCTATAGAACAAAGGGTAAGAATCAGCTGTCTTATAAAACTCAATACAATGTATCCAATTTTGACTTATGTCTATACATGTTGAAATATATAGCATGCCTATATGTCAGAAGTCTTGCTCATGTGCTTATATGTGTGTATGTTTGCGTTTATTGGGACTTCTATTTGCATGTGATAGCAACCTACCTGAAAATAACAGGGAAAAATAAGAATGCGTAGGTTCATATAACCAAACTTCGGCAAGGGCCGGGTGCAGCTGTGATGCAGGGATGTTTGAAACCAGAGATTTTAGTGCCTTCAGGAAGTTCTGTGGTTGACAGTGTTGAAATCATTTTCCATACTACCAAGAGTTTATTTTACTTAGGTTGGAAGCATGGCTGCCAGAATACGAGATCCTCAGACATCAGCATGTTCACCATGATAGGAACATGGTGTGTCTGGTCCAAGGTGAAAATAATCTTGGAAGGGAAATCATCAGAGTTGGGTAAGGAAAGCAGAGATATGCTAGACAATCAATATGGGAAAGGCTTATGTTAGGAAAGTAAACGTTAATAGAACCCTTGCCAGACAGAACAAAGATTAGAAAGGTGAACTGCAGGAATTTCAGAAAGACCAGAATCCTGTAAAATTAATATCCGTGGTTTCTATTTCCTGGTATACCTGAGTGGAGTGAGTTCTTTTTAGGAAGATGTCCAGAAATTGCTAACAAAAACCTATTTCTTTACTCTTTCATCACCAATGCATGTCTGATCCATTAGAAGTCTTTCTTTTCCATCATACCACAGAAGTTCTGGCAGCTCGGCTTACTTTCATGTGCTGCTGGCATTTCACTAAGCAACCAAAGTGTGAGTGCTATTCCCAGCTGCTCAAGCTTATACTTTAAATTCAAAATCTCTAGAAAGTATACTCATAACTAATAAATTTGGACAAATCCAAAATTATATTTTTCCTCCTTAAACTAATATCCTTGGAATCCATCACTTCACATACTCCAAAGTTTCTGCCAATGTATATTGGGAAAATCTTGCAAATTATTTGATATACATGTATCTCCTAGGACAGACTTTAATTTGTCTTCCTGAGTTGCTAGGGTATGACACTAAATATAGATCTGTAAGTATTGAGAGTGGATGGCATGAGTCCTGAGAGGAATCAACTTTCCTTACAAGGCAACTCACTCAAATGAGATCATTATAGGGTCTTCAGAAAGTGCAAGCAGTCACAGAAAGTATGTTTATATGGCAAGAGAGGCTCAGTGGCATCTTGGGCTGCAGGATACTCATATTTTTGAGAATCCAAACAAATGTCTGTATTTCAATTCTCAGGGAACTATTATTTCCCAATCAATGTCTTAACTTAAGGATAAGCATTTGATAAGGCTATAAACTCAACCTACATTGTAATTCAGTGACCCACAGGATCAAAATTTGTTTCTGATTTTCAGTAATGCTTGTCTGCAACTACAAGAAGAAAGAGATCATTTCAGGTCAATAATAGAAGCTCTCTGATTGCTGGCTATACCTTCACCTGAGAATTTAAACCCTGTACTTACAATTTTCTATAAGTTCTTCTTTACAATATGACTCAGACATTCTATATTCATAGTCCTTATATTATTTTGCCAAAATGTTTTATTGCAATAGTGACATGGTCATTCAAATCTTGTTTTAATCATCATGTCATTTCAAACAATAACAAATGTAAATCTGTAAGTTTAAGCTTTTTTTTTTTTTTTTTTTTGCCACTCTATACCAGTATCTTACATATTGGTAATGAGATCACCACTGCTTTCAAATCTAACTAAATCAGAAAACCAATCCCAGATTCTCAAATTAGGGATTATTTCTTTAGAATCACTGCTGGTAACAAATGTTGATTTGGTTAGGTTCAGTTTGGAAACTGAAGTCACTCCAGGATATAAAATGAAATGACATTTACTACAGGGTGTTAGAAACTTGTATAACATATTGAAGCCTGAGGGAGCAAACATCAGCAAAGGCATTTACCAAAAAATCTGGGTGTGTTAACATGAGAGAAAAGTTGTCACCAATAGTCCTAGCTTTCATCAACAATGAAGTTCTCAGGGGACTACCCCAAACCTTTTTTTAAAAACACAAAACCCAACCCTGTCCGTAGCAGCCAACTTTTCTTTTTCTTCCATCCACCGCAAATCATCACAGTGCCTCTCATGGTGAAGTTTATCTGGGATTCTAGTCACAGGAGAATCTGGGAAAGGTAGCTGAGATGAGAATCAGGGATGACCTAAGAAGTTCTGAATATTAACAAACAATATCTGGATTATCAGATATAGCCATAAAAATAGCAGCAAAATTATTATTGATGGTAAACATTGAATGTCTGTGATTTAAGTTCAACAATAACACAAGGATACAAACTATTTCTACTCCCACACAACAATTTACAAAAGTTCTAGTTAGAAAACAAAGCTAGATAAAATGCATCCAAATAAAGGAAGAAACAAAAGCGTGTATTAATAGACTATATAATTGTCTATGTAAATAACCCCAAAGAACCTATAGTTAAATCCTTAGAATTATTTTGAGTCCTTAGGAAGGTAGAAGATAAAATATAATTAATTGCATTTTTTTTTAAGATTTTATTTACTTGACAGAGAGAGACACAGAGAGAGAGGGAACACAAGCAGAGGAAGTAGGGGAGGGAGAAGCAGACTTCCTGCTGAGCAGGGAGCCTGATGCAGGGCTTGATCCCAGGGTCCTGGGATCATGACCTGAGCCGAAGGCAGACGCCCAATGACTGAGCCACCCAGGCACCCCTGAATTTCTCTATACTCACAGAAAAGTAGTTCATAAATGTTATTTAATTAAAGACACTATTTACAAGACCATTAAAATATAAAGTAGATAGAAAAAACCTAGCAAAAATATTTAAGATATTTATAAAAGCTTTAGAAATTTATTGAAAGATATTAAAAAGCATTTAAATAAGTTAAAATAACATAAATACAATATTCATGGCTTATTAAAGGTATCAATTCTTTTCAAATCCTGATGGGGTTATTTTTGAAACTTGGTCAGTTAATTCTAAGATTTAAATAGGAAAGAAAAGTGCCAAGAATAGCTAAGACCCTTAGAGGTATAAGGTTAGATGGCTTGCTGACCTGGTATCAAGAATTATTCCAAAGTTGTAGTAATTCAGATAGTGTAATAAACAGTAATTGCTCCTTGAAATTCAATAGACAATCCAGGAAAACACCCAAACAATATGGAAATGCAGAGTAGTGAGAAATAAAATGAGCAAAATGAGGCCAGGTCAGTTGGCTCTCTAAAAAGGTAAAAATTAAATTCGACCTTATGGTAGGCAGGATTCTACCTTCTACAGATGCCTCTAAGAGTCTCACTCTTTGGTTCACTTCCCTATAAAATCTCTTGTTAAGTATAAGCTGAACTTGTGAATATGGCAGGATATCACTCCCATGTTACATTACGTTACCTGGCAAATTGAGCATATGTAAGGAATGTCGCTAATCAGCTGACTTTGAGCTCCTCAGAGGACAAGTGATTTGGGGTGGGCATGGGCTAATCAGGTGATCCCTTAAAGAGACAAAAAGCAGTAGTAGATGCTCTGCTGCAGCCTTGAAGAAGTCAGGTACTATGCTGAGAGGAGTCCCTAGCCAATAGCTAGCAAGAAAGCTGGAACCTCAGTTATACAGTTGCAAGGAAATGAATTTTGCTAACAACCAGTAAGGTTGGAAAAAGATACTGAGTTCCAAATGAGAATATAGCCCAGCTAACACCTTGAAATCACCTTGTGAGGCATTGAAAAGAAAACCCAGCTATGCTATGCCTAGACTTGTGGCCCATGGAAACTGTGAGATAATTAATGAATATTGTTTTAAGCCACTAAGTTTACAGTAATTTGTTATACAGCGATAGAAAATTAATACTGATCCTTACTTTCATCACACACAAAATCGATTCCAGTTGTATTAAAAACGTATATGTGAGGGGTGCCTGGATGGCTCAGTTGGTTAAGCATCTGCCTTCAGCTCAGGTCATGATTCTGGGGTCCTGGGATCCAGCCCCACTTCTGGCTTCCTGCTCAGCAGAGAGCCTGCTTCTCCCTCTCCTCCCTGCTTGTGCTCTCGCTATCTCTGTCACTATCTCCGTCTCTCTCTCAAATAAATAAAGTCTTTTTAAAAAACCCTATATGTGAAAGGAAAAGACATAAAAAAATTTGATCACACCAGAGTAGAGGAATATTTCTTTATTTTTAAAAATTGTTTTTATTTAGTTGTTTATTGAAGTATAGTTGACACACAATGTACACTAGTTTCAGGTGTAGGACATAGTGATTAGACAAGTCTACACACTGTGCTATGCTCACAAGTGTAGCTGCCATCTGTCACAATACAACGCCATTACACCATCATTGACTACATTCTCTATGCTGTGCCTTTTAATCTCATGACTTAATCATTCTGTAACTGGAAGCCTACATCTCCCACTCCCCTTCACCTATTTTGTTCCCCTGGCAACCATCAGTTTATTCTCTGTATTTATGGGTCTGATTTTAGGTTTTGTTTGTTTATTTTACTTTTTCTGTTTGATTTATTTCATTTAGCATATTACCCTCTATGTCCATCCGTGTTGTCCCAAATAGCAAGATCTCATTCTTTTTAATGGCAGGTAGTCTCTCCATTATTTATCTCCATTTATGGATGGACATGTGGTTGCTCCCACATCTTGGCTATTGTAAATAACACTGCAATACACATACGGGTGCATATGTCTTTTCAAATCAGTGTTTTCATTTTCTTTGGGCAAGTACCCACTAGTGGAATTACTGGATCATATGGTATTTCTATTTTTAATTTTTTAAGAAATGTCTCTTTTCCATAGTGACTATATCAGTTTACATTCCCACCAACAGTTCATGAAGGTTCTTTTTTCTGCCCATCCTCACCAGCACTTCTTATTTCTTATCTCTTTTATCCTATCCACTCTGACAGGTGTAACATGATATCTCATTGTGGTTTTGATTTACAGTTCCCTGATGATTAGGGAATTATTAGGAATAATTAGAGGTTGAGCATCTTTTCAAAATGTGTCTTCTCGCCATTGGTATGTCTTCTCAGGGAGTCTGTTCAGGTCTTCTGCCCATCTTTAATTGGATTATTTGTTTTTTGGGTATTGAGTAACTCATTTATATATTTTGGATATTAATCCTTATCAGATATGTCATTTGCAAATATCTTCTCCCATGAGGAGTGTTTCTTTAAAATACACAAAAATGAAGTAATTTATGTTGAGTACATTAAAAATAAAAACTTTTTTAATCTAAAGACAAAATAAAGGGAATAAATAACAATCCAAAAACTGGAAAGAGTTTTATAAGAAATACCTAAAATTGACAAAGTGTTAATATCCAGAAGTTATTTAAAAACTGTTATAATAAATAAGAAAAATACATATAGTATAATAGGAAAACAGGCGAAAGAGATGAATAGGCATCATTTAAAAGAAGAAGGCTAATAAACATAAGGAAAGATGTTCACATTTATTAACAACAAAGGATTAATTAACAAGGGATATACAAACAAAACCAAAATGACCTACCATTACCCAAACTCCAGATTTTGAGGGAAGAAACAAAAGCCCTACCAGTAGCAAATGTTGGCAAAAATACAAAGTAACTTGAATACAAATATTCTTCTGGGTAGAGTATAAATTGATATGGACATTTTTGAGGAAAAATAATATGGTTTACTTCCTAAAGTTAAAAAAGTACATGCCGTATGATCCAACAATTCCATTTCAATTTAAATACCATAGAGAACCTCTCACACCAGTGCATGGCAAGACACAGTAAGATTTTAAGAGCTGTGTTGCAATGATTTATTCCTTGCATGTATTTTATAAGTATTATTTTGTATCTACTCAATATTTCATAAAAATATTAAAAATTCTTAGAGATAGTCTTTCATTGTGTTTTCTTCAGACCAATCACAGTGGTGAGAAAGAAAGAGGAGTTTCATTTAAAATAAGATTAGGAGTATTTTCAAAACTAGCAGGTGTTGTTTGTTCTTAAGGTCCAGGATCAAGGCAGAAAAAGAAATGAAAACCTTGCTTGCTTAACAATGAAATGAAATGCTAAGGGTATTTACCCAAAGGATACAAAAATACTGATTTGAAGGGTTATATGTTTATAGTAGCATTATCAAAAATAGCCAAATTGTAGAAAGAGCCCAAATGTCCATTGACTGATGAATGGGTAAAGAAGATGTGGTATATATATACTATGGAATTTACTCAGTCATCAAAAAGAAGGAGATCTTGCCATTTGCAATGACGTGAAAGGAGCTAGAATGTATTATGCTAAGCAAAATAAGTCAGTCAGAGAAAGACAAATACCATATGATTTCACTCAAATGTGGAATTTAAGAAACAAAACAAATGAATGTAAGGGGAAAAGAAAAGAGAGACAAACCAGAAAACGGACTATTAACCACAAAGAACAAACAGAGAGTTGCTGGAAGAGGGGATGGCTGGGGGGGGGGGTGGGCATTAAGAAGGGCAACTTACTTTGGGCACTAAATTCTACACCTGAAACTAACATTACAACGTATGTTAACTAACTCGAATTTAAATAAAAACTTGAAGAAAGAAGCGAATGCGAAAGAAGAAAGAAACTAATTGTAAGAATGTAAAAACCTCCAGAAATCAGGAAAATCAATATGCTATGATCCATACTATGTATGTCAGTTTGGTCTATTTAATCAGTATGCCTGACTAAAACTCTTGGTTGATGGTGAGGCTGTATGGTTTATCAGCAGGAAAGATGCTGGGATCAGCTCTTTGTATAAACTGTGGATAAAGTAGGCTGGGATAGTGGCAAAAGTGCTTCATATATTTGTCAGTATCTTATTTATGTACTTGCTTAAAATAATCCAAAATTTTAACTGAAAGCATTCTACCAGCTAATATTAAGTAAAAACCTACATAATTGCACAATTTATGGTGTTCATGAAAATAACCCAACTACGTTGAAGAAATATAACACTTCTTGGACAACAATTCTCCTAAAATCTTCATAGCTGTGTACAGTTTGATATATTGTACTATTGTTTTTTAAATAATAGAAGCAACAAGGAGTTGCACAGGGCTCTGCCTTATATTGATACTCAATATAGGCTGAAGGCATCAGACTAAAGTCAAATCAATAAAAGTGATTTTTGCCTGCAAACACTACCAGAAGTTCAGGTAACTATCTCTCTGCTGATTTATAGTTTGAATCAGGAATAAAATTAGATTATATGAAAGAGAAATAGGTATACTTCAAATGGTTTTCTCTAAATATTGCTTCTTTCATTGTATAATTTTATCAATTTGAGATGTATTTCATGAGTATTGACAATTTATCTCAGACAGATGAAAAGGAGTGGGGATCAGGTTAATAATTTCTTGTGAGGTTTGAGGAGTCCCTGGTCTTTACCACACCAAGGAAATAAACTGATGCAAGTTGGGACACAATTATTCTTACACATCCATTTGATTGTTCTTTAGCGCACTAACGTGTGAGTAATGGAGCTTGCAGAATTCTAATTCATTTAGGATTAGGCATTATGATATTTTTCCCTTAACAAAGGCACATAAACAATGTCGGTTTAACATGTAACTATAGCGACTGTTCGACGAAGTCACTGAGAACAAAGAGTCCTTCTTGTGTCCTCCTCTGTCCATCCAGTTCTCTCTGTCACTATCCCAAGAAGATTGCTTCACTTTAAGTATCTTGTACTGAAGGAATTAAGAAGAAAAGGATTCAAGGAAAAAGGCAGGTGGTTCCTGCAAGGTCTTTCCCTATTTATCCAAAAATTCCTAGAGCTTTTGTAGAAGCCCCACTTAGTGGACTTCTGCTTCTTTTTTAAATGATCATGAATAGACTTTACTCTCAGAACAGTTTTAGCTATACAAAAAAAAAAAAAAAAGCAAATAGTACAGAGTTCATTTATACTTCCTCACACATAGTTTCTCCCTATTATTAATATCTTACATTACTGTAATATATTTGTTATGGTCAATGAGTTAATATTGACATATTATTATTAATGTTTATAGTTTATTCAAATGTCCTAGTTTTGATGTAAAGTCCTTTTTCTGTTCCAGAATCCCATCTATGGTACCAAAGTGCATTTAGCAGTTATGTCTCCTTAGGTTTCTCTTGTTTGTGGTAGTTTCTTTGTTTTCGGTGACCTTAGCAGTTTTACAGATTATTGGTCATGAAATTGCAGGATTGGAATTTGCTGATTTTTTTTTCTCTCACCATTATGTTTTGCTTATGGGATCCCCAAAGCCCAGTGTCAATGTGCCATTTTCATCACATACTTTATGACTCTTGATGTTGACCTTGATCACCTGGCTGAAGTAGTATTTATCAGATTTCTCATAACAGTGAGTTACTCTACTTTTCCTTCTTTCTATACTGTATTCTGGGAGGAAGACATTGCACATAGCCCATACTTAAGGAGTGGTGAGTTATAATCCTTCTTTTTTTGGGTGGACTATTCAAATAATTTGTTTGGAATTCTTCTGCATGAGAGATGTCTTTTCTGCCCCAAATATTAATGTATTCAATCATTTACTCATGTTAGCATGGCCTTATAAGCATTTATTTTATACTCTTAATCCCAAATTTTATAATCCAATACTACTTTATTTTTTTGTTGCTCCATTTGTTCTGGCTTTGGCCATTGGAAGCTCTTTCATTTGGCTTCTGTATCCTTTGACAAATCCCCATCAATTTTTTAATACTTTCTATTTTCTGGAATTACATAAAACTCCAGGCTTATATTGTGTTATTTCTTGCTCTCATCTTGGAATTAGCCATTTCTTCTAGGAGCCTTGGTCCCTTTTATTGGAGAATGGTACTAGAAACCAAGAGCTGGGTGCTAGGTGTCCCTGCGGATGCTGAGGTATCATTTCTCTTAGGCCCACCCACTTGCCAGAACAACAACAAAAATATGTCTGTATATTAACACTTGTATATACAAATATCTATCTATATGTTTTCTATGCCGCCATCTATATCTATATTAAGTAAACCATAAGCTCCTACTGATGTCTGCAATTTTAATCCATTACCACATGAATGATTCTAACCTCCTGCCTTTGCTTACCTGCATTCCCCCACTCCAATAGTGAGAATCCTGGTTTCTATCATATGCCACCTGCTAACTCAATTGCTCACTTATAACATACATGTATAGCAGTACCAGAAGTGTTAAACCATAGCCTCATGGTAAATACTTTATCAACTGGAAGGCAATGTTGTGTGCAATTCCTTTTACCTTTAGACTTACAGATTCCATTACTTTTGAAAGTTACTTAGATCGTCACCTTATTCCCTTCCCCCTTCAGGGAGGTTTTCCCACACATTTATAACAATATGGGTGGACTCTCTTGTTATCGTCTGCATTTGTTCCTTGGAGTCCCCAGCCTCCTAAATGATCTTTTAAAATTTGCATTATTGAAAGCTCACTTTTTGTGTTGTAAACTTCTACAGGTTTTGAAAAATATCTACCATTTCAGTATCATACAGAATAGTTTCACTACCCAAAATAAATCCTCTGTGTATTCACTCCTCCTGTCATACTGAAACTTTGGAAAATAATATTTTTTTCTGGTTTCTAGAGATTTGTCTTTTTCAAAATGTCGTATAATTGCCATCATACAGTATGTAGCCTTTTCAGACTGGCCTCTTTCATTTAGCAACATGCATTTAAGATTCCTTCACATCTATTTGTGGCTTGATAGCTCATTTTTTATCACTGAAAAATATTCCATTGTATGAATTATCACAGCCTGCTTATCTAATTACCTATCATAGAACATCATGGTTGCTTTCAGTTTTTGATTATTATGAATAAAGCTTCTCTAAATAATTTTGTGGAGGTGTTAGAATGAACATAATTTTTCAACCCCATTGGGTAAATACCTGGTAGTATGATTATTGGATCAGATGGTAAGACTATTTAGCTTATGCCAAACTGTCTTCCAAAGTGTCTGTACCATTTTGTATTCCTACCAGCCAGAAATGAAAGCTCCTACTGCTCTACGGCCTCATTATGTATGAATATAGTTCTGGTGCTCGCTATGTCTTTTTGGATCATGCTTTGTCTTGCTTTGTAGCTTCTTTACAATTTTTTATTGAAAGATGAGCATTGTGTGTCATGAAATGGGAAGTGAGCTGAACAGGCATTTAATATGAGGTTCCTGTTAATCTGGACAGGTGCTGGGCTGTATTTAATGTTTACTGTAGCTGTAGATGCCAGAGGCTCCAGTTTCCTCAAATGTCTTTTTGTTTGTTTTATTTTGTTTTGTTTTGGTTGAACCTTGTTGTATTTATTTTCCTTAAGTACTCCTTGTTAAATACTATGTGTGCCTTGCATCTTTTTTAGTTATAATTCACTGTTTTACTGGAGCCCTGTTGATATGGTGGCAAGGTGTGGAGAAAGGAACCATTCTATAATGTTGTTATTATATTACAGTCTTTAAGTGGGCCTAAGTGCCTGGGCTTTGACCTTAGAAGTGTTTCTTAGTGTTCCTCTACCCCCCTTAAGTGAGATAGGGTGTCTGAAGGGAATTTGGCAATTTATATTTCCCCAAGATGAAAAAAGAGTTGTTTCTTCTGGAGAGCAGGGTTTCGTTATGGGAAATGCTATGGGAAATATAGAATACTGGATAGTTGGGAAAACATTACTGAATTTCATATCCAATTTTATTTATTAGTATTCATTTTCAAATCCATACTGTCGGTGAATCATCAGCACCTGGTTAGCATCACATCCATGGCCTTTTAATCTGGTGAGATTTCAACTTCTCTTTTACCCAGCTACTTTCTTGACCTTATTATGGGTAAATGGAAGTCATGGGAGGCGGTTTTAAGGAACTAACATTCAGACTAAAACCTAACATTGTCATAGGATTTCATGAGATAAATAATGGGATGGAAGACAGTTCTATCCAGAGAGAAGGATATCTGTGAAAACATTGTCCAGGAATCAACATAACTAAGAAAGACACAGCAGGCCAGACATGCTAGAGTGTAGTGAGGAAGAAATGGATGCTTGTGACTCCTTTCAATATACACACTTGTGAGATCTTTGCAATTACTCAACACTGTTAGCTAATGTAATTAAACAAAAGAAAAAATTAGAGGCGTGAGAATTAGAGAGGAAGAAGTATTTGCAGACAATATGTTAGTATACTTAAAATGCTTAGAGAATCAGTGACAAAATTAACTCAAACAATAAAAGAATTCACTGAGAGCGTACAGTATCAACTTAATATGAAGAACCAATAGTTTTTATATACATGAAGGATAACTAGTCATTGCAGAATATATTGTTTGAGAAACTATTTATAATAGTAAATGAAAGTAAATTATTTAGGAAGAAAGTTAAAGAACTGTTTAAAATCAATATGGGAAAAATTTTAAAGCACTTCTAAAGGACACAGATAAAGATTTGAACAATTGTAAGACACCCTCGTTCTTAGATAATATGACTCAACATCATATAGATTTCAGTTTTCCCTAAATATTAAATATTTAATGCTATTCCACGAAATTATCCACAAACTCCTTTTTTATAACTTATTTTATTTAAATTCAGTTAGTTAACATATAGTGTATCATTAGTTTCAGATGTAGAGTTCAGTTATTATCAGTTTCATATAACACCCAGAGCTCGTTACATCATGTTCCCCCCCTTAATGCCCATCACCCCGTTACCCCATCCCCCCACTCTCCTCCCTTTTAGCACCCCTCAGTTTGTTTCCTACAGTTAAGAGTTTCTTATGGTTTGTCTCTCTCTCTGATTTCATTTTATTTATTTTTCCCTCCCTTCTCTTATGATCCTCTGTTGTGTTTCTTTTATTCCACATAAGAGTGAAACCATATTATAATTGTCTTTTTCTTTTTTTATATAATTTTTATTTTGTTATATTAGTCACCATACAGTACATCCCCAGTTTTTGATACACTGTTCCATGATTCATTATTTGCACATAACACCCAGTGCGCCATGCAATATATAATTGTCTTTTTCTGATTGACTTATTCCACTCAGCATAATACCCTCCAGTTCCATCCATGTCGATGTAAATGGTAAGATTCCATCCTTTTTGATGGCTGAGTAATATTCCATTATATATTGTATCTTCTTTATCCATTCATCTGTCAATGGACATCTGGACTCTTTCCATAGTTTGGCTATTGTGGACATTGTTGCTATCAACATTGGGGTGCAGGTGCCCCTTCAGATCACAACATTTGTATCCTTTGGGTAAATACCTAGTAGTGCAGTTGCTGGGTCATAGGGTAGCTCTATTTTTAACTTTGTGAGGAACCTCCATACTGTTTTCTAGAGTGGCTGTACCAGCTTGCATTCCCACCAACAGTGTAAGAGGGTTCTCCTTTCTCTGCATCCTCGCCAACATTTGTTGTTTCTTGATTTGTTAATTTTAGCCATTCTGACTGGTGTGAGGTGGTATCTCATTGTGGTTTTGATTTGTATTTCCCTGATGCTGAATGAACTTGAACATTTTTTTTCACGTGTCTGTTGGCCATTTGTATGTCTTCTTTGGAGAAACACAGTGTAGGTTTAGAAGGTACATACCTCAATATCATAAAAGCCATATATGAAAAGTCCACAGCAAATAGCATTCTCAATGGGGAAAAACTGAGAGCTTTTCCCCTAAGGTCAGGAACATGACAGGGATGTCCATTCTCACCCCTGGTGTTCAACATAGTACTAGAAGTCCTAGCCTCAGCAATCAGACAACAAAAAGAAACAAAAGGCATCCAAATTGGCAAAGAAGAAGTCAAACTCTCAGTCTTCAAAAATGACATGATAATTTACATGGAAAACCCAAAAGACTCCACCCCAAAATTACTAGATCTCATACAGGAATTCAGCAGCGAGGCAGGATATAAAATCAATGCACAGAAATCAGTTGCATTTCTATACACTAACAATGAAACAGAAGAAAGAGAAATTAAAGAATCAATTCCATTTACAATTGCACCCAAAACTATAAGATACTTGGGAATAAACCTAACCAAAGAGATAAAGGATCTGTATTCCAAAAACTACAGAATAGTCATGAAAGAAATTGAGGAAGACACAAAGAAATGGAAAAATGTTCCATGCTCATGGAGTGGAAGAACAAATATTATTAAAATGTCGATGCTATTCAGAGTAATCTATACATTCAATGCAATCCCTATCAAAATACCAGCAACATTTTTTCACAGAGCTGGAACAAATAATCCTAATGGAACCAGAAAAGATACCGAATAGCCAAAGGAATATTGAAAAAGAAAACCAAAACTGGGGGCATCACAATGCCAGACCTCAAACTCTATTAAAAGGTGTGATCATCAAGACAGTATAGTACTGGCACAAAAACAGACACAGAGATCAATGGAACAGAATAGAGAATCCAGAAATTGACCCTCAACTCTATGATTAATGAATCTTCAACAAAGCAGGAAAGAATAACTAATGGAAAAAAGACAATCTCTTCAACAAATGGTGCTGGGAAAATTGGACAGCCACATGTAGAAGACTGAACCTGGACCATATTCTTACACTGTACACACAGATAAACTCAAAATGGATGAAAGACCTTTAATGTGAGACAGGAATCCATCAAAATCGTAGAAGAGAACACAGGCAGCAACCTCTTTGACCTTGGCCGCAGCAACTTCTTGCTAGACACGTCTCCAAAGGCAAGGTAAACAAAAGCAAAAATGAACTATTGGGACTTCATCAAGATAAAAGCTTTTGCACGGCAAAGGAAACAATCAACAAAACCAAAAGACAACTGACAGGATGGGAGAAGATATTTACAAATGTCTTATCAGATAAAGGGCTAGTATCCAAAATCTATAAAGAGCTTATCAAACTCAACACCCCAAAAACAAATAATCCAGTCCACAAACTCATGTATGAAACAGGTTGACACTTCATTTCACATGGTAAAATAAATATTCAAGATTTCGAAGCTGAAACAGAAAAGCTATAAGGAGGGAATCATACAAATCCAAAGGTAAAACTGCTTGATACAGGTGCTTAAATAGATATGCAGGCAGTAGAAATGTGCTCTACCACATATTTAGTATATAGGGTTTTTAATAAACATTGTTGATGGCTGACTGAATAAATAACCATCGGAAAAAAGTAAAATTTGATCCATATCTCATAAGAATTAATTCCAGATGAATCAGAGATATGAATGCATAAATGAACTCTATAAATATTAAAAGAAAGTATGAGTAAATTATTCTATAACATACATATAAGATTAGACTTTTGAACTATGGCTCAAAAATCTATTTTTAATCAAAGAAAAGATGGACAAATTCAGCTACACACACATACACACACACACAAACACACAAACCTGTACAGCAACAGCAACAAACACACAAAACACTCTAAGCAAAATCAGTCAAATGACAAACTTAGAGAAGATACTTGCAAAAATGACTAACATCCCCTAAGATATAAAAAATATTTAAAAATTAAGGAAAGATGGATTAATAGCCCACAGCCCATCAAAAAATGAGTAAAAGATAAAAACTGGTAATTCATTTAATAAAATATAACAGTTCCATTTAAAAACATTAAAGTATCTCCCACTCAAAAGACAGAGATGCAATTGTCAGATTACCAACTACTAAACCCCTTGACAATGTCTGTTGACTGAACTAAGCAGGCATTCTATACCATTGCACCTGCGAGTACAGACTGATAATAAACTGATGCAACCCTTATGTAAAAAGTATTTGGCAACTTCAAAAACAAAAATATTCTTATGTATTTATCTTCAGGACCAGCATCCCACTCCTTGGAATTTACTTTAAAGGTAATACTTCCAGCAATTCAATTTATATATTACACACACACACACCACACTACACACACATAGCACACACACACACAAGGTTATTCATTGCAGCACTGTTTGTAACTGCAAAAGAAGAGTAAAGGAATAAAAACAATGGAAGGAAAAACAGCCTCCCTGTAGTTTCCCCAAACAACCTACAATCTAGGCACGCTGAAGTCTTCACTTTTTTCCCCTATGAAGCTTTCCACTCTTCTGTGTGACTTGGAGTCTGACAAAACATAGACAACAGTGGCTGACTCCCTTTTTATAGCAAGCAGAATAAATAGACTTTGCTTTTCTGTTGTAATTAGCCTTCATTTATTTCCACAATACTAAACCCCATGCATGAAATAGCGGGAGCCATTATCCCAGAAAATGAATGGGAAGTATCAGGTACCTCAGAAAATGAAAGAGGATGGCATAGGGTAAAAAGTCAAAGTGTGGTTGAGAGATATTATGACAAGCATTTCAATCCTCACATTCCTTCCTTGAACCTACCCATATAGAAAGCAAGGGTATATACTCTTCTCTAGCTCTGCTTCTAGAAAGTCAGAAACAAGGCTGTATTCCTTAGCCAGAGGATCATACTATACTGAACTGGGAAACCAATAGTCTCAAAGCTAAAAAAGAAAGGTAATAATATGGGTAATTGAAATCCTCAATTACTAAGTCCCTCTATGACTAGCCTACAGTAAAGCATAGCACTGGGCAGGTGCTGTTTCTATGAACAGAATGTCTAAGCAAATTTTTGTGGCTCCATCTCAAGGATGAATGGGCAAGCAAATTTGAAGAAGGTTTTTAATAGGAAAGATACAAAAATCATACAGAAAACTAAAAGGCACTCAGAGGCAACAGAACAATCAATAGAAAAATAAAGCCAACTAACAACATCCTAGTTATTATCTTCAGAGAAATAAGAAAAGGTATTGGACATGTGAAATAAGGTATCTTAAAAGAATGCATATTCTTGGAAATAAAAATATGTTAAAAGAAATAATCACTACAACAAGCGATTTCGGGTCTAGGTTGAAGAAACTTTTTCAGATAAAACAGCAACAATAAGAACAACTACAAAACGCAAAATAAAGAAAAAATAGAAATAAGATTTAACTGATGCAGCCTCTGAATAATATGAATTACAGAAAAACTAAAATAATACAATAAAATTTCCCCAAACGAAGTATGTGTTTGCAGATTCAAAGTGAACACACAAAGGGCCTTACACAATGATTCCCATATAAATACACCAATACATGATATCACAGTTTTTTAGTTTTTGAGGAAAAATGATAAGATACATCATATTCCCAGAGAGTGAAGAAAAGCAGAAATAGGAAAACCAGTTGCATACAAAGACTTGGGGACTAGAATGATGGCAATAACATTAGAATCAACAAGGTAGGGGAGAAATACCTGCCATGTTCTGAGGGTGATGCATTGCCCAATACTATACAAGACAAATTATTAATCAAATCTTAGGGCAGAATAAAATACTTTTTCCAATATGCAAAGGTCTCAAAGTTTTTAACTCCCGTTCACTTTCTCTCAGGAAATTACCAGAGTGTGGACTCTATTCATGCATAGAAAGATTGAGTATCGCTTAAAATATCATTTATGCCCTACTAAAATAAAATATTTTCTCCCTAATCCCTGTCAGATGTTTCATGGAACTTCATAAGCTGATCCTTAAGTAAATATGAAGATGTAAATAAATAAGAGTAGATAAGAAAGTGTAAAAATGTTAAGAGGATATGCTATAACAAATAGAAATACTTGTCCTAATGGCATGAAATTTGACATTGTTTAACATTGATATAGACACACGCAAGTAATCCAATGGAACAATTTAGAGATCCCAGGAATAGAGCCCTGTGTATGTGGGAACTTAGATTATGGTAAATATTTTGTTAGATTTTAGCAGGAAAAAGAAAGGTCTATATAACACAGAGGACATTAAAGTTGTTTGCATATTCCTTAAATGTATTTTTAAAATCTAATCTTTGCACATTTATTTTTTCATTATAATTTGTAGAATTTGTAACTTCTGTGTATTTAAATATTGAGATTTTAATTATAACTGTTATAATATTATTATATATTAGAGCAGTTTATAAAATATATCCAATGGAGTATAAATACCATAACAGATTATATCTACCAGCATCCACTTAAAAATTCATGAATATGCTCTTTTTAACATTCTGAGACATTATATCATAACTTTTCCCCCTATGAACTCATATTTCCATTCCACTTGCCTTGCAGAATTTTCTCCAATTTACTATATTTTATGCTTGAAAGTTATTTATTGATTGTCCTATTTTTGTTCAATAAAATGTGTATAAAATTGACATTTTAACTTATGTTTTTTCCTATGACATTAAAGACCTGGGTATTCAAATATTCACTGGATTTTTAACTTCCTTTTATTAAATAACTTTTCACTGAAATATTAAATACATTTGTAAATACTCACAAATAAAAAATATATATTGAGATCATTTTCACATGTAAAATTACACTCACAGATCAAGAAATAGAACAAGACCAGCAATCAAGAAATCTCCTTTTCCCTCTTACTGCTTCCCCTCTAAGTGACCACTATTCCGATTTCTAATATTAGAGGTTAGTTTTGCCTACTTTTGATCTTGCTCAATATGTGCTTGTGAGAAACATCTGCGTTATTGCCCTATCAGCGGGTCATTCATTCTTACTGCTATTTAGGATTTGAGTATGTGGCTATAACATGGTTTATTTTTTTTCTCTGCTTCTGCTTTGCCCCCTCTAGCCTGGTGTAGTCCTCTAGGGTTTCCAGCTGAGATGAGGTGTTTACCAGGGTGCCTCTCTTAGGTGAGTATTGAATTCCAATTTTTGCAATTTTTGTCTTCTCAGCACTATTAACAGCATAAAAACCTATTTGACCACTAGGAGCAGTTCAAGAATTTGGCAATTGCCTTAAAGTAAAAACCAATATGATGCTAGACTTCCTTTCCTGTGCTACATTCTCACAGTGATTGCTGCTAGACCAAGTACCTCTCTCCCAAGTTTTGATGTTTTTTGTACGCATAATCTTCACTTTTTTTTTTCCCTCCAGCCCCATGAAATTGGCAGAATATCTGCTGGTTTCTCTGCCTTTTCATAGTGGTAGTCCCTACTTCGACTGTCTTTCAAGATACATGCCAAGAATCATCAGATGTCCCCAGGGATGAAGAGCCTGCAGGGTTGGCTCACTTGTGTAGTTAGTTCCCTTTCTCTTCAGGATACTGGTTTCTTAGTCATGTTTCCTTTGGGAATTTTCCATTGCCTTCTAACAGTTTTGTTTGGTGGTTGCTATTTGTGTTTTCTGTATTTTTCTGGCTATTTCTGGGTTTCTCAGTGGTACATTTGACTGCTATAATTATTTTATCTTAGCCCAATAGAAAAGTCTACCATCACTTTAAGTAAACTTTTTGTAAAAGCCTAACATACGCACAGGAAAGTGCACAAATATACATGGGCAGATGCAAGAATTTTCAAAAGTGAACACACTCTTGTTACAAGAACCCAGATAAAAAATAGAAAATAATAAATACCCTTGTGCCTGCTCATAGCTGCTTACTACAACCACCCAAGAATACCTACTATTCTACATCATATGTGGAATATCTACATACCTACATTTCTAACACCATGTATTAGTTTTCCTTCTTGTTGACTTTTATACATAAGAAGTCATTGTGAGCATTTTTTGTCACAGCCTTACTTTGCATGACATTTTGTTTTTCAGACAATATATTTTTGATCATGTTGGAGGTCTCCTTATTTTTGTTAATTGGTGAATTGGTTGATTTTCAACCCTTAAACCACCTCTGAATTCCTAGAACATCATTTGGTATGACACTTAGCCACAGTATATTATCTGGATTTGATATTATAATATGTTTTAGAAATTTTTGCTTTTATATTAATGAGGGTTATTTATTGCCTTTATGCTTAATGTAATTTTTCATATTTTTATGTCTATATTTCACTGTGTTTTCTACTTGAACCACCTGTACTATATTCTTTTTACAAATTCTTTGTCTTTCTTATTAATCTAGTGTATTTATCTTTGTATTTTCCTATTTATTAACATTTAGCTATACATGATTTCCTTATGTTTTTAAGAGTTACTGTAGTCTTTATTACAGTTTAATAAAGTGAACACTTTTATGTCTCTCCCAGTAATATTAAGACTTTAAAACAATTTATGCCTATCCATTTACATCACACTCGCCTTTTGTTTTTATGCATTTTAATTTATGTTTGAAACCCTACAAACAGTATCATTGAGATCCCCCCTCACTCTCACACACACCTACCGCGCGCACGCGTGCACACACACACACACACACACACACACACACGTTGTCCTGCTGCATGGTTACCTGTTCCCCTGTTCTTTATAACTTCTTTCTTTTATTTCTATCTGAAATTATCATTCTGCATAAAGGATGCTCTTTTATTTCTTTTAGAGCATATCTAGGTTGGCAATAATTTTTCAGCACATAAAGATGTCTTTGTTTATAGTGAGAAGTCATTTACCTGTTTTATTCTATTGTTGCTCTATGGCAGGTATCTTATTCTTTAGCTGCTTTTAAGATTTTCTCTGTCATTGGGATTCAGACATTTTACTAAGTAAAACGAGTTTGGCTTTCTTCATGTTTTTTTTCCTTAGAGATTTCAGAACATCTTAAATATATATGTTGATATCTTTTGTCAACTTTCTGTTGAATTTTCTTCCTTCTTTTTTTGAAATTCCATCTGAGTATGACATCTTTTCACTGTGTCCCATATATTCTTGCTCTTTTTTCTATAATTTTTATTTTTTCTCTATGCTTTAGTTTATGTATTTTCTCTTGGCTCATCTTAACATGTCACCAATCCTTTCTCCTTCTCTTCTTTAATATCTTATTATGTCAATTGATGATTTCTGTTATTGAATTTTTCAGTTTTAGATTTCCTATTTGATTCTTTTTTTAGTTCCAATATTTTCTTTAAATTCTCCATCTTAAAAGATATTTTCTCTGTCTTCTGCTATTTCTTTAAAAATCTTAATTATAGTTACTTTAAAGTCTTGTGAGCATACTCCAATATCTGAATACATATAAATCTCTCTTTTTCCTGATTTTCAGTTATATTTTCCCATATTTTGGCAAGTCTAATGCTTGTTGATTGAATTGTGTACATTTTGGATAAAATTTTAGGTGTTCCAGATGATACATCCCTCTTTCAAATAAAATCCACCCTGCCTCCTATTAGGGAAATAGAATGAGAAATCTTTACCTTAATTCAATCAGAAACAACTAAGTCAATCTATTTTGCAGATTTGGTGTGACTCGTATCTACGTCTGCTTTCCCTGATTCCTAGAACAAAATATCCAAGTGTGTAATTGAGAGGACAGTCCTCATGGGTATATCATTGTTATGTCCTGAACTGAAATTCTTTTTGTTCAACACATCAGGACATTCAAAAACTCTACTTGTTCTCACAGGGGTTTTCTTACTACCTTTTTTTTTTTTTAATCTCCTTTAATCTCGTGGCTTCAGTTTTCAATGTATTGAGTAGAAAACTGGTTTCATTTAAACTCAGTTCTCTGGTCATTTTTTTCTCATCAGGATCTTGATCTCTCAAGCCTCTAATTTTGTTCCTCAACTCCTGAAAAACTATAAAAGCTCTTCTGATTTCTCCATTCGCCCAGAAGCATTCTCTATCTAGTAAATGCCAAGGTTTTTAACGTCTTGTATATAAAAGATGCAATATATCTATAGCATATAATAGCACTTATCTACCTCTATCTATAATCTATCTATGTATCTATTTGTCTATCATCACTTATAGACATTTGTGAGAAAAAATGGAGAAGAGAAGATGGAAAACACAGAAAAGAGCTATAACAGTCTCAGAGTTTTTCTATACATTTGTTGATACTGTGGTAGTGGAGATGAAGTATGGTGATGTAACTAAGATATATTGCCAGATATGACCTATAGCAGTATTTCAAAATATTTGTGATGAGGTGACTGTTTTCCAAGTTCCCCAATCAGCTACAGACCAACACTTCATAAAGTAAAATAAAAGTAAATTACTACAAGATGAAGTGACAAAGAAAGACACAAAAATGTGATCCCATTTTTGTTACTGGATTTAAGTGATACAAATTATTTTGTTAAATTCCTGTAAGGATTTTTAAATATTGACTCTATTTCTATACTTATCTCATCCCAGGTTGGTAGCAAATAGTTTATTGACATATTTAAGTAACATTGATCTAGATTATGTGATGAAATAGAAATAGAAAGGGATTCAGTACTTTGGGGCTATTACTTTTGTATTAATATAAATATAATTTATATTGGTGCTTTTATGCTATTGGTATTGACTCTATAGCTTGAACAACTGAATGGGTGTGTTTAAAGCATTTATTCATATTGAGGAGGTTTAAAAAATTACTTTGACAGGCAACAATCTAAGTTGTTTATGTAGCATGTTAAGTTTGAAATGTCTTTGAGCATTCAAGACTGATATTTCATGTAGACACTTACCAATACAATCTCCCCAGTATATTTAAAGCTGAAATTATGTGGGATTTTATTTCTTCTATTAATAGTCTACTAGTGTAGTACCTTTTAAGTCATCTATGGCTGAAAAAAATCATTGTATATTCTTCCTGCTTTGGTGCTATCTTGTATTGAAAGCCAGGTTAAAAATAATTGTATATTCAAGGTTTGCTTCATTTTCTTCTAAAATCCAATAAGGTCGTTCTATACCAAACCTACATCTGTTTCTTTGTAACCATACTTTTTATTTTTCTATTTGTATCTGGATGATTTTGTAGTTCTTATTTTCTCTCTTTTCTAAAATTATATGAGGATGTCTGTCCCCCTGTTTACAAATATGCATCCTATGTAGCAATTGAAGAGCACTTATAATTTGTAAATTCCTATCTGTCTATAGTTTTGAAAAATGTTTTATTCATTTGATTAATCTCCCCACCAAGGTCTCTATGGAAATGCGCTTTTTTAAAAAAGATTTTATTTATTTATTTGAGAGAGACAGCACAGAGGGAGAGTGAAAGTGAGTAGCAGACTCCCTGCTGAGCAGAGAGCCAGATGTCTGGCTCTCTCCTAGGACCCTGAGATCATGACCTGAGCTGAAGGCAGATGCTTAACCGACTAAACCACCCAGGCACCCTGGAAATTCTTTTAATATTGGAAATGCTAACTACATTCCATATATTTTCACTTTTGCTCTTCCCTTTTCCTTTGTGATAGAATTGAAATTCTTTGGTTTTCTGGATCCTTAATTGACTCTTGAGCAATGTCACTTAGCAGTTCAACCCATACATAACTTTTATTTATATATCACTGATCAAAATTTTTTTAAAAAACATAACCTCTGGGGTGCCTGGGTGGCTCAGTCGTTAAGTGTCTGCCTTTGGCTCAGGTCATGATCTCAGTGTTCTGGGATCTAGCTCCACATCGGGCTCCCTGCTCAGTGGGAAGCCTGCTTCTCCCTCTCCCACTTACCCTGCTTGTGTTCCCTCTCTTGCTGCCTCTCTGTCAAATAAATAAATAAAATCTTTAAAAAAAAAAAACATAACCTCTTTTTGGGTATTTTTTGCATGCAATTATTCTAAATTTTCAGTCAGGATAATAACTTTATTTTTCTGCTGGTTGGATAGTAATTCTTCTCCTTATCGAATTTGTTATCTCACTGTTTTGGTATTAATTAGTTTTCTGGTCACATTTTAATTGAGGAACCTATTTGCCTAACCAGTATTATTTAAAAATCGTAAGCTGTCTCAATTAATAACAACCAGCCATTTTACTTCTACTCCATAATCAACACTTACATAATTTTTTGATAGATATTACTGTCAAGCTCAAGTGTCATGGGTGATAGGGGATAGACTAATCTAAGTGATGTCAGTTTAAAGCCCACATTAATTATCCTGGTAAATGTCACGGGAACTCCTCCAACTATTTGTATCAGTAATTAGAGGATTAAATAGTATATACTTTTCTTTACATTCACATTTAGTCTCCGTCTTATATATAATGTTCACCACTAGGCTTTATGTTGATTTATCTCTTGTCATTTTGGGTGCCTGAATTTTGTACTCTAGCAGATTCTTCAAAAAAATATTCATGGGAACAATATTTCCTGAGTTCTCTCATATTAATTACACATTTCTGTCACTTTTCCTTTTTCCCCCCTTTTTTAAAGTTTTCCTTTAAATTCCCGTTACTTAACACACAGTGTAATATTGGTTTGAGGTATACAATTTAGTGATTCAACACCTCCGTGCATCAGTGGATGTTCATCATAACAAGTGCGCTCCTTAATCCCCATCACCTATTTCACCCATCCCCCCACCCCATTCCCCTTTGGTAACCATCAGTTTGTTCTCTACAGTTAACAGTCTGTTTCTTGGTTTGCCTCTCTCTCTTTTTTGTTCCTTATTCCATAGCTTTTACTTTTGAAAATCTGTTGGCAGATATAATATCCTTATTAGTTCACATTTTCTTTCTTTTGGTATCTTAGATATTTTAATTCACATTTTTCTGGCCTACAGAATTGAGTTTGGAAAGTGATGAGGATTTGCTATTTTTCCCTCTATTTGTCTTTCGATTTGGTGTGCCTCAAGGGTTTTCCTTATTATATTTTTAAACTTCTATTGATTTTTGAGAGTATATTTCAGTGTTGGTAATTCTCAAGAACATGATATGTCCTTCCAATATGTCATCTTAATTGTTTTTGCTACTCAGGAACATTTCCTCGACTTACAATTTTTAGTACTTTTCTCTTTATTCTTTTTTAACTTTTTATGTAAATTCCAGTTAACATAGAGTGTAATATTAGCTTCAGGTGTACAATTTAGTGATTCAACATTTATAACAATACCCAGTGCTCATTACAACATCCCTTTACTCTTGCTTTGGGTTTCTTCCTTATAGACTCCCATTATGCATATGATGGATCTTCTTTGCCTATCATCTAAATTCTTCACTTTCCTTTGAATTAAAAAAAAATTCTTCCTTTAATTTTAAAAGTATTTCTAATTATATAATAATTACATAGATGATCAAACATAAATGTAAAGCTAAGTAAACTGTCAAAAACTGAATGTATCCATGTAACAACACAGAGATCAAAAAGCAGAACACTAGCAATGCAATAAAAACCTTTTCTTGTCCCTTTCCAATCTCCACTACCCACATGGCTAACAACTATCACGACTTGCAACAGCTTATTTTAGGTGTGTTTCTTTTTATGTTTTATATAAACAGAATTTTTATTTGAATACCGAGGCAATTTCTCTTCTTCAATGTTTTAAATGTAAAACTTCAAATTATTGTATCTTGGCTTATCTACACATTTATTGTATCTTTACTATTTATATTTTCTTTTTGATACATTTCTTTTTTTACTTGAAATTTTACTTTTATTGATATAAACTAGAAAAATGACTATTTTTTAAGAGGTTGCAAAATAAATGATGAAACATGTATCACTTGAATTAATCTAGTAATTCCAAATTGTACTGACCACAAAGATATTTTTTACAATATGTACTAATGATTATTCCTCCTAACAGAGGTTATGCCATGTAGAACTTTTTGTATGTGTGAATTTGAAATGCATACAGAAATATGTCAATATGAATTTGAATTACATTGTATCTCTTGTAGCTGACTATGAAAGTTGTTATTGGAAGATGCAGTCAACAAAGGTCTATTATCATATTAATCTGTTAGATAAAATATGAATTTATAATACCAGCTAGGAAACTTATATATTCTTAGCACCAAACAGCAACTACTATAAAACCTTGGCCAAAATATATATATATATTTGTTTTTTTCTTCTTTTCTATAATGTTTAGTATAACACTTTCATCTGACCTTATGAGTTATTATATGTGCAACATTTTGTAAACTGTAAATATATACCTAAATAATAAATGTTATTACAGCCACATTTTAGGTATTATAGATTGTAAGTTGATTTAATGCATGTAAACTAAATCAGTGTAGCTGGTGTACATTTCTATGTAACAATTTTCCTTAATTGGAAAAATTAAGATTCCCAAGTATAATTTCCCTTTATGTAAAACATTCAATACTAAATTAACATCTGTTTAAACAGTTGTCTAATCAAAATTCTACTGCTTCTCTGTGACAGTTAGTGAGAACTAAGAGCCTAGATAGTAAGTTAACACCGTATATTCATTCAGCAAATATTTTTGGACAGTTTTCCCATGCCAGGGATTATATTAGAAATTCAAAAATAAGACATGATAAATTACATTTTAGTTATGGAAGAATAATTGTGGACATGGTAGGAACAGCAACTACCATATTATTATAAACTTGGCCATAACCTAGGATTCTTACATAGAGTATATTATTTAAATTTGACAACCACCTATGATGAAAAGTTTATTTTATGCATTTTATAGATGAGGAAACTTGCGTTCAGATAGTTTTGATGGTCAACCAAAAGTTAAATATACAGAAAGTCCAGGAGCTGTAATTGGAATCTTATTTAACACCAAAGATCTTTACATTATGTACCATATGGTTAGTCAGATAAATTTTAATGTTCTTAAGTGACAGTGCTATCTAAGTATATAATTAATCTCTAATTTGGAGTTTTTTTTTTTAATTCAAAGTTAACATATAAATGCCCGTGCATTGGAACTCGGAGAAAATGTTAGTCTGTTTTGCAAAATTAATATGGCTATTAAATCCCAGTCTCTAATTAAGTAGTTATGTTACAGCATATTATTCAATAGCCTTATGATTTTGTTTTTAGATAACTATTCCGTTCTGTATTAAAATGTGTTAGTGTATTTTTTAAAGAAGAATGATACTTTTTCTTACTTCTATTTATACATGAGCAATTTATTGCCAAATCAAATAACTTCCAACTATTTCTAATGGCAATGTTAGTGTTTGAATAATGAGAATCATTTGTTAGGCTAAAGTGAATTTACTTCAGATTCCATTTATTTCTAGTGGTCAGTAAATCTTTCAATTTACCTTAAGGACTCAAGAAACTCATTCAAAGTTTGTCTAAAGGAAAATTATACCCCTAGTGGGAAACATTATTCTAGATGGGATCCTGCAGCAACCATAATGTGCTATAGTTACAGAGATTGATTCTACAGTATCTTTGGTGTATGTTTATATTTCATATTGTAACAGAAACTCATTCATTCATTCATTCATTAAGTCTTTGTAAGTTATGACAAATATATAATCATCCAAAATATAAGATTAAGTCTAAAGAAATAAAAAGGAACTGGTACATTAAAATTTATTCTCAGTTTAAAATGCTGATAGATTAGAATGTCTGAACATCTAGACCTTTCTGGACCATTATCAGAGTCAAAACTAGGAAGTAGGAAGTGACATAGACATATTATTTTATTAATTTTGCATATCTGTAGGAGAAGCATTCTGTTTCTTAGATATCTCCATTTCTTAAAAGAAATGGAGATATAAAAGGAACGGAAAGGTGTGAAACTATATTTTTCAAGAGTAATGTATGGATACCATTTTTAAAAAACCTGTTCACATATCCTGAGGGTTATTTAAATTATTTTTATTGTAGTGTTTCTTAAATATGTACAAATATAAACTATAAATTCTTACAACCATAAACTACAAAGCCAAAAGCAAATTTGTAAGTTAAATACAAGGAAAACTAGAAAATCAATAACATTCTAAGTAAAAGGATTAATTTGATATACAAGTTGACATTTTGTTGAAACTGAGATATTGTTCATTGCACTGTTACTGCACAAGTCCTTGTGAGTTTGGCATATCTATGTTGTCATGTAAAATATGATAAGTAAATTATTCCACTATTTTTCTCTAGTTGAATCATGGAAAACATTTATTCATGCATAATGTTCTGATATCATTTGATCCTCACATAGCAGTGATGAAGACTATCTATACATACGTTATTCTCTTTTTATTCTTATTAGTTTACTACCATTAAATCATAAAGATACCAAGACAAATGTAAATGAGAACATAATCATAAGCATTGAAATTGAATAGCAAGTAATGGTAATCATCCAAACCATTTTATTATTTTTTTTAAAGATTTTATTTATTTATTCAACAGAGATAGAGACAGCCAGTGAGAGAGGGAACACAAGCAGGGGGAGTGGGAGAGAAAGAAGCAGGCTCATAGCAGAAGAGCCTGATGTGGGGCTCGATCCCATAACGCCGGGATCATGCCCTGAGCCAAAGGCAGACGCTTAACCGCTGTGCCACCCAGGCGCCCCTATCCAAACCATTTTAAAATAAATTTAGATATTGTAATAGTTTATTATTGTTATTACGAATATCAAAACACACTGACCTACTTTAATGGGCATGGAGGGGTAGAGATGGCATATCTATCAACTAATCAGCCCAAGGGGACTAGTATATTCTGAATGAAGTTTGGAGATTTCTTCCTCTAATATCATCTTTACAATATATCTTTAATCCTCATTGTTAATTCCGTGGGTCTTTCAGGATTCACTGATATGCTAATTACAGAATGTCTATAATCTTAAAGCTGCAAATTATTTAAGCATTTCAACCATGTATATACTACTTTTGAAATTTCTATTCTTTTTCTAAAAAAAAAAGTCCAGATATCAGTACAATGGGGAAATTTTATCGTAATTCCTAGGTAGGCTATTGTAACATCCACAAACATATTTTTTATCTCAGTCTTTTAGAGGTTATAAGTATTGCAAATATCTTCTCCCATGATTTGGTTTATTTTTGCAATTTATAGTATTCTTTGAAAAAGTGAATTTAAAAAATTTTAATATAGTCAATTTGATCAATCTGTATGTGTGTCTGTGTGTGTGTGTCTTATTTAATATATCCTTCCCTACTCCATGGTGAAAAATACTTTTTTACATTTTTAACAGAATAAAATTTTAGTTTTCACATGTAAGTTCCTAATTCATTTGTAATTAAGTTTTATGTAAGTTATCTCCTATGAGCTGAATTATGTCCCCTCAAATTCATATGTTGAAGTCATAACCCCTAATATCTCAGAAAGTGACTATATTTGGAGATAGGGTCTTTAAAGAGTGATAAAGTTCAAATGAGTTCCTCAGGGTGGACCCTAATTCATTATAATTTATGTCCTTATAAGAAGAGGGAATTCGAGCAAAGACATACGAGGGATGCTCACACAACAGAGGAAAGACCATATGAGGACACAATGAGAAGGTGGCCATCTACAAGTAAAGGACAGAAGCTTCAGAAGAAATCAAATCTGCTGACATCTTGATTTTGGACTTCTATCCTCCAAAACTGTGAAAACATATTTCTGTTTTTTATGCCACTGTGCCTCTGGCATTTTGTTATGATAGCCCTAAGAAACTAATGCACTATCACATTTTTGCTTTCCATAAATATAACCAACCATTCCACGATTATTTTTTAAACTTATTTTATTTAAATTCAATTAGTTAACATATAAGGTATCATTTGTTTCAGATGTAGAGTTCAATTATTCATCCATTGTATATAACACCCAGTGCTCATTATAGTCTGTCCTTTTCCCACTGCTCTGCAGGATCGCCTCTGTCCATGTATCAAGTTTCCATTTATGTAGGGGTCATTTTCTTAAGACCTCTATTCTCTTCAGTCTATTTGTTTAGTTCTGCCCAATTTCACACTGTTAAAATTACTACAGCTTGAAAATATAACTTGATAGAGCAAATATTCCTACTTTATCATCACCTCAATCACTGTCACCATCAGTCTTTCTGATACAATATTTTTTTGGATTCAGAGCCAAAGTTATTAGAGTAAAAGTCAAGGCAAGCAACAGATAAGTCTTCCGAGAACTACAGATAAAGGAATTCCCAAGAATGAACAAATAAATTTGTGAAAGAAAAAAAAAGGTAACTGAAGTTCTAGAAATTAAGAATATAATTTATGAAATTAAAAAAAAAAACTGTGGATGGCTTAAACAAAGAAAACCCAGCTGAAAGTAGCCATGGTAAACTGATAGCTATATCTAAACAAATCACTTAATATGCTGCACAGAAAGACAGAAAAATATATCTGAAAAAGAAGGTAAGAGCTAATGAGAGAATGCAAAGGTTTAATGTGTATCAACATAGAATCATAGAGGGAGAGAGAAAATGGAGAATAATATTTGAAAGAAAATGGCTACAATTTTTCAAAATTAAAGAAAATAAAACTTTAAAGAGCCGGGATTTGTGACATATCACAAGTAGAATAAACAAAAATCAGTCTGAATTCAAGCACATTATAGTAAAACTTTAGAACACAAAGCCAGAAGAAAAAATGATGATTAGACAAGAACAAAATTCTCAGTTGCGTTTCTGTGGAGTGACAATGGGGAGCAGAGATGGTAGAATGTTATCTTCAAATTGTTGAGGGAAAATGGTTGTCAATCTACTCTTAATTTCCAAAACAGTAACTTTCAGAAAAATTATGAATTAAAATACCATCAAGAAAGGCCTCCGCTCAGGTAATTCTCTAGGATATATTTCAAAAAAGAAGAAAAGTAATCCCAGAATAAGAGCTATGTTGCCAGAAAGAATAAAATAATCAAATGGTAAATGTGTATGTGAACAGTTGAATACTTGATCTTCACCTGTAAGAATCCTGCAGGTCAAAATGTGATAAGCTTTTTACCAGGCAGGATTGCTTTAGCTTTGGCTTGTCACAGAGAGAAAGGGACTGACCAGAAACAACCTCATTCATCTTGGAGTTTCTGCTTCAAGGCAGGCATCTGGGTTCACAACAGGCCAAGGCTCAGTTATCAGACCAAAGCTTTCCTATTGGTACCCACTCTTAAGTACTGTATTCTTCCCATTTGCCTGATGCTCCTGGCTTCTGGCTCAGATTTCAAATCATACGTGTGTGTGTGTGTGTGTGTGTGTGTGTGTGTGGTGTGTTTTGTTTTCTTTTGTTTTGTTTTGTTTTCCTTTTGAGTGTGTGTGTTTGCGTTTAGAGGTTGGACTTGTGTCTGGGGAGAGATAAGATGGTAAGATCACCTAAGGGTCCTCCTGTACCTCCTATGAAGGCATACCAAAATCTGTTCTGTCCATATCTATCCTGGAAGAGCACCCAGAGCACCCAGTTGACCAAGACTTCTGGTCACAGATGTTTAACAATTTCTTGTCACCTGTGGATAACAAATGCGTCTTTTTAGTTATGAAGAAAAACAGTATCTCTAAAGCAAAGCAGAGTTGAATGGTTTTGTTTTCATAGAAGCAGGCACATTTCATTCTCCTTATCTTTTTTTTTAACATTTTATTTATTAATTTGAGAGACAGAGTGAATAAAGAGAAAGAACACACACAGAGGCAGAGGGAGAAGCGGGATCCCCACCGAGCAGGGAGCCTCATTTGGGGCTCAATCCCAGGACCCCGAGATCATGACCCGAGCTGAAGGCAGATGCTTAACTGACTGAGCCACCTAGGCACTGCCTCCTTATCTTTAAATGTTAAAAACAACTTTGCAAACATAAAGAAACTTGGAAATGACAACATATAATAGAAACAAAATAATGACTATAACATAATTTTAGAAAGTTATAAAGACATAGAGAGGTTTTCCTGTAGTAACAGTTTTCAAGGATTGCTAATAACCCCTTTGGCTGTTTTCCTAATTTTTTAAAAGTATAAATGACATATAACATTATATTAGTTTCAGGTATACAACATAATGATTCTAAATTTGTATACATTGTGAAATGATTACCAGAGTCTTAGTTACCATCTGTTACCATAGTTAGAATTTTGTTTTTATGAGGAGAACTTTCAGGATCTACTCTCTTGATTTCTTTTACTTGAACTCCCTTTACGTGTTTATTATGAGGGTAAACCAATACTTTTTGTGGGGGGTAGGGTCTAGATCTTTTTTCTCCCCATCTATTTCATAAGCTTTAATTGTTCCTTCCGGTTGCTAGTTACCAGATTAGAAAGCTCTACTGAGTATCAGATGTGTCGGTGTCATTCCAGGTTTGTCCATCCTGCAGTTGTAACTTAAAGCTTTACAAATTTTGTAGGCTTTATATGAAAAGATATACTACATCTTAAAAAGAAAGTTTGATTCATTAAAATACATGTTGTTAATAAGTAATACTCACTAACATTCTTTTCCTCTTTTTTTAGAATAATAATAATTAACCAAACTGCTGTTTTGCTTTCCCATTTAAAATGACTACTCCCACATAGACCTATGTTCAGCTTTACTAGACTGTTTCCCTATGGTGTGTTAATTACCATGTATTTTTTTCTCCCAAAAATGATAGACTGGAACCATAAACGAGTGCACTAAGGTCTATGATATTCCAGGAAATTATTACCTGTCCTGTTATTTTTTTGTTTTGAAGGTTCTTTTTATGTATTACAGGCCACTAATAACAGAGTGCTTTTCAGTATTTTTACTTCACAAGATGCAATGATTTGAGAGGTATTCATTTGAAGTGGTATTCTACAGTGCAGAGATATCTTCCTAATATAAGTGTGTGGTTTTTTTGCACGAGAACTGGTGAAATATGATGAGTTATAAATCATTACTTTTTATGAGACAATCTTACCTGACTCCAAAATGACTACCATGTTGTAGTAATTATTTCATCTGCAGCAAGTTAAAATTTTGTCCTTAGCAAACTCTTGGCTAGAGCCTGTGTTTAGTGGCCTGAACGTTTCTGCTATTACACTTAAAAAGGATAGCATGAGCCTCTCTGCCAAAGCTCTTTTTTAAAAGAGCATTGGCTAAGAAGCTTTGGTTAGGACTTGGCTTTAATTTTTTAAGAAGGTTGTGAGTCATATAAACCACTCTTCTGTTTATAAATTATGACATATATGTAGTACAAAATCTGCCTTAATGTAATTTTTTTGTTTTGTTTTAGTTTGTTTCATTTTGCCGTTGATAATTATTATGTAACATTTCTTAACAAACTTTATTTTTAAAGCAGTTCTAATGTTCAAAGTAAAATTAAGCAGCTAGTATAGAGGGTTTTCAAATATTTCTTTTTCTCCTACATACACAACCTCCCCCATTACCAACATCTCATACTACAGAAGTACGTTCATTACAAGTGATGAATCGTTGACTCATTTTCACCCAAAGTCCACAGTTTGCATTAGGTTTACTTGTGATGTACGTTCTCTGGGTATTGACTTATATTTAATGACATGTGTCCACCGTTGTAGTATCATAGGATAGTTTCAACTATCCTAAAACCCCTCTGTGCTATGCTTATTCATCCTTCCATCTTTCCTGGCAGTTACTGATCTTTTTGCTGTCTCCATAGTTTGGCCTTTTCTGGAAAGTATATAAAGTTGGAATCATAAAGTGTGTAGTTGCTTTAAATTGGCTTTTTTAAGATCAGTAATGTGTATTTAAAATTCCTCCATGCCTTTTCACTGCTTGGAAGCTTATTTATTTTTAGCACTGAATAATATTCTATAGCCTGAATGTGCTCAGTATATTTATCAAACCACTTACTGAAGGACATCTTAGTTGTTTTTGAGTTTTGGCAATTATGAATAAAGCTGCTGTAGACATCTATGTGATGGTTTCTGTGTGGATGAAAATTTCTAAATTCTTGACTATATAGCAAGGATCATGATTTCTGTGTCATATGGCAAGAGTATTCAGTTTTGTGAGAAACTACCAAATTGTCTTCCAAAGTGGCTGTATCATTTTGCATTCCCATAGCAATGAATGAACATTTCTGATGCCCCTCCTTATTGTCAGCATTCAAGGTTGTCAGTATTCCAGATTTTGGCCAGTCTAGTAGTTGTGTGGTGATATCTACTGATGTTTTAACTTGCAATTCCCTAATGGCATACGATGAGTATTTTTTCATATAACCACTTTCCATCTGTATATCTTATTTATGAAAAACCTATCCAGTTCTTTTTTTTCCCCAAGTTTTTATTTAACTTCTAGTTAGTTAACATATAGTGTAATATTAGTTTCAGGAGTAGAACTTAGTCATTCATCACTTACATTTTGGTTTCTTAAATTCCACATATGAGCAAAATCATATGGTATTTGTCTTTCTCTGACTGACTTATTTAGCTTAGCATAATACACTCTAGCTCCATTCATGTCATTGCAAACAGCAAGATTTCATCCTTTTTTATGGCTGAGTGATGTTGTATTTTATATATATACCCCACATTTTCTTTATCCATCTTCAGTTGATGGACATTTGAGCTCTTTCCATAATTTGGTTATTGTTGATAATGCTGCTATAAATATTGGGGTGCGTGTCCCCCTTTGAATCACTACATTTTTATCTTTGGGGTAAACACCCAGTAGTGTGATTGCTGGGTGGTAGGGTAGTTCTATTTTTAACTTTTTGAGGAAACTCCATACTGTGTTCCAGAGTGGCTACACCAGTTTGTATTCCCACCAACAGTGTAGGAGGGTTCCCCTTTCTCCGCATTCTCACCAACATCTATTGTTTCCTGTGGATATTCGTTCGGTTCTATGGCTCACTTATTAATGGGGTTGTTTGTTTTCTTATTGTTTTTGAAGCATTGTTTGTATATTCTAGATAACTGTTCTTTATTAGATGTGTCTTTTGTAAACATATTCTCCCAGTCTGTGCTTATCTTCTCATTATTTTGAGATTGTGTTTCATAGAGCAGAAGTTTTAAATTTTACTGAAGTCCAGTTCATCAATTATGTCTTCCATGGATCATGCCTTCTGTGTTGCATCTACAAAATCATCACATATTCAGGTCACCTAGTTTTTCTCCTATGTTGTCTTCTAGGAGTTTTATAGTTTTTCATTTTACACTTAGATCTGTGATGCATTTTGAGTTGATTTTTGTAGAGTGTAAGGCCTGTGTCCAGAATAATTTTCTTTTTTACTGAGATAGAATTAACATTAACATTATATGGGGTGTGTGTGTGTGTGTGTGTGTTCTGCATGTGGGTATCCAGATGTTCCAGCACCCCTTGTTGAAGAGACTATGTTTGCTGTATTTGATTGCTTTTGCTTTTTCATCAGAATCAGTTGACTATATTCATGTAGGCCAATTTCTGTGCTCTCTCTTCTGTTCCATTGATGTCTTTGCCTATTCTTTCACCAACACTCCACTGTCTTGATTACTGTCACTCTATAGTAAGTCTTGAAGTTGGGTAGTGTCAGTCCTCTGACATTATTCTCCTTCAATGCTGTGTTGGTTGTTCTGAGGCTTTTGCCTTTCCATGTAAATTTTAGAATCACATTGTCAATATCCTTGAAATAACTTGCTGGGATTTTTATTGGGATTGCTCTGAATCTACAGACCAAGTTGGGATGAATTGACCTCTTGACAATATTGAGTTCCTATCTATGAACATCCATTCATTTAATTCTTTGCTTTCATTCATCAGAGTTTTGCCATTTTTCTCACATAGATCTTGTACATATTTTGTTAGATTCATAACCAGATATTTCATTTTTGGGTATACTATAGTATTGTGTTTTGAGTTTCAAACTTCATTTGTCCATTGCTGAAAAAAGAAAAAAAATTGATATTTGCCTATTAATCTTATATCCTGAAATCTTGAAATAATTAATTAGTTCCGGGAATTTTTTAACAATTCTTTTGGTTTTCTACATAGACAATTATGCCATCTGTTAACAAAGATAGATTTACTTCTTCCTTTCCAACCTGTATAACTTTTATTTCCTTTTCTAGTCCCAATGCTTAGCTAGAACTTGCAGTGTAATGTTGACAAATTGTAGAGAAAGATGACAACCTTTGCCTTGTGTGTAGTATTAGTAGGAAAGTTTTGTTTCTTACGATTAAGTATGATGTTAGTTGTAGGTTTTTTGTAGATTTTTCTTTTTGTTTATTGTTATGTTCAGTTAGCCCCTGTATGGTACATCATTAGTTTGTGATGTAGTGTTCAATGATTCACTAGTTACGTATAACAACACCCAGTGCACATCACAACACGTGCCTTCCTTAATACCCATCACCCTGTTACTCCCCTCCCCTCTCCCCTCCCTTCTGAGACCCTCAGTTCGTTTCCCATGGGTTCATAGTCTCTCATGGTTCATCTCCCTCTCTGATTTCTCCCCCTTCAGATTTCTCTCCCTTCTCCTGTAGTCCTCCATGCTACTGCTTATGTTCCACATATGAGTGAAACCATATGATAATTGTCTTTCTCTGCTTGACTTACTTCACTTAGCATATGCACGCCCATGTTCATAGCAGCAATGCCATAATAGTCAAACTGTGGAAGGAGCCCAGACACCCTTCAACAGATGAATGGATAAAGATGTGGTACATATATACAATGGAATATTTTCAGCCATCAGAAAGGATGAATACCCACCATTTACATCGACATGTAGATTTTTCTTAAGTTGAGGATGTTTCCTTCTTTTCTTAGAATATCAAGAATTTTTATCATGAACATATGTTGGATTTTGTTAAATACTTTTCCTGAATCTATTGATAGGATCATGTGAATTTTTTCTTTTTGACTTGTTGATGTGATGTAAATGATTTTTGAATTTTATTTTATTTTTTTTTAAAGATTTTATTTATTTATTCGACAGAGATAGAGACAGCCAGCGAGAGAGGGAACACAAGCAGGGGGAGTGGGAGAGGAAGAAGCAGGCTCATAGCGGAGGAGCCTGATGTGGGGCTCGATCCCACAATGCCGGGATCACGCCCTGAGCCGAAGGCAGACGCTTAACTGCTGTGCCACCCAGGCGCCCCGATTTTTGAATTTTAAACCAGCCTTGAGTACCTGGAATAAATCCCACTTAATCATGGTGCATAGTTCTTTTTATATATTTTTTGATATGGTTTTCTAATATTTTGTTAAGGATTTTTGCATCTATGTTCCTGAGAGATATTGATTTGTAGTTTTCTTATAATGTGTTCGTCTGATTTTGGTAGTGGGGTAGTACCTCATGGAATGAATTAAGTATTCCCCCTGGTTCTATGCTCTGTAAAGAGACTGTAGAGAATTGGTATAATGTTTTCTCTAAATGTTTTGTAGACATTGGGTCCAGTGAATCCATTTGGACTTGATGCTTTCATTTTGAAAGGTTACCGTTTATTGATTTAATTTCTTTAACAGATATAGACCTATTCAGATTGTTTATTTATTTCTTCTTGTGTAAGTTTTGGCAGATTGTGTTTCTCAAGGAATTGGTCCATTTCATTTTGGTTATCACATTTGTGGGCATAAAGTTGCTTATAGTATTCCCTTTTTATCTTTTTGATAAAGGCCGTGGAATCTAGAGTGATGTCTTCTCTTTCATTTCTGGTATTAGTGATTTATATTTCCTTTCTTTTTTCTTCTTCTTAGTTATATGGGCCATATAGTCTGATTGATTATATTAGTTTTTCAAGGGGTCAGCTTTTGGTTTTGTTGATTTTCTCTACTGATTTTGTTTTCAATTTTATCAATTTCTGCCTTAAATTTTATTATTATTTTTCTTCTGCTAACTGTGGATTTAATTTACTCTTCCTAGTTTCTTAAAATGGAAACTCGGATTATTCATTTTAGAGTTTTTTCCTTTTCCAAAATGTGCATTTAATGCTATAAATTTCCTTTAAACACTGTTTTCACTAATCCCATGACTTTACTTTTGGAAGATTATTTTGGGGAAATATTGCCTTGATTCTGGAAAATTCATTTGCAAACTTACATGAAATCTATTTTCAGTAATTGCAAACTTGCATGTATATATTTACATGATAATTACTGCTAGAAGCCGTGGTACCCAATCATGTTGAATTTTGTACGTAGAAAATGTTTTAAGGCCTGTCTAATTGTGACCATACAGGTTTATATTAAGACTTACAAATTAAACAAAGTCATATTCTGGCTTTACATCAGCACTTGCCCATTACTAATATTTTTACAAGAGTTAGTCTTTTGTTGGAGACCATAGAACCAGATCAAGTGGGCTTATGCTACTCTTAGAATCATGCAGTCAAACATACAAGGACGAGGATGTTCATGTGTTAATGGACTTCTCTAATCTTTATGAAGTTTCAAAAGAATCTTCTCCAGAACACTCTGGCATCAACTACCTAAGTAATGCCATCCTTTTATAGAGTGGTATGTCAAAACCAAATTATAGAAATCATATTTTTAGCCTTCTTAAAAACATGGGGAAGAGGATTAAGTAACCAGGTGGAGAGCAGAAGCAGTTGCTGCTTTTCTTTTTGGGCACCATACTCTAGATGTATGATCAGGCCAACATTTTTTAAAGGCAGATTGTTGGCACAGTGGGTTTTGAATTATGTGGAGACTTGGTAAAAATACTGTTTCTTGATTCTAACTCCAGGTCAATTAAATGATAGTCTCTGTCCTAAACCCTAAAATGCAGTCAGTTGAAGAGCATTGTGTCATTGGAAACAGTTATAAAAGAATTAGTCTGTTTAAAACTCATTTGAATTCCCTGGTCAGTTACTGAGATACTTATAAAGATTGTCAAAGGTTTGTGTGCTCTTTTACCCCACAGCTAATGATGTAGGTCTTCTCCTTTGGCCTCTGTCCTGCTCTCAAACTTAGTCCACCTCATGTAAGAAATTGACACTACCTCAAAGAAACAGTATATGATCCAAAGCATACTCTGGTTCACAGAGTGTTATGGATCTTTGGAGTTCCTGTGGCTTGTAACCTTAGAGGATTTAATGTGGACTTACTTCATTAATTTGTCCAGAGGAAAAGGAAGTAAGACGGAAGTTCTAGTTCTGCTCATTTGTTGTATTATTGCTGACTAATTCTGGCAGAGGCAGACAAATGTGTATTTATTTTCTAAATTACTGAATTATCCTAAGTGACCTTGGAATCTTTTTTATTAGCAGAATACCCTACCCTTAGTGCCATATATGCTGGGTACGCCTTATGTTATTTCCTATCATAGCAAGGGATGTGCGATGTCTATTTAAGAAAATATAAAAATAAAAGGAAGCTGTCTCACAAGCATAGCAGGCATTTCTTGGTGTACAAATCATAACTTATCTTCATGGATAAGATGTGTGACTGACTAAACAATCAAAAAGGGTGTCAATTTCAATACGAAACTTTTAAAACTGAACTCAGAAAAAAGTAAAAAAAAAAAGATACAAAATGAATGTTTTATCTCATTAAGAAATGTCTGTTTTTTCCTTAGAGAAAGAAATGATTCTCCTATGTATCTATTTTAAATTGTTAATTTTCTTCATTACTGCTAATTTTTTTGCTTATCTTTTGCCCTCAAATAAGATTTAAAGCCTCTGAAAAGTCTTCAGCTTGCTTCTGTTGTTTGAGAATATTTTTTTGCCAGGTATATTTTCTTCACTTTGAGACATTCCTCTCTTCTACGACCTCTGATCTAAAGCAAAAGTAAGTGGGCACACAAGAGAAAATATGAATACTGTGCTAATTATGGATCTATGTATTCTGTGAAGCTGACATTATGCAATAACCTAAAACCTAATGAACTTTTCTCCTGACTGAAACTTTCAATTACTCACTCACAGTTACATTAGTCCTTAAATATTTCAGTTATTGCCACAGCTCATTAGAATGTAAATGAAGACCAAGGGTTGAATTAACACATTCAGGGCCTGATTAAGTCAGGATTAGTTTAGACAGATTTTCCTGCAAATGTCAGTTTCTCCCCTTGCACCTTAATAGTAGACACCAAATCAAAGCATTCTATTATTCACAAAATCTCTGTGTTGAGTTTTTAGTACACATGCATGGATTCGAAACAAGGACATTTCTGCCTATTTCTCCTACTAACAAGAGATCTAAAATGAACATGAATAATGTTCTTGGAATAAAGGCTTTTTAACCTTTGATTGTAGTTTCATTGTTTCTAACACTTCTTATTAGTACTGTCACATGTGCCTCCCAGAATACACCAGCCACACTACAGTTCACCAAAGAGGGCTTATATGGCAGCCCTGGAGTGAACTTAATGGACTGGTCAAATCCTGTCAGAAGACTAGCCTGAGGATAATTAACTTTTCCAAATAAACATTTAACACTAAAAATAGTACTGTTAATGATTGTCTTTATTTTTTTTAACCAAGAGGCCCACAGCCTTAACATATTTTGCAGTTATTAAATGCACTACTGATTCTCATGTGATTTTATATGCTTATACTTTTATGTATAAATATGTAAAAGCCTTAAAAATCATTAGCCATCCTTCAAATCCTTGTAGTTGTATAAAAACAACATGGCTCTATGACCTGGTTCTTTCACCATCCCCCTTGCTACTTGCTTTAATTGAAGCTATGAGAGCATCTGTGTCTGTCCACATAGAATGTGGACAGAAGACATTCTCCTACTCTTAAAAAGACAACTCATGGAGGGAAAAATGGTAATGGCGGGAGGGGGCAAGCAGAGATAAATATTTAATTATCTACACTACTGAGAGAAAGGAATGATGTAGGTAAAGAAAATCCACAGATCATCTAAATGTGTTGTTTTCATAATTTGTGTCAACCTATCTCATCAGTATTTTCAAATAGATGTAAAAATAAACAGTTACAGGTTTTATCTATTTTGTATTCTCTCTTCTCCAGCTTTTCTTTAAGTAGAAATTAAACATGCAAAAATTAGGTAAATATTAAAATGTTCAAAGACAAGCAGGGGAAGCAGAAGTGGTGAAAAGAAAGAAGAAACCTCCATAGTCCACTTACTTGTATGCACCCTATCAATAAGAAGTTGACACTTCACTAAGTGGCCGATCAGGCCCACTGCCACCCATGGTTTTTCAGGCAGGGTAGGAAAGCTAGTTTTTAGGACTATCTGAAGGATGCGGCCTCACCCTGGGTACAGTAAGCTAGTCAGCCACAACTCAGAACAAGTGATGATACTCTCCAGGCAGAAGTTACAAAGCATGCAAACCACCCGTGCTATGTGCTTACAAAAGAGGTAAAGGTAGATAGATGCTCCATATATTAAACCTAGCTTGATTTCACTATGAATTAATGTGGTTCTGACTTTTTCATAGGATTGCATGGGAGGAGTCAGGCAAAGAGGTTCCTGGTTCGATTTCTGGTCCCATTTTTATTACCCTGACTGATATGTTTCTCCTGATCTATCTTCCTTATAGAATCGCATTACAATTTTTATGGTGTAAAGTCAGCCCTGCGTCAGTGTCTCGGTATGAATATTCCCTTTAGATTAGTTAGTTGTATTGGTAATTAATTTGCAATTGCCCTTGTCAGAGACTGTCTGACACAGAGAAGGACTCAATTAAATATTGGTTTTTAATGATTTTATGAGTAACGAGGGACAAGAACATGGAGGTTTATTTCCATTTTGGTTTAACTGAATCAGCTAGGCCTTTGTCAATGGCTTTCATGGCCCTGATTGAGAATTTGGGCCTGTTTAGACTGCCTGGGCCTCTAGACGGATTAAGGGAAGGGAGGTATTCTGGCATGGGCTATTTCGAGCCTCCTCTGAGCAGAAAAGAATGAATTTCTAGGAAAACTAGAACTTTAGATTGGGGACCTGAACTTTGTAAATTAGGATAAGTATGAAAAAAATAATTTGGCTTATAGATTATACCACCTAAAATATTTTTCTCCTACTTCTCATTGGAGAACTCATTTGTTTTAGTGGGTTGAAGATTATTAGTTTTCAAAAAGTTCCCTCATGTTCAAAATTTTAGACCTTAGCCTTAAAAGGACATGAAAAGATAAGAATCAAACATCTAAAAAGTGATAAAGATAAGATTTGAACCTAGATGATGAAATGTGAGAGCTGCCCTTATACTACATTGTCACAAGGATATCCTGGTCATAATCTGCCTTATACTGACATTTTCCCAAAAGGGGTGCATGTTGACTATCCATGTTTTTGATAATAAAATTCTTAATGTGGCATTTCTTGGTAAAAATATAGAAAAAAGAGGGAGAAAAAGGAAACAAAGTCTATAATTCAATAAAACCCAGATGAATATTAATATCCTTTTTTTTGTCTGCTTTTACAATTTATATGCAGTTAAGTCAAATAATGGATGATTTTCTCACATACACTTTCACTAAACATATCAAAAAGATTTCTATGGCCATGAAAATCTGCTAAAATAATTTTTATTATAATGAGGTATTTTGTTTTCCTAAAATAGTATCAATACAGGCTTATAAAAAATATAAAACACATATAATAAGAATACCAATACTTACATTGCACTTACTTTGTGTCAGATATAATTATAAATGCTTAATTTGTATTATCTAATTCTAAAAAAAAAAACCTAAGCTTTCATTTACTATGTTGTAGTGCTTCTAGATTGTATAAATGCATGAATATATAAAAAGTTAAAAGCATTCACTTCCCCAAAATTAATTCTTACATAATTCACTAGAGTACATATATTTTATGGGTGAATTTAATTAACCCTCATTTATTGATGTATAGGTAGTTTTTACTTTACAGCTAATGGTATGTTGAACAAACTTATGTCTTAAGATTTGAACATATTCCTAATTATGTCTTTATGGCTGGGCCTCTCAATTTAGGATATGCATTATGGGGAATACAGTGATATGCCAAGACTCTCTCAAAGACAGAGTTGGTTTTTATGTAGTTTAATTTTTGCGTGGTTTAATTTTACTCTAAGATTTATGAAAAAAATTTGCAATTTAAAAAGAATCTATTCATTCCATTCAAAATGTATTTACTGAATGCCTACTATATCCCAGGAATTACTCTAGAAGCCAGATGTATCAGACACACTATGTGCACCTCTCATACACTCTTGGCTTCATAATAACTCCTAAGTTTCCTTCTTCCTTCTTTTATATTAGATCCCATCTCTTCAATGTAATTATAGTCTTTGAAATGCGTAATTTTTTCTCTTGAAATATGCACAAAGCAAATAAATAAATCTAATATCTCCATATCATTGTTTGCAATCTTGTATTGTGTGGTGAAAGTCTAGTGAGGAAAGCACAATGTGCCATTAAGAAATAGGAAATCTGTCCAGACAGAAATATAGTTGTGTTAAATCTAGAGCAGAGTCAGAGAGAAAAGGGCAGATTACTTTTGGTGTAATGTCACATGCTTAGTGAGAGGTGCTGGTCAGCTGGATTAAACAAGCTATACCATTAGATTCATCAGTAAATCTAAAAAGGGCCAAGCAGCTAGCTTTGTAAGTCATTGAACTTGTCACTGTGCATACAGTATTTTTAAAAATTTTGATTACAGGAAATTAAACAGTGACACTCATGAATGCATTCAAATCATGTCACAATTATACTCAATCAGATGTTATTTACAAACACCATTAAATTATGCCTCGTTCCATTTCTCAACTCAGCGAGTTCCCAGATATCATAAAATAACAAAATTTCTAGTTTGTGTATTTTGATGCTATTCTTCATTTACTTTAAAAATTATTTAATTGAAGTATAAAATCCATACAAAAAATGCAAACATAAGTGTAGAGCTCAATGAATCCTCAAAAATGGAAAGCAAGCATGTAATAAGCACCCAGATCAAGAAACAGAATATTTGGCAAACTGAACTCAATCAGAAGTACCCCGTTGCCTGCAAAATCCCCTCCTGTCATGAAGTCAACAAAACAAACCATTTCTGGGGCCCATCTGGGGAAATGGCTGCCCATGCTCCAAATGTTTATCTCCATTCTGGTATTTTAGATTGTCTAGACTGAGTTATTTTCTAGTTCTCTGATGCTTATAAAAATATATTTACCACAGTTTTTCTAGTTGTTGGCATAGGGATTGTTGGCCTGCCATGGACTACTATATTCTACCTGGTGTAATAAACCCTTGTTCTTCATTTTCTAAAAAATTATGCTCCAATTACAACCTACCATTTTGTCCATTTTGTAATACAGAGTAAGTGAAATCAATTTAAAAGTTGTCAGAGAGTCAAATGTGAACATTATTCCTGAGTAATTGGAAGTGAATATCTTTGGAAAGAAAGAGAACTAATTGTGTGAGGTTATAAACATTATATATATATATATATATATATATATATATATATATATACACACACACACACAGAAACATATATATATATATATATATATTTAAGATCAAATTATGAACACTTTGAAGAAAAATATTTTTAATTGATAAATTGATAAATTGAGTGTAAGTATAACAATCACAATAAAATAATGAAATAAAAAATACCAAATTCCTGAATCCTTTTTCCCCTAGAATTACTGTGCTAGAGAGACTTCCATAATAAATATACATATTAGATTATAGTAGTTATATCCAAACCATTTTGACTCAGAAAGTAAAGATTAAGCTGACAATGAAACATGTGCTCTTAAAGAACATTTTAATGATCTAAAAATGTATACTTGACCATCTGATTGAAAAAATGACATTAACCTCATTCTTTTTTTTTTGCCATAACTTTTTATTTATTTTTTTTCTTACAATAATATTTTTTATTATATTATGTTAGTCATTATACAGTACATCCCTGGTTTTTGATGTAAAGTTCGATGATTCATTAGTTGCGTGTAACACCCAGTGCACCATGCAATACGTGCCCTCCTTACTACCCATCACCAGCCTATCCCATTCCCCCACCCCCTTTCCTTCTGAAGCCCTCAGTTTGTTTCTGAGAGTCCATAGTCTCTCATGCTTCATTCCCCCTTCTGATTACCCCCTTTCTTTATCCCTTTCTTCTCCTACCGATCTTCCTAGTTCTTATGTTCTCATAGATGAGAGAAACCATATGGTAATTGTCTTTCTCTGCTTGACTTATTTCACTTAGCATTATCGCCTCCAGTGCCATCCATGTTGCAGCAAATGTTGAGAAATCGTTATTTTTGATAGCTGAGTAATATTCATTGTATATATGGACCGCATCTTCTTAATCCAGTCATCTGTTGAAGGGCATCTCGGCTCCTTCCACGATTTAGCTATTGTGGACAATGCTGCTATGAACATTGGGGTGCATATGGCCCTTCTCTTCACTACGTCTGTGTCTTTGGGGTAAATACCCAGTAGTGCAATGGCTGGATCATAGGGTAGCTCAATTTTTAACTTTTTAAGGGAACTCCACACTGTTTTCCAGAGTGGCTATACTAACTTGCATTCCCACCAACAGTGTAGGAGGGATCCCCTTTCTCCACATCCTTTCCAACAATTGTTGTTTTTTGCCTTGTCAATTTTTGCCATCCTAACTGGCGTAAGGTGGTATCTTAGTGTGGTTTTGATTTGAATTTCCCTGATGGCTAATGATTTTGAACATTTTTTCATGTGTCTGTTAGCCATTTGTATGTCTTCATTGGAAAAGTGTCTGTTCATATCTTGTAACCTCATTCTTAATCAGGTAGCTGGATCAAGGACAATGTGTTAATGTTTTGGCAAAGTAATTAGTTTTATTTCCTAATCTTATACTCATGACATGCTTGTAAACACTTGGGGATAAAGTAATTATCTAAGAATTTTATTAATAAATTTTTTTGTAAGCAAAATTTTTATTTAAAGACATAAGAAGTTCTGAAGTATGGACAAATATTTTTAGAGGCATGATTTTAGCAGTCAATTTGGTAATCAAAGCTTTCTGTGAAATATATAAAATACTGAATTCAACAGAGAAAGTGTTAATCAGAATTCAATTTAGAGTTACTTTTATATAAGATCTACATTAATACCTGTTTTGGCCAAATGAAAGAAATCTAATTTTTTCAAAAGCAAAAATAAAAAAGCAAAAATAGTGTTCCTTATTTGTTTTGCAGCAAGCTGCAGATCTGGTATTTACTGGGAAATGGTGAAAGTAATAATTTGTATTAAACTATAATAAATTGAGGATGCATAATATAATCTCCATGATAAATCTCAAAAGAATTTTAAAAAAAAAGAATCTATAAATAGCAATTTAACAGGGAGGAAAAAGACAGTAAGAAAAAATACTTTCTTAATCCAAAAGCAAACAAAGGTGGGAATACAAACTGGTGCAGCCACTCTGGAGAACAGTTTGGAGATTTCTCAAAAGGTTAAAAAGAACTACCCTACCACCCAGCAATCGCACTACTACGTATTTACCCAAAGGCTACAAAAATAGAGTCAAATGCTTTAAATATAGTGATTGACAAAATCAAATGTGTTTATATGTATATATAAGTATGCTTGTATGAATACAGAAATAGAGATATACAGATCTATATAGATATAAATATCTATATCTAGGAAGGTAGATGGATAGATAGATTTATTAAAAATGGATTTATTAAAGCATTTATTGATTTTTATTTTTGTTTTGTCTTGAGGGAGTTGGACTTTTTGGTCTGTGTGCTTGATTTCTGTTTGTCCCTGATTTTGAGCTTTTGAAAGGACTGACTAAAGTTTTCTACTGTGAAAATGAAACTGCTATTTCTCCTGTAAAATCTGTCATTTTTTTATTGATCTGTTTTGAATCTGTGTCATATCTTCTGGGGTATTCACTATATGATATATGAAATTTCTATGATGAGATGTGCTTAACAGTCCATTTTGCCAGATATTTGTATAGTTACTTTCACTTTCTGTTGGTTAGTGTTTTTAAGGTGTATCTCTTTACATCCTTTTATTTTCAACATTTCTCTATATTTACATCTAAGTTATGCTAATTACTATAAACAGTATTGCATAAGTTGCATAAAATTTAGAGACTTAAATATTAGAAGAAGAATGGCTGGCAAACATTTGTTTCATATCCATTTCAAGAAATCAGAAATGGTATCCATCTTAGTAAGTCTGACAGAACTAGAAGAGAAAAGAGCAAGTCTAGTATTATAGTAAGAAATTATACCAACATTTTACAATCTGAAAGAAGCCAGCAAAACAAAAACAAAACAAAAGCCAAAAACCCAGAAATATCATAGAAGGTCTAAAAATAAAATTAACAAATTTGACCAAATGAGCATATCTAGACTCATTGATGTTATCCTGGTTTATAAAGGAAGCCTCAGGAAATTTCAGAGCACTAAAATCATTAAGAGTCTGCTGTTTTTCCAGAGAGGAAAGAAGTTAGAAAGCAATAACCAGAAGAAAACTAGAAGGTCCTCAACTGCTTCGAAATGAAGCAGTTATAATTCTAAGTAATACATGGTTCAAAGAAAAGTGACAATGGAAAACAGAAAATATTATTTACTCTAGGATAAGGAAAATATTTCAAAACTTGTAGGATGTAGTGAAAATGTTGGTTAGCTTTACTTAGCCTTAAATTCCTATATAAAATATAAGAAAATCTGAAAATTAATGATATAAATTTTTATCTCAAGATGCTAGGAAAAAAAATTCAAACCTGAAGAAAGCGGTTGGCAGTAAATAGTAAAGATAAAAGCAGAAATCAATTAAATAGAAAACAAATGGACAGTAAGGAGAACAATAAAGCCAAAATTTAATTTTTTTCAATTCAATTAGAACTTTAAAGGTTTAACAAAGTCAATAAATCACTGAAAGACCAAAAAAAGAACAAAAACACAAATTGCTAATATCAGAAATAAAAATGTGGTAGCACATTTTAGGATAAAAAATCTTACACAGGCATCTCCTGCTTTTCGGAAAGTTCATGTTATGCCACTTTGCTTTCATGAAAGACCAAGGTAAGTGCTTGTTTTGGCTAAAAGAAATCCAGATTTTCACCTTTGCAAAAAGAAAACAAAACAAAAAAACAAAAACAACGTTCAGCATTTGTTTTGCAGTGAGCTGTTATACAGGCAGCAGGAACTCTGAGTAGCAAGTGTCACTGCCAAGCTCCTTCCCCAGGAACCATACTCAGTATCTTAGCATCCATCTGCCAGAGCTTTACATTGTGTCTGTGAGCATCTGTGCGTATCTTGATTTATTTTGTGCATGTATTAGTAAGATGTGTCATAAGGTATCAGAAAGGCTAAGGGATGATGGATCTGGGAATGCTCTAAATTTTTGTCTATATAAATTGATGATAATTGCTTTCTTTATGCCACTTAGGGTAACAAAACGTTTCATAGGAACACTCTACTTTCAGATAGCTTCAAAATTGTAAGAGACTAGATTTTTAATGTTCTCACTACAAAAGAGAAATGATAATTATGTGATGTAGTAGAGGTTTAGCTAAAGCTATGGTGCTAAACATATTGCAATACATAAATGTATCAGATTAACACATCAGTCATCTTCAGTTTACTCATTGATATATGTTAATTATATCTCAATATTAAAAATTCACATTGTTTGGTTGCTCATAACTATCATCTATACTGAAAAGCTATTGTAGTTAAGAGAGCTCCAGGGGTAGATAAATATAACAATGAAAAAAAATATCATGAAAACATACACACAAATATCAGAATTGGTATTCTTGATCAATTGTGAAAGATTGAATTATACAACAGGCTGTACTGGAAAATTCAGTTATTCATATTAAAGAAAATATAATTTTATCCTTTCTTGAGACTGTATTTGTTCTTCCAACCCATGAGCATGGAATGTCTTTCCAATTTTTTGTGTTGTCTTGAATTTCTTTCATCAGCATCTTATTGTTTTCAGATCATAAGTGTTTCACCTCTTTGGTTAAGTTTATTCCTATATATTTTATTGGTTTTGGTGCAATTGTAAATGTGATTATTTTCTTAATTTAACTTTTTTCTGCTTTGTTATTAGTGTATAGGAATTCAGATTTCTGTATATCGATTTTATATCCTGTGACTTTACTGAATTTGCTTATCAATTCTAGTAGTTTTTTGGTGGAGTCTTTTGGGTTTTCTATATATAGTGTCATGTCATCTGCAAATAGTGAGAGTTTTATTTCCTTATCAATTTGGATGCCTTTTATTTCTTATGTTGTCTAATTGCTGTGGCTGGAACTTCTAGTACTATGTTAACAGTAGTGAGAGTTGACATCCTTGTCTTGTTTCTCACCTTAGAGAAAAAGCTCTCACCATTGAGTATGATGTTGGCTGTGGGTTTTTCACTTATGGCCTTTATTATGTTGAGTATGTTCCCTCTAAACCTACTTTGTAGAGGGTTTTTTTTTTTTTATCATGAATGGATGTTGTACTTTGTTGAATGCTTTTTCTGCATCTATTGAGATGATCATATGGTTCTTATCCTTTATCTTATCGATGTGATATATCATGTTGATTGTTTTGAGAATATTGAGCCACCATTGCCTCCCAGGAATAAATCCTACTTGATCATGGTATATCATTTTTTTTAATGTATTTGATCATCCAAACAGAAAATCGATAAGGAAACAGTGTCTTTGAATGACACACTGAATCACATGGACTTAACAGATATATTCAGAACATTCCATCCTAAAACACGGGAATACACATTCTATTCTATTCCTTTCTCTTCCTTTCTTTTCTTTTCTTTTTTTAAAGATTTTATTTATGTATTTTGTCAGAGAGAGGGGGAGAGAGCACAAGCAGGGGGAGAGGAAGGCAGAGGGAGAAGCAGTCTCCCCATTGAACAAGGAGCCCAATGCAGGATTCTATCCCAGGACCCTGGGATCATGACCTGAGCCAAAAGCAGACACTTAAGTGACTGAGCCACCCAGGCGTCCCTACACATTCTTTTCAAATGCACGTGGAACATTCTCCAGAATACATAACATATTAGGCCACAAAATAAGTCTCAACAAATTCAGAAAGATCGAAGTCATACCATACATCTTTATGACCACAGCACTATAAAACTAGAAATGAACCACAGGAAAAAATCTGGAAAGGCCACAAATACATGGAGGTTAAATAATACGCTACTAAATAGTAAATGGGTCAACCAAGAATCAAAGAAGAAATAAAAAATGATAAAGAAATGAAAATCAAAGCACAATCATCCAAAAATCTTTGAGAGGGTGCAGCAAAAGTAGTTCTAAGACAGAAGTGTCTAACAACAGAGGCCTACCTCATGAAGCAAGAAAAACCACAAATAAACAACCTAACATTGCACCTGAAGGAGTTGGAAAAAGAACAAATAAAACCCAAACCCAGGAAAAGGAAGGAAATAATAAAGATTAGAGCAGAAATAGATGATAGAGAAATTAAAAAACAATAGAACAGATCAGTGAAACCGGGAGTTGTTTTTGAAAAGATTAACAAAATTGATAGACCTCTAGCCAGAGTCATCAGAAAAAAAAAAAAAAATAGAGAGAGAGAGAGGACCCAAATAAACAAATCGCTTATTAATGTGTGTAAGAAAACTAATAGAACATTAGCAGGATAAGTACACTGTATTAAGGATAAACACCATGATTATTTGTATCTCTATCTAATGCAAGAACAATTCAATCTTAACAAGTGTATTGATATTGAAGTACTCACAATCTGTTCTCTCACATTCTATTAGTGAGAACTGGTCATATAACTTCACTTAATTTTATGGGTGGAGGGGAACTGAGAAAGGTAGTGCCCAGCGGGGAAGTCATTTCCCAGCAACCATTCTACTCCTGGGAAGGGGTCCATAAATGTTTTGGTCAGACTGTAGCTATCTACTACACCAAACATTAGAAATGGGCTCTTAGATTTTGGAACTAATTACAGCAGTCTGTACTTTTGACCATGGTCATTTCAGAGATGGGCAAGTGACTTAAACTGATCTAATCAGTTTTAGTCAGGATTTGAGCTGGCAATGCTGGGATGCAAATTCTTACTCAGCGGCTGAATGTGATCTTGGAATCATACTACTAAAGCTTCATGTGACCAGAAGAGGAAATGCTGTATGAAAATGGATCAAACGAATTGAAGGAAAAAAACAAAAACAAAAACAAAAACAGAGATAGATCCTGATTTTAAATGCTAGTTAAACTCTGAATCAAGCCTCATCTGAAAAACATCAGATTAGGCCTGGGGTGTTTAATTATGTGAGCTAATTAATTTCATATTTTGCTTAACTTAATTTGGTTGAGTGTTCACTTATTTGCAGCTAACCATGTTCTTATACAAAAATTAATAAAAGAGTTCATTAATGTGGCCAGTTAACATATAGCTTTGGAGAAAACAACAGCCAATTTCTAAGAGCAGTGGGAAAACAAATCCTATTAACACTCATTTTAAAAAACTATTAATAAGGAATGAGCAAAACATATGAAATATATTAAAATGTATATTTAAAGTTCCGGATTCAGCTTTTAATAAAATTATCATTTAGTGAGACTTTGGAAGATCTGCGTCATAAATTAACATGGATGAGAGTATTTGTTTTGGAGAATCATTCTTCAACTTTTTCCTCCAGTTTTATACATTATTGGTTTTTCTCTTTTATGGGGATAATTTCATTCTCTATGTTTTCCTAGTAAATGATCCACTTTATGGAGGTTGCCAAATTCATGAGCACAGTGTCTCACTTAGTCTTCTCTCACAATTACTGTGCTGTGATATCTTCCATAACTGCCGGAATAGCTCCTCTTTGTTCCTAATGTGTGTACTTTTGTTTCTCCATCTTTCCTGATTAGCCATATTAGATGTTTATAGAGTGGTTCTGACCCCATATTACCCTTGTTTAACTGAGAGGAAGTAGAGACTGATTGGGTTGCAGAATACAAGTTGTTTATAAATAATGTGATGCTCAGTTGCTTTTAGCATGGCAGTCTGGCATTAGCTTTGGCCAAGCCTAAATCAGGGGGAAAAAAACAACATAAAACTTTATGCAGCGCTTCTTATTATAGCAAACCGCAGTCTATCATTATATTACTTCTCAATTCTACCTTTCCTACTTACCAAAATCAACATTCCCTGGTCTTTGCCTTTAAACATTTTTTGACAGCAGGTGATATACAGCATGATCCCAATACATTTATTCTCCCCAGAAATTTTAGCAACCTCAATATTTAAAGTTCATTTGCAATATCTCAGTGTTCAGCATGCATGAACCAAAAATGTAAGTAATATCAACTTTATATTCCAAACAAGTGCCTGTCATGAGATTTACAGAAAGAAAGGAAGGAAGGAAAACAAAGAGGGAAGAAACAAGGTAAGGAAGGAGGGGAACAGCAGACAGGCAAGCAGAAAGTCTTTTAAAGCAATTCACTTAAAGATTAAATCCCTGCCCTTCAGCTTCCTGAAGATATGTGGGTTGTGGTCAGGTGAAAGAAACGAGTTTAAATAGTTCCAATTCAATTGGGTTTGCTTCAGTTATTTTGACAATTCGGTCCCCTTAAGGTTAACAATAAGTGTCTCACATTAATCCTCATTAGTATTTGGGTATTCCCATCAGTGATACTCATAATATTCAAATCACCACCACAGCACAGACAGCGGTCAGAGCAGATGCTGGCTATGAGCAATTGGTAGACTGTGCTGGTTCATGCTGGCTGAAAAATCAGCTTGGGTATTCATCAAAACATGAGAAGTACCACCACAAACCCACTAAACTTTTCATTGTATTTGTATTATCTTGGTTTTATGTTTTCTAAATCAGCATTTTTGTTTATATTTGCCTATATTAACTTTTCTGTTTTCCTTTGCTCATTTGTAAACTTTTGCCAGTTTGACTGGATAGACTTGATGTTTTCTTTTACAGTTTATTTTATTGTACATCCTTTGATGTATAATAATAAAGCATTTACAGCTTTTTCTTCATTATACAACTTTAATGCCATGTTTGAAATATGTTATAATAATTTTCTTCTCTCTTAATTGGCCATGAAATGCAATGTCATCATCCTCTCTGACCCAAGTTTTAAATTAAGAGATTAGTTTTTTTTTTTAAATATACAAATATTTTTGTTTTTTTAGTTGGGCCAATAGTATTAATTTCTTGTTTTATGGCATTAGCATCAAACAAAACATTCTGCACATTTTGATTTTGAGATTTTAATTTTTATCTTATAATACAATAAATTCTTGCACTACTCCATTGTCCATGGAATTTGAGGTGTTTAATGTGATATGGAAATATAACATACATTGCAAGTTGCCCCAAAATATCCTTTCTCACTTTTTTTCTTATTGACATAAAAAATATTTGCAAGGATAAGTACCCAATTCAGAATATGCCACCTGAAGACTCTGCAGTTTGCAGCAGAGTCTTGTGAGCCATTTCTGGTAAAGAAGCAGAAAGTGGATCTGAGTTTGAGTCCTAATGGTAACAGTCACTGCTATTTTATGAGATGTGAACAGCCAACAATATGACTTCTTGAACATGAGATGAGGAATTCTTTATTTCTTTAAGCCAGTGTTTCTTTAGAAAAACAGTTTGATTCTGTTTATCAGGGGTTGGAGAATCTTTTCTGTAAAGAGCTGGAGATGAAATATTTTAGGTTTTGTAGGCCATATGGTCTCTGCTGCAACTACTAACCTCTGTCAACAAATTACCTTAGGTATGTTCACTGAAACTTTATCTACAAAACTGATGGTGGATTATATCTAATCATTGTGATGATTCTCTGAACTTTCAATTTTATCTCTTAAATACTGAGGTGGATTATATAGATTTTCCCCATATTACTGTTTCTCTCAATTTTTCCTATTTCTGTTTCTATTTTTTATTTTATTTTATTGTAAAGATTTATTTTTTATTTATTTTAATAAGGAGGAGGGGCAGAGGGAGAAGGAGAGAGAGCCTCAAGCAGACTCTGTCAAGCTAACTCTGCACTGAGTGCACAGCTGGACATGGGGCTGGATCTCACAATTCCAAGACCACCACTGAGCGAAAACCAAGAGTCAGACACTCCACTGACTGTGCCATCCAGGTGCCCCCCAAAAATTGTTTTTGTTTTTGATGAGAACTTTTAAGATTTATTCCCTTAGCAACTTTCAAATATGCAGTGCAGTATTATTAACTATAGTCACCATGCTCTTTATTACATCCCCAGGACTTACTTATTTTATAACTGGAAGTTTGTGCATTTTGACTTTTTTTCTCATTTCACCCAACCCCCAAACCCTTGCTTGTGGGAACCACCAATTTGTTCTCTATCAGTATCTATGAGCTTTTTTAAAATTTCCTCAAGTCTACATGTAAATAAGATCATACGATGTTTGTTTTTTTCTCTCTGACTTATTTCACTTAGCATAATGCTCTCTAGGTCCATCCACGTTGTTGTAAATGGCAAGATTTCATTTTTTATGGCATTTGAAAAATATTTGAATTGTGAATTTTATCATTATAAAGTAATCCAATGAACAATCCAAAAAGGAAATTAAGAAAAAAATTCCATTTTCAATAGCTTCAAAAAGAATAAAATACTTTGGAATTAAATTAAGCAAGTAGGTTAAAGACTTGTGCACTGAAAACTATTAAACATTGCCGAAAGAAATTAAAGACATAAGTATATGGAAAGCCATCTCATTACTCCATTCATGGATTGGAAGTCTTCATAAATTGAAAGACTTATATTACTAAGGTATCAATACTGTACAAAGTGATCTACATATTAAATTCAGTCTCTTTTACAATCCTACAAATATTTTTTGTAGAACTTGAAAAATCCATTCTAAAATTAATACAGAATCTCAAGGGATTTCAAATATACAAAACAACCTTAAAAAGAAAAAAAAAGTTTGCAGGCCTCATATTTCCTGATTTTAAAACTTATTACAAAGCTACAGTAATCAAAACAGTGTGGTATTGGCATAAAGAATGCCATATAGACCAACAGAAGAGAATAGAGAGCCAGAAATAAACCCTTGTATATATGGTCAAATGATTTTTGACAATGGTGCCCATCAATTTATAAAACATTTTCATCATTTTCATCATACCTGACATTTTCCTCATGGTCTTTGCAATAAGTCAACCTGGGATTCCCCCATGCTGCAGACAATTACTGATATGATTTCTATCACCATATTGTCTTTTTATTTTTATTTTATTTTTTCTCAGTCTGTGGTTTGAATTTTCATCTTTTAAAAAGTATCTTTTGGACAATACAAGTTTTTATAATACATTTTTAAAAGATTTATTATCTTTTTAGAGAGAGCAAGAGAAAGCACAAGATAAGTGGAGGGGCAGAGGGAAAGGGAGAGAGAATCCCAAGCAGACTCTGCACTGAGTGCAGAGCAAACAGGGGGCTGGATCTCAGGACCCTGAGATCACAACCATGAGCCAAAACCAAGAGGTGGGACACTTACCTGACTGTGTCACTCACATGCCCTTGGACTATACAAGTTTTTAATTATGATTAACTTCAATCATTCAACTTTTTAATGGTACGTTTTGTGCCCTCTCATAAAAACTTTATTTAGTGAATGGTTCATTTTGAGTTACTTTTATGAATGGTGTAATTAAGGGTTTAAGTTTTTTCTTTTTCTTTTTTTTTAACAAGTTTATACAGTTCGTTCAGCACCATTTGTTGAAAAAATGACAGTCTTCCCTTTGAATTGTCTTCTGAGTCTGTTTGCAGACTCTATTCCATCCAGAGATCTTTATGTTTATCAGTAGGCAATAAGGTCTTGACCACTGTAGCCTTATGGTGATTCTTAAAATCAGATGGCATAAGGCCTTAAAGCCATTCTTTAATTTTTATCTTAAAAATTGGTTCTTCTCAGTCCTTTGCATTTTGTATAAATTTTAGATTGTCAATTCCTATGAAATAGACGGCTGGAATTTTTATTGAGATTGTCTTGAATTTATAGATAAATTTGTAAATAATGGAAATATTAAAAATATTGAGTTTTTCAGTCCATGAACATGTTGTAGTTTTTATTTATTTAGGTCTTTTTAAATGTTTCTCAGTAATGCAGTATACTTTCCAGTAGAGAGGTGTCGTACATCTTTTTTTAAATTTTATTACTATTTCTTGATTTTGATGCAATTATAAATGATATCCTTTTTAAATTTTTAATTTTTAACATTTTGCTGCTAGAAATACAGGTGATTTGCCTTATATTGGCCTGGTATTCTGCAACTTTGCTAAATTAATTATATCTAGTTGTTTGATAGATAATTTAGTATTTTCTATGAAAGGCATTATTTCATGTGTGAATAATTCTATTTCTTTCTTCCACACATTAGGCTTCTTTTTCTTTATTGCATTGGCTAAGAGTTGCAGTAGAATATTTAATAGAAGTGGTCAGATTGGTAATCTTGTGTTCAGTATCTCAAAGTGCTCAATATTTCACTAAAAATTTGATGTTTAGCTGTAGATGCCCTTAACCAAAACATAATGTTCTCCTGCTGGGAGTTTTTAATATGAATAGTTGTTCAATTTTGTCAAATGTTTCTGTGACTCTTTGTAGGTAATCATAAGATATTTTTATTTGTTTTGGCATAAAATTGAGAAATAAACACCAGTAGGGTTTTTTCAAGATATAACTTACATATAATAAAATTCTCCACTTAACGTTATAGATTTTAATGGGTAGTTTTGCATGCAATATATATCGTTTTATTTTTTAAATACATGTATCTTAATATTTGAAGGTGTGTACAATCGGGCTTTTTTGGGGGGGGTTCCAATTTGACAATGACTGTTTTTAGTATATTACTTTATACAATGTAATTTGACTGTCATTTAATGTAATTATTGATTTTGTTGGATTTAAACCTACCATCTTGCTAATTTTATCTATTCATTTCTTTTTTCTTTTCTTTTTTTTTTTTTTTTTTTTGGTCCTTCTTCATTATTTAAGATAAATTGAGTGTGGGTTTGCTTGCACATTGTTTTTCACTTATCCCCATTATTGGCATATAATTTATACTTTTTAAAAATTTGTGTTTGCTCTTGCATTTAACATGCTTATTTAACTGGTCACACTCAACCTTCAAATGGCATTACTGCATTTTACTTAGACTATACAAATCTTAAAGGCTTATACTTTAATTTCTTACCTTGCATTGTTCTACTTTTCACTTTTATATATCTTATAAACTCCACAATACATTGTTATTATTTGTGGACACTATCAATATTATCATTCAGCTTTATTTTGTTTTATTTATTTTTTTAAATGCCTGGGATCATGACCTGAGCTGAAGGCAGACACTTAACTGACTGAGCCACCCAGGCACCTCTATCATTCAGATTTAAACAGCTTTATTTAGGGTATAAATAACCTACAATAAACTATACATATGTAAATTGCATAATTTGATCAATTTTGACATCTGTAAATTAAGAAAATTTCTTTTACCTTTACATTCATTTTTATAAATTCTGTTGATCTTTCTTTTTCTTGGAGACTGAGGATTCCATCTGATGTCTTAAGTCTTTCCTCCAGAAGCATTTCCTGTAATATCTTTTGCATTGCATGTCTGTTGGCAATAAATTCTCTCAGTACCTTGTAAGAAAAAGTCTTCTAGTGATCATTTTTTAAAAGAAAATGTCAGTAGGAATAGAATTCTGTGTCATTTTTTTTTTAAACTTTAAAGGTGTCACTTCATTGTCTTCCGGCTTGCACTGTTTCTAACAACTAATCTACTGTAACTTTTATAGTTGTTCCTCTGAAATTCTTGCATATTTTTAATCCCGCCAACCCCCCCCCACCCCCCACTGCCCTTACCCCCAGCTGCCTTCAAGACTGACTCCTTACTTTTGGTTTTTAGCAGTTTGACCTTGATGTGTTTATGTGTGCCTGTGCGTGTTTGTTGCTTTTTGTATTTTTCCTGTTTGGGATTTTCTGAACTTCTGGATCTGTGCTTTGTTGTATTTCATTAATTTTGGAAAATTTTAGGCCATTATTTTTTTAAACATTTCTTCTGCTCATTCTCTTTCCTTTTTTCTTTCTGAAAATGTAGTTTCTTGTGTGTGCTGACTTGTATTTCTACACAGTACTTGGGAGATTTGCTCTGGTTCCCAAACACACACAAACTTTTTCATCTGCTTTGTATTTCAGTGAATTTTCATTGACTTCTCTTCAATTTCAGTTCTTTCCTTGCCTATGTCCAAATTACTGATGAGCCCATAAGAGGAATCTCTTATCTCTGATACTGTATTTTTTGTTTCTAGCATTTTCATTTGACTTTTTCTATACTTATTATCTTTCTGCTCAAATTGTCTCTTTATGTATGTTGTCTACCAATAATAGACTGAACATAGTTATATTCAACGCCCTGTTTTATAGCTTAGGCCTCTGGATCATCTCTGAGTCTGTTGATTGCTTTATTTCTTAATAATGGGTTGGATTTTTTCCTTACTCTTTTGTGTCTCAGAATTTTTTTTTAATTGGATATTAGAAACTTTGTGAAGAACAGTAGAGACTAAGATAAATATTATACTCAGACAGGAACATGAATCTTCTCTAAAGCCTTTATTATGTGGAATTCAGTCAAACTAGTCAAGACCTGAGCTGGGTTTGGGTTTTGTTATCATAATTTTTTTTTGACTACAGGAAATTTTTTTAGTGGTGGCTTGCTGCTACCTTGTGCTTAGAATAGGGCATGGCGTGTGAAGGGTTTTTTCCCAGACCCCTCACTTGGCAGTCCTTATATACCTGTAGCACTGAGAAGGTTTCTCCTTATGCAATACAGAAAGAAGTCTCTATTTTCTTGGCTCAGCTTCAGTATCATATAGACCATGCATCATTGGCTTTGGGGCTGGGCTTTTATCAGGATTCTAACCCCTTCTGCTATGGGAGCCAAACTCTGACTTGTATTCTTGGTGGCTCTTAAGAGGTAAAGTGTTATTTACCCCTTCTTCCCTGTCTCACCTAGTGCAATATTTTAATTAATTCAATATTGTTAGTCGCAGTGAGTTTCCTGCCAATCCATCTATGTGTAGAGGGTTTTTGCTTTTATCTGTCCTCCAGGAGCAGTCGATCTTTGCTTGTGTCCTGGAGGTGGGAGGTTTTCCTATCCCTTCTCTAGAGGAAGAAGAATTTGCGTCTATTTCTTCCTACAAGCAGTCGATTTTTAACTAGGTCTGTGCTGAGGTGGGATTATTTCCTGTGTCTCCATTTGTCCCGTATAAGAGATCTTATTTTAGGAACTAGAATTCAGATGTTAACAAGATAAAGTATTTGCCTTCTAGGATTACATTCTAGTTGGAGACATAGATGAATAGTAATATAATATAATATAATATAATATAATATAATATAATATAATATAATATATGTTTTTTATGTCATATCACTGATTAAGGAAGTGAAATTTTTAGGAAAAAATAAGCATCATAAGGGCATAGAGAATGATGGGGTGGAGGACTTATGATCTTTTAGATGATGTGGTCAGGCAAACTTTGTCAGAAAGGGCAACGTTTGAACAAAGACAGATTAAAACCAATGTAAAAGTTTAACTTAAGTCAGATTGTTAAGGAAAGTTTTGTTTTTCCAGAAAAAATGGTATGTTTATGTATTTTTAGAATATTGATAAAAATATCAAGAAGCTCAGGAAAAAAACAAACAAATACCAGACTTCATCTCAATTTACGTTATCTCCATGACCTCACTACCTGCATCTCTGAACATTATTCTCTTTTTTTTTCTGTCCTATGGAGCAAGAGAAAAATAACCTCTAAACCGTCTAAAAGCAATTTCATATCATTAAGATGCAAAGATGCCCAAAGTATCTTAGTTTAAATTTGCTGAGCTATTACATGATCTCTTAGAACATCCTAAATCAGCTCTGACTCTCACTGTAGTGTTGGCATGCAAATTCTATTCTTAAATATTGACAAAAAGCCAATATTGAGTTCATGCAGAATAAGCTATAATATTGTTCTTGTTCAGAGTAGAAGCCAGAGAAAAGTCAATACAAACTGCAGTCATGGTATACACATGAGATAAACAATTATGCACACATAAAAATCAGGATATAAAAGAATATTTATTGATATGATGGAAGAAACAAGAAAATTAACATTGAAAATTGAGTAATAATAGATTGCTACAGTTTTAAAAGGTAGAAACTGCTTAGCCAAATTTGGACAGAATAATGAGATTTCATCCAAAATTGTATAAGTATGCTTATTTATTATAACATTTTGTTATAATTCTCAATAAATAAGCAAAATAACAAATAATATAAACAAATAAAAATAAAACACTTTGTCTTCTGATACTCATTCTGTAACTATAGTTTTTATTATTTTAAATATATTATTTTTAAGCAATCTCCTGTTCTTTATAGGACACACTTGTGTTACCAATTAAATAAGTATATAGATAAATAATTTCTAAATATTTATGTGTCTGTTCCTCTGCTTACATTAGTTTCTTTAAAAATTTTTACACAGATACAATCTAACATAAATACACACATATCTATAATATGATATGAACATATATACCAATAACAATTCCAAAGTAAACTAAAATGATATTTCCCACAGTTTATTCTATGCAACACTTACAGTCTTAGAAGTTAGTTTGCAAAAAGAAATTTTCTAATCAAATTAGTATGAGAAATCTTAGATTAAATAACACTTGAAAATATTTTTTCTGCTCATTGTGGAACTCAAGGAAAACACCAAGGATTTAGTTAGCATTTCCCACACTAAATTTATAATAATTTTTTTTTACAAAGCCTCATGTACATTTCAAAAATATTATCTATAAAACAATTTGGAAAACATCAAAAAGTGAAAAGTTATTTGCTTATAAAGTACTGTATAATCATAAATATTTCTAAATTATAACATTTAACACAGTAACTACTTTAGTGTATTTCTATTTTCTAATACTACTCTGTCTTCCCCGTTCTCACAATAACCTAGGAAATTGTTGCTCTCAATATTACTCTAATTTTTTGCTGAGTGTTGCTTACTGTAAATCCTCTACCCCATTACTTTACAATATCTTCAGTAAAATACACATAACATGAAAAGATATCTTATAATTGCATCAAATCTTTGGTGGCAACCAGATGCTGAGTATAATCCAACATGACTACAAGCCATTTATGCAAGGCTGCCATGCCAGGTCTGTGAAAGAATGATAAGAATGAGTGAATATCATCTGAAATCTGCAACCAAGATTCTAAATCCCACAGAGGGCAGACTAAATAAGGAATACTCCTTTCAGAAAGCTAATCCATTTGGTCTTATTACCTAATTACCTTAAATTCTCACCTACTCTGAGGAAATAAATTCCGAAGGAGACAGACAAAATTATCCTAAATCACTTAACTATGAAGAAATCTATTCTGGGCCAAGAAAGAGCTCTGAAGCTTTTATTTTATTCCACTTTGAAGCCTTGATAAAACACTGTATCTTGTCCTTTCAAGGAAAAATTTGAAAAATCAAAAGAATCTAGATTCTCAGAAGGACATGGAGGCCTGCTCCCATAGCATAGGGCTTCTCAATCCATTTTGATATCTAGCTCTTTAACCCACTGGTGAGGGAAGAATTCCCACACTAAGGTCATGAGGATGGCAGAACACATGGTGCCCAACACTGGACAGATGAGATCAGTGGCAGTTTATTAGTCACATATACTCAGAGCCTTGGGAAGAAGGACCGCACGTAGAGCTACACAGGGGAAACACGTGGGAACAGAGTTAACAACCAGAGGCTGTGGGAGGCAGGCTTTGTAGTATCAAGAGGCCTGTGTGTTTCTTGGTTCCTGCAGAAGGATGTGGTTAGTTTCTTTGCATAGTTCTGTAGGCTGGCAGGAAATGGAAACCTGCTACTAATTGGTAACCAAGAATCATAACTGGTCCATATGATAGGGGGAGTTGTTGGGCTAGGAGATCTTACCCACAAGGTTCGAGGGGGAAATATCTCGTGGTTAGGCCATTTGAGGTCCTCCTGATTTTATCAGATGCAGCACATAATATTAATCTTAAGCTTCATACCACACAACCTCAGATTTATTGACATTTCAGGCTAGATAAATCTTTGTTGTGGGGGCTCCCCTGTGTGTTGTTGGATGTTTTGCTGCAACTCTGGACTTTATCCACTGATGCCAGGGGCCACCTCCCCCACCCCACTCTCCAAATTGTGACAGTCAAAAATGTCATTGCCAGATATTGCCAAATGTCTGCTAAGTAGCAAAGCATGCACAGTTGAGAACAACTGTTATAGAAGAGCAGAACTGCATGCCCTCACCCCCAAATTCCAGTGGGCCCTGTACAGGGGACCTATGATTCCAGCTGAAAAATCACTATCTAATGAGCCTCAGTTACCTATGGGAACATGAGATATTCATTAGGGTTGTTGGAGAAATTATAATCTACTTGTATGACTTGTTCCCTCCCCATTCTCTCAGACTTCTTTGCATATTTGCTTCATCTGCATGCTTTTTTTTTCTACAGTGGCAAATAGAAATGTTTTTGACCCTCATGTGACTTAGAGTTTCATAAAAGAGATAAGTAAAAAGAAAATCACAGGAAATTGGTTTCAGCACTGTGAAACACAGAAGAGTATCATCTGCCAGCTAGTGGGTGGAGGACTTTTCCAGTAATAAACAACAACCCTGAAACCTGAAGGTTATTAGAGTTTATAAACTAAGGAAACAAAAGTAAGAGTGTTATAAGTGAGGGAGAGTCAGAGATTACAAGTTACATTGCACATTCAAAGGAGTGAAAAATGAATGTATTTCACTTTACAATGTGAGCCCTGACAAGAGATGATTCTAGGTAGCTAAGCAGGGGCCATATCATGAAGGGACTTGCAGACCAAATGAGGCTATTGCACTTCATCCTAATAGAAAGAGAGGTGATTCTGAAAAGCAACAAAGTGAATTTATGGCCTAGAATAATTTCTTGACTTTAGTAGGGAGAGAAGGTTGAGAATGGAAAACCTGGGGACTGGCAGACTTGTGAAAAGCGTATCTGTTTATTGTTTTGTTTTGTATTTCAGAAATATAGGTGAGACACATCAAGGTTGGTGCTAATGGGAAATAAGAAAGATGGATGGGTTTGTGAGATTAGCACTGAGAACTCACATGATTTGGTGAAGCATAGTATGAAGGAAGGGGTAGAATTCAGGTATTTTTTAAGTGATATAAAAGCTTTTGCATGACCAACTGTGTAGAAAGTTAGGCAACTTTAACTGAGTTTGGCAATTCAGAATGAGAAACAGGTATTAGGAGCAAAACAAGAAATTCAGTATTGGAGAATATGACAACTCAAGTGGAAATATCAAATTAGCAGTCTCAGTCTGGGTCTAAGGAGAGAGAACGGGTGAGGAAACGTAGATTTGGGTGTAATTTGTTTATAGGTATTTATTAAAGTCATGATGGAAAATGGGGAAAGTAACATCCAAGATGAGAGAAAAATCAAAGGGACTAAAAGCCTGAGGAATAATGTCATCTATGACATAAGCAGAAGGAAAGGGGCATACAAAGTAGTTTGTAAAAAAAAAAAAAATAGTGGCAATATGGGAAAGAGACAATCTTAAAGAGTTTATCATTATAAGAGGCAATATTTAAGGAAGCCATAGGGGACAGTGTTAAAAGCTGCTGAAAAAATTAAATATAATAAAAGATTAACATGTCTTCTTGATTTAGTATCCAAAATAAGTTAATAAATCTGTGAAAAACAGTTTCAATACTTTTGTGAGGAAAAAACCATCAAGCGTTGTGTGAGGATTAAATAATAAGTGAGGAAAAGAAAATTTGAAGGAAATTTTAAAATTTGGGCTAAAAAGAAGATCTGAGTGGTAAGGGACTAATTGGAGTGAGACCGTCATTCAAGAGAGTATGTTGAGAAAATGGATATGCATTCAACTGTTTGCTGTAAAATTGAGGAAAATGGGATTTGGGAAACCGAGAAACATTGTGAGACAACTTTGAAGTTGACCTTGGGAGCTTTGATTTTCTTCATTGTGGTAAAATTTTGCTATCATATCACTTTCCCTGCTATATTTTAAAAATGGATAGAATTAAAGAAAATGGTGAAATGGAGAAGAGAACATTGGAAAGATTTTGCCCCATGTGTTGGCCTGGATAGCTCAGAGAATTGGAGTTAAAAATGAAGATTAGAAGAATCTGAAGTATGGAGGAGAATTAAAAATGTCCCTGTTGTTGGAGATAATAAGAGGAGTGAGAATGAGAAGAAAAATAGGAGTCTTTCAGGAAAGAAAATGAGTTTCAGTGTAACATTTAAGCAGTTGAGCTGTTCAGGGAGATGATGGAATAGAGTGTGTCACAATTGGAGCGAGTGGTTGAGGTGGAATGCACTTTCTCGTCTCTGAAGTGCTGCTGAACTAAGATGGCTGATGAATGATTCTCACTCATATTTCCCCTGACTTAATTAACACTCTTACTGACCCTACCTCCTGTGAAGAATTTCATCTAAGAACTGCCATTTATTTCACTTCTAAACTTAATGGAAAAAAATGGAGTAAACTTATCACCTGTCTTCCTTCATCACACACTTTATCTGACAGGGCATTAATGACTTCTTATCTCCAATTTCTGTCTTCTTCATTGGTGTCTCCACGACATTTGAGGGGATTGATTTCACCCAGTTAGGTATTATCTTGTCAAATTTACTTCACATACACTCTCAATTCTCCTCCATTTCTGATGACTATTTCCCAGGTCTCCTCACTTTAGTTTTTCTTAAGACTGATCTGTCTAAACACATAAGGATTACTGATCTATGGTTTTGTCTGTTTCATCAGCTCACAGAGCTACAACAAACATCATTTTGATCAAGATTACTGTCAAATCTAGCTTTTTAAGAATGATTAAGCATAGTTTTGAAAAGTCTGATCTTACAGAGAGACTCGCTGATGACAAAAAAAGAAGCAAATACCTGAAGTTCTTTTTTCAGGTGCAAATATAATTGCTCATTATTTTCTGGATATTTACAAGTATATAATCTCGTGGATCCTCATACAACATGTCTGAAAACAAACTTTTATTTACTCCCAAATCAAACTCCACCTTCAGTACTTAGTAAACACCTTCACAGTTGTTTCAGTCATCTCAACTCTAAGACCTCTGCTTTGGTCTTAACCCTAATCTTCAGACTGCTTTTTGTACAGTTGGAATTTGGGGCCCTTTAGCCTTCAGGATCTTCTGTAATTCCCCTATTTTTGTTGTTCCCAAATCTTATCACTCTTGTTATTTTGTCGGCCTGGAATAACTTACTCATTCTCCTCTGTCTGTTGAAATTCTATCCATTTTTTTAGGGACTGGTAGAGATATAATCTCTATGATTTTCCCTAATCATCACAGGGAATAACCATGAAACATATACATCTTGTTCTCTGGATTATTATTTTTTTTAATATTCAAGTTTAGACCTCTCTTCTGCAGCTCTTAGATCAGTTTTGAAAGTCTCACATCAAAAGGACTATATTTGCCAGTTAAGTATTGAATGAATACTTTATATAGTTATGATCATTTAATAAATCCCTTTTTCCTAATTTGTATTTTTTCTAACAAATCCCCGAATACATTTTGATTTTAACATCTGTTCTTTACAATTATATTTTATTCTTCATTGATGGAGTATTTATAAATTATTAAATATACTTTTTGAAAATGAAAGCAGCATTCTTATTATTGAGTCCTGCTTAAGACCTAGTAATATCAATAGCTTTGATATTGATCAAAGCAACTTACTTTGAGGTGAGGTGCATTGTTGTTGTCTAGTTAAAATTGTGTTTCAAAATGAAGAGTTGCCATCCACGCTTACCAAGTTACCCATGTGTGCACACATAAACACACACACAGCATATTTACACATATATACTGAGAATCTACTCAGTGCTATAATATATTTGCAAATAGTCTTCAAAAGTATGATTTGTATATCCATGTTGATGTGTTAAATGCACTAATTCCTCACTCCTTATCTCAATTAACCTTGACTAAGTAACCAACAATAACAATATAGAAAGGAAGAATGTGGAAGTATTCATTCCTCAATAGGGAGTGTTAAATATTCAATTCAAGAAAATAGATAAAGTATAGCCCACTACCCAATTTCTAGGTTTATTTTGTTTACTGTTTTACCAATTCTAGAAATAAGATGTAGCGTTATTTTTATTACTGTCTGTGCTTGTATGATAGTCTCTTTCAAAGAAAGTAAGAAATTTAGTGGAAAATAAAGTAGCAAGAGTTTAGAAATAGCTTAATTGAACACAGTAATTGAACTACTAAACTATAACATCAGTGAAGGAATGAGCTTCCTTCTGAATATTTCTTCTCCAGTCCTCAGGTCTTTGCTATATATTAGGTTATGGTGAACTACAAAATATCTATCTATATTATATCTTATGACATTTTATGTTAAGAAATGTAAAAAGTGTTATCATTTATACACATTTCTTTATTTACAAGTTTACTTTTCTTGTTATACTCACTGAAGTAATAATAGCCTTTTTCTTCTTAATATACAGACTGCTAAGGATGAGATTAAAAACCTATATTTAGTTTGTTTCATTTAATTTCCTGTATTCCTAAGGAAATGAATGCTTAAATAAATGACTTTTTAACATGGTTGCTTAAGTGTTTGTTCCTTTTTCCTGCTGTGGTGACAAGGGTCTTATTAAATTTTGTTTTAAAGTGGATTCCTTAAGTGGTTTCTCTTCCTATAAACTGTAAAACTGGCAATTTTAAGGAACATTTTAAGGTAGACACAGTTAAACATTTATTTGCATTGCTCTTGGAGATAAGGATAAAAGTGATTTTAAATTGTGAAGAAACCATTTTTCAGGCTTTTTAAAAAATGTATTATGAGACAATTGCAGGAATTTTTAACCAGTTTAAATTTAACTATTTAATTACAATAAGGTAGGATTAAATTTAAAAATAAATGCATTTAATTTCTTTATACCTTATCACTTCTGATAATTTTTAATTTTGTTGGGTGGGAATAATGTGTTTTTCTCTTTAATTTTAAAGAGGACTCTAACAGTACTAATTAAAACAGTCTAATTTTTTTTATATAGAAACTATGGTTGGTATTTATGAGTAAAAGGACTTTAAGAGAACAGTTTTTTTTTTGGGAAATGACAGCCTCTTTGAATTGGATAATTGTTCTTAGCAGTTGAATAATACATAAGTAGTATAACTATAACTTCTAAAATCTAGTCATAGAATGTAAAATGGACATGCACCTTTTTTTTTAATTAATTAATTAACTAATTTGAGAGAGAGAGAGAGAGAGAGAGAGGAAAGGCAGAGGGAGAGGGAGAGAAGCAGACTCCCAGCTGAGCATGGAGCCCAACATAAGGTTCAGTACTGGGCTTGATCCCAGGACCCTGAGATCATGACCCTGAGATCATGACCTGAGACGAAATCAAGAGTCAGACACTTAATCAACTGAGCCACCCAGGTGTCCCCATGCACCTCTTTATCAATGTTGTAAGACAGTAGCAAAACTTGTCAAAGACCTAAGTATAGCTCTATGAACTTTAAGTGAAAAAAACTCTTTAGACATTGTCACTGATTTCTACCTAGAGATACAAGGCAAATATTGAAATGATCAGACATCTAGTAAAGATTCACTGAGTCATCAAAATCATTGCAAGGCAGTTTGATAAAGATGGCAGCTTAAAGGCAAATATACTCTACTATCCTTGAAACTTTCTGAAACTTAAAGAAAATAAGTCTATGTTAATAAAGCTAAGAAAATTGGAATTCCAAAACACAAACCATGAAGAAATATAACCCAGCAATATGAACTTGGACGCATACAAAGACGATGTTGACAACATATATGTAACCCAGTAGAATTCTGGTGGGTATACATTTTTCTATACTGGTTCAGTAGCTGTTATAGCCTGAAGGCTCCATCTATCAATTTTGGTTACAGTGTGGTGGTGGAATTATCTCAGTGGAGATCCAGTTATACATTAGTGTGTTAGATAGGGGGTAGACCTGAAGATGAAATCACAACTTCGGAGTTAGGCTTTTCACAGCCTTGCCTTTATTTGACAGAAATTGCTGTGGTACAGCTGCACAAAAGAAGGAGAAGTAGCAGTGGTTGGAAGAGCATCACAAGTAAATCTCTTCAATAATCACTGTAACTTGCTAATTCCTGGAATCTAAGAAGAGACTCCTTCAAGGGCAAGAATCATCAGGGGAGGATATTTTTGATAAATTAATATCAAAAATATATAATTAAAATGAAAGTTTTCTTTAGTTCTCTCTTTTCATAATTTTCCCTATTGAATTGATATTTTTTTAAGGAATATGAATTATAGGGGTGCCTCGGTGGCTCAGTCGTTAAGCATCTGCCTTCAGCTGATCCCAGGGTCCTGGGATCCAGCCCTGCTTGGGCTCCCTGCTCAGTGGGAAGCCTCTTCCCCCCGCCAACTCCCCCCGCTTGTGTTCCTTTTCTTGCTGTCTCTCTGTGTCAAATAAATAAATAAATAAATAAATAAATAAATAAATAAATAAATAAAAAGTCTTTAAAAAAAAAGAATATGAATTATAAGTTAGACATCATGGAACTGGAACATATAAACTGAGGAAAAATGAAAAGAAATGTATGCAAAACATAAATAAGCAGTATCAGAAGGAGAGTTGCAAAAGAATCTGCTGAGATTAGACAAATCATCCTCCTTAATTTTGCAGAAAGGACAGACAAAATAAAAAGAAAGTTAATAAAATATTAACTAAATATTATAAAATAATAAATAAGTTAAAGGAGAAATCTTAAGGAGAGATATAAAGGAGGCATGTACATTTTAATAAGAGATGAAGACGGTAAAATAAGAGTCAAAGAAATTGAAAAAAGAACACTTAAGAGATGAAAGACATAATGAAAACAATAAAAAGTAGACTCAAGAGAAAAGAAAATGGAGTCAAGCAAGAATACAATAAGTAGCTTGGTGAAATCACACAAAAAGGAAATGGAAGATTTTCAGAAAACATGAAAATGATTTGAAAGATGAAATATCAAAGAGATAGCCAGGAGATCCTACATAAACCTTACTGGGAAGATTAAGAAGAGAAAGACACCACTACCAACACATAAAATAAAAATATATAATAGAATAAAACCTTCCAGCCATAGAGATTTCAATGTAAATATTTTAAAGGTATATACTCAAGAAAAATAAATAGAAAGCTATCATCACTCAGAAATAATCTCTAAAATTATTGAAATTCAGTGGGAAAAATAATCTGGTGTGCCCTTAGAGAAGGAAGTAAAATCATCACTATGGGAAAAATGTCATTTTGTCTTAAATTTTGTCATACCAGTATTTAAACCTAGAAGGTGACAGGAAACTCTATAGCACATTTTTTTGTGAATTTACATATGACCTATTAAGTTTTTATATTTTATTTCTTTAATAAGACATTTTTCAAGCATGCAAACTTATAGTACCCATTAGTTCATTCTGAAAAGAAAATTTTAATAAGTTACAGAAATCCAAGAAAACAATCAGAATGAATTATAGGACTAAAACTATGGTTTATTATTTAGAAATATATAATTCAACATATCCAAGAAAAAAAAATCACTAACATAAGATAAAAAAATGCTTTTGACAAAATACTACACCTTTTATTTCTTGACAGTAAACAAAACTGTAAAATAGTAATATTTACATGCTTTCATATCATTGTAAATGATCTAGCTCAATCAGAGGATGCCATCATGCAAAAGGAATAATTCATAGGAACACTCACTTTAAAATTTAAAAAATTATAGTTATGTCTGCTAATTCTACTATCAAACATTAAAGTCTTAGTGGGAAAAATTAGAAAATGAATTAGAGGTATAAACATTGGAACAGAGATTGAAAATTACTTTATTCAGTTGATGTGACCCTATACTTGGAACACCACATGAGAGCTAGTGGAAAATAGTACAAACAGTAAAATAAGTCATAATGATAAACTAATAAATTCCATCATTTTTATATGTACAAACAAAAATAATTGAAAATATATGATGAAAGAAGAGACCCATTTATGATAGCAACAACAAATGAAATACCTATGGCTGACTAAGAGTGGTGAAATATTTATATAAAAATAAAAATAAGAGACATTAAAGGTGTACCTGGATGGCTCAGTTGGTTGAGCATCTGCCTCTTAATTTCGGCTCAGGTCATGATCTCAGGGTCCTGGAATCAAGCCTCACATAGGGCTTCACACTCAGCTGGGAGTCTGCTTCTTTCCCTCTCCCTCTGCCCTTCACCCCTTTCTCTCTCTCTGTCTCAAATAAATATCTTTTTTTTTTTTTAAAGAGAGACATTAAAAATCTTAGCCAAGTGTAATAATGTACTTCCTTTGGGAAGACTTATGGTATAAAGATGCCACTGTCACCTAAAATAGTCTATAAATTTAAGGCAATCCCAAGGGGAAAAAATGCCTACAGAATATAGGGTATTGTTTAGTCAGATATATTAAAGTAAGTAATAAACTAACAAATATGTTCAAAAGAATTTTGAAAGAAAAGCAACAAGGAGGAACTCATCCTATTAGATATTAAATCAACTTTCAATTAATGTTCTATTATTAGTTAATGAATAAACTAAACAAGCAATAGAATGCTAAGAGAAAATACTATTAAAGTTCCAAATGCAAATTGAAATGTAAAATATTGTGTAAGTGGCAAAATATGAATATCTGAGTAAATTGGTCTGGAACCTGGAAGTCATATTGTGAAAAAGTAAAGTTGGATCCATTCCTCACATCTTAAAAAACAATTTTTAATTGAACCAATATTTAATTGTAAATATTAAAATAATTCATAAGTTCCTTTAGACATTATAAATATTTTCAGTTCATCCAGTAATTATGTAAAAATTATTTACAGATAACAAACTTATAAGCCAATGCAACAAAAAAAATAGAGAAATGAGGAAAAGATAGTTCATAAAAAGGATATAAAAAGAACTTTTATTTATTGTTTATTTTTTTATATTTTTAAAGATTTTATTTATTTATTTGTCAGAGAGCGAGAGACAGTGAGATAGCAGCAGGCAGAGGGAGAAGCAGGATCCCCACTGAGCAAGGAGCCGATGTGGGACTCGATCCCAGGACCCTAGGATCATGACTTGAGCCAAAGGCAGATGCTTAACCGACTGAGTCACCCAGGCGTCCCAAGAAGAGCTTTTAAACATATGAAAAGATGTTTAACCTCTCTTATAATATGAGAAAGGCAAGATGAAACTCTAGTTATGTACAATTTTTCACCTATCAGAGACAGAAGTCTACAATAATTCTTATTGGTCAATTTCTGGAGAAATAAGAGCTATTATGGGTGTAAAATGGTATATATGTATGGAGAGCAACCAGGAATATCCATCAACATTTTAAATGATAGGTACCTTTTGACCAGCAATCCATTTCCAGGAATTTGACCTACAGATTTACTCACACATGCGGGAAATGATGTAGGTATGCAGAAAATTGATAAAACAAGAAATTAAGTATTGGCTCAAATGTACACAGCCAGTACATTACAAAGCCAGGATTCACACCCAGTTTGTGTGGTAGTAGATCTTAGATTCTTAACCACTGCACCATCCTGTCTACCTGGAAAGATTCAGAGCATTGACCAGACCCACTGCAGTACTCAGGTTCAGTAATACAGAATACTAACAGCAAAGGAATCATTTAGCAAAAATCAATTAGAAGACCTATAGGTAAATAAAAAGACTTCCATTCTTCCACAGTAACATAAATAGGTAAATGCACACTAATGGAAATTTAATATATACCTTAAAATAAGTACAGTAATGAATGTAAGAGGAAAAAAGAACAAGAATAATGTTCTACAAATTAGTAAAATTTGAAAAAACATACTTTTTCCTGATGGAAGTTTTTGACTATTATAAATGTGTCATTTCCTCAAAACTAATTTACAGTTTAAATGTAGTACCAATAGAGACTTTAGTAAATATAATTATAAATTTTCTGTAAAAATGATGGGGTACTGTAATAACTGGGGTACTGTAATAACTGGGCACCTGGGTGGCCCAGTTATTAAGCGTCCGGCTCTTGGTTTTAGTTCAGGTCATGATCTCAAGGTGGTGAGATCAAGCCCCGTGTGGGGCTCTGCACTCAGTGGGGAGTCTACTTAAGATTCTCTCTCTCCCTCTGCCCCTCCCCCTGCTTATGCTCTCTCTCTCTCTCAAATAAATAAATCTTTTTTAAAAAATTTAAAAAAATGATAGGATACTTAGACAATTTTGGTAAAAGATTAACTATAGGTAAATGTTTTCACGGATATTAAAGCATATTATAAGCCAATGTGATTAATGGAAAAGCAGGCAATTTGGTCTGTAGGAAAATAGAGCCCAGACATAGAACCAGAGTATGCTGGAGCCTCTGGGTAAAAGCCCACAAGAGCTGATTCTGCACATCTTACTAACTGTCCTTTCAGGAACATCACATTGGTATTTGAAATAACCCATGGTGACAGTACTTTGCACCAGGAAAATAGACATGTGTTACCACAGAATAGAACTAAGGACATGCGATGGTTACATGATGAAGTTGGCATTATACATCAATTGAAGGAGAGGCTCTAAAGTGATATTACCTGAGAGGAGCAATTATCTTCATTCTGAACTAGGTTTCAAGTGTATCAAATAGTTAAGGAAAAAAGTGAACAAAATTTCAAAACTTTTTGAAATAATATATGTGCACATTTTATTTTTCAAGAAAAGGGGAAAGCAGACTTTTATAAATTAAATTACATGAAAAGTTTAAATACCTATTTGACAAAAATAAGAACAGGCAAAAACTACAGGACCAATATGAAAACGGGAAAATATTTTCCAAAAGGTTAGCAAATACTTCTTGCTTATAAATAGTTAATGCTATTTTAAAAGAAAATGTCTAGGATCTAATAAATAATTAGATAAGCATCATATGCATGCACTTCATAAATGTATGAAAAGTGATTCTCACGAATTATCAAAAATTGGAGTGAAATACACAAGGTGCCATATTTCCCTTTCATATTAACAAAGTTTAAAATTTAATATAAACACTAATTGTAGGGGAGTTTATAGTAAGATAATAAAACTCTTACAGGATAAAAAGACATGATACACATAAAAGGCAATTTAAGTATAGGTATTAAGAGTCCTTAAATAGTTCACATGCTTTGATACAGCAAATAAAAGAAATAATTGGAGGGGTGTGAGGCTGGCTCAGTCGGAAGAGCATGGGACTCTTGATCTCGGGGTGGCGGGTTCAAGCCCCATGTTGGGTGTTGAGTTACTTAAAAATGAAATAAAAATTTTAAAAAGAAAGAATTGGAAATACATATAAATTTGAATTTATTATTTATTTTATATTTGTCATATTTTATAACTGTATTAACTTTATATTACTAAAGAAGTAGAAAAAATCAAAATGTCCATCAGTATGTTCAATTAAATCATGATATATTATGACTGAAACTATAGTGGCCTCTAAAATATTTGAGGTTTTTAAAAATTATAATATATATTTGCTGATATGTCAATAAAAACAGAATAACAACCTTTTATGTAAATTATGTAACAAATATATTAATATTTTTATAACAAAATGTCTCAGGGAAAATATTCTGGTGTAGATTTATGAATAGTTGTTCATCTTGTTTTTATAATTGCTTGCGTTAAAAAAATGTTCTCAGGGCACCTGCCTGGCTCAATCAGTAGAATATGCGACTCTTGATCTCCGGGTTGTGTGTTCGAGTCCCATGTTGGGTATAGAGATTACCCTTTTTCTAAAAAAAAGTTCTCTTATGGGCATGCCCTTCTTCACTTTCTTTTACCACAGTCCTGTCATTTTTTCCTTCCTGCTTAGCTAATTCTTATTTTAATACTCCATTTTCTTGCTAACACCTGTAATACCTCAGTTTTCAAGAAACTCCCGTCCTAGATCCATAGAGTTGAGCCTGACATCATTTCCATCTTTCCCTTATTTCTTGGACCTAAACTGATGCCTATTTACCATTTTACTGACACTGACTCCCATGTATCTGATTTTGGTAATTGTTATTTAGAGAGATACACATGACATCACAATTGTTTCATTCCTTTCTGTGGTATCCTTGCTACATGCTAATCTAAATTAAACCTGAAGACTTTAAAGTTCAAGGGAACTCACTAGTTTCTGACCTTTAGATTCATCTCTGGATGGCTCTGGCATTTATGGTCATTGAGGCTTCCTGTTTATCGAGTTGAAATCAGCCTCCCTTTAAACCCATTGATCTAATGCCAGGATATAAAGTTACAAAGAATAAATTAATCATTTCTTAATAATCTGTGATATACCCCTCAATTTTGCAACATGACTTTGTAGTTTCTCCTATTGAGACATTGTATGTAATGGGAGAAGGGGAAACAGTAAGATTTATATGGAATAAGATTTATTTAAGAAAATCAGGTCCAGACAACTGTGGGAGCTAGCTAAACAATGTATGACTATCTGTTGCTTCTACCCCTGGTGCCAGGCAGTTAGAAAGACGGACTTGTATTGAGGGAGAGCCGGACAAAGTTTGAAACTGTGAGAATTACCTGGAACCCACAAGTGCAAACTGAATGCAGTTGTCCTCCTTGCTTCCAGCGCCCAATGTCAGTGAGATAGGTAACCTGCAGGAGAAGCTGGCTCCCTTATTTAGAGATCTAAGCATCAAGGATGTTTGGAGAACAAACAGCTTTGAAGATGGATGATCTCTCTTACCAGGGAAAACAGTATATTTGTTTGCTGACCAATACAATAAAGATACTGTATTTTTCAGGTGCAGAGGTTGGGATAGTTTGCTCATACCACCTCCAAAAGTTTAGGGTATCCTCAGCTCAGTCTTCCCCAGTTCTGATATAAAGTATCTCCTATGCAATTCTGTGTTGCCTCTGTGGGTTTCGGGGGACAGGAGGACTGACACAAATATGAAGTTCATGCTGCCTATTGTGCTGTGAATAGTAAAGTCCTTGATTTTGACCCAGGAGTTTTGTGTTTTTCTGCCAGCATCCATGAAACTATGGCAGGCTAATTTGTTAGATCGGGTAAAATCTCAGACCCTTCACAGTTTTGACAAAAATTCGTGGAAAGTGGAGGAACCACAGGACTGGCTGTGTCTCACAAGGTCGCTCAATAAAGCAAACCAGCAGGTCTGTGACAACATTCATAAATCTCAGTAGCATCTCCCTTACACTCCTATTCCAAACATCACCATGGCTGCTGCTTCACTTTCACTTCCAAATCTCATGCAGATTTCTCTAATGGCCAATATTTGCCCAGAACAACGCAGGAAAGGGAATTGTAGAATACAGGGTTTCGGTTTAGTTCATCAGCGGAGTAAATGGCCGCTAAAGAACTGGAGGTTATTCCTCTCCCCTTTCAGTCTGGGCTGTGTGATGTTAAACCTGAAATTAATATGCAACATTAAGTACTGCCGCGACATCTTTGTATCTCACAGGGACCCAAAAGCCTAACCAAGAGTTTCTCTGCCCTCACCAGGTATGCCTCCCTCCAGATGAGACAGGCTATTCACCCAGTTCCTTCCCCCATCAGCCAGACTAGCTGCAGCCCATCCAGTATCCAACCTAATGGTTGGATACAGGTTTCATCTCCCTGCCAGCCTGCAAAATAAAGCTTACCTCCCCCCAATCTCTGCTTGCTCCCTCTGTCTTCAAGTACAACCACTCTGTGGTCTCCTCTTCCCCCAGGATGTGAGTATCTATGATTAACAAACTACTGTCAATCTCATTTGTCCAGTCTCAGGTGTCATGTGTTTGGCAATAACCAGAAATCTAATAATCAGAAATCCCTCCCTCACCCACTAGATGAAGAGGAGGTGATCAAAACAGACTGGCCTTGAGACTTGTTTTGTCCAAGAGAGATCAGAGCAAGTGGCATTGTGCAGTTACAGGCTGGAGCTTAGCCTAAGAGGTCACTGATAGTCCTTCTTCTCTCTTGACACCCTTCCAAGCAGAGATGTGAACAAGCCCTGTCTACCCAGTGGTGTGACAAGGAAAACATGGCCCAGTTGCTCGGTCCACTACTGTTTTCCCAGATATAAACCAGCAAATACCAGGAAACAGAGCTCCTTCCTGACTTTGTTGCTGGGTACAGATTTAAGAGGGAACCCCAGCTGAGATCAGAGCAGTTGAACAGCTGAGCCCAACCTAAACTGCAGGTTCAAAGAATCACTAAATAAATAAATGTTCATTGATTTCAAGCATTAATTTTGGTGCTGGTTTATTACACAGCAATACACAACTGATTCATAGTCTACAGTGTTGTTGTTGTTGTTGTTTTTAAATAAAATGTTACAAAACATCCTTGCATCTCCAGCGTTACAGACTTAACATTCCAAGATTAGGTGGTATGTCATGGAAAGAACATGGGATTTGGAGATGGGAGAACTGGATTCTAGATCAGGAATTGCCACTTACAGGCTGTGTGCTATTTATTTGTTAAATGTCTAATCTTTTAGAACTTCAATTTTATAAACATTGAAAGGTATTGGATGATAAAGTAATAGCAATATGTTTTATTTTTGTTGATATTAGGGAGACCGTGCAACTGCTATTGCCCACGTCTTCCTACTGTAGACACTCACAGCCGAAGTTTTTGGTTTTGTTTTTAATATTAATTTACTGTCATGCTTACTGGCCAGTGGATCGTGGTATGTATCTTCCCTGTTTCAAAAAGAGGAAGGTCATTTTCCTATATCCAGTCTTTGGACTGCCTTCATGATTTCTCAGAAAGTAGTAGCATGTCATAGTTATTGAATTTGTAGGTTTTCTTAGACCTTGGGCAAATTATTTTTCTTGACTAAGAAGTATAGATTCTTTTATTACATTTTTCTCTCTAATATTGGGCTTCAGTTTCCTAAAACCCAATTTTGTTATAATATTTTCAGTCTTATGATTACTCCTGACAAAGAATACAGAAGCAGATTACCAAAGAGTCTAACAACCATTATACTTCAGAGCCACTAGCATCTTGCCTTAAACATATAAAGCCAGATCTTACATTTCCTGCTTTCTCTGAACTCTTAAATCTCTCTAGTCTGTCACTAGTGATGTAGTTTGGAATTTCCTTTTTCACTGCTTGATACATTTCTCTGGCTTCACCTCTTTATCCAAGTGCTACTTTTTTCTTCTTTTTGAACAATATTCCTCTATTGCTTTTTATTGTTTCCCTGATTTCCTGTAGATGGCTTCTCTGTGAGCCAAACCATTCCCTGTTATAGATCTCCATGATCCAGATTATTTTTCCTTCTTTTATATGTGAAGTCTTACTGATTCAGATTCTCTTCCACCTACTAGAACATCTTATTTATTTATTTATTTATTTATTTATTTATTTACTTACTTACTTACTTTTTATGTTTCAATATTAAGGCTCTCTTCATCTTCTTTGATGATACAAAAGAAAAAATACTGTAAGGCGAATATTTTGGAAATTTGTAAACATTTATTATGGACATCCTTGAAGGGGTAATAGAGACTCAGAAAGTTAAACTATTTTATTAAAGTTTATATAGCAGATAGATCCAAAATAGCAACAAAATTACCTTTTATAACAGTTCCAGATTATCCTGGAAGAAGGATTGTTACCACTAATTTCTAACTGTACATACTCATAACTATCCGATAGATTGAGTGTAAATAAGTGTATTTGAAGACTGAGATAGCTTGACTGTTCAGACTAATCTGCCTTCATTGTATTTACATTTGAAGATTACCTCTCATAAGGATAGCAAATTAATATAAAACTTTTGTATCCTTTTTAAATGATTGCTTTGGCAAACTCCTTATTTCTTCTTAGGCTTTTTTTCTAATACTCTCAAATTTGGAAATTGTAATTAATACTATTCATTTCTCATGTGAGCTCATTCAGTTCCATAATCACAAAACTATTACCAGATATATATAACCAATTTCCACTAATTAATGACAACTTGCAATAAACTTTAGAATGTGAAAAATGCAGCAAATAGAAAAAATTATTAGGATAATTTATAAAATAACATTTTCCCTCCTTTCAATTTTTACACATTTGTTCCTAACTATGAACATATCATTAGCTTTATTGGTTAAGGCCATTGGTGTTTACTGATTTAAATAATATAGCTTTGATTAAAACAGAAGTGACAAAATCAAGATTAAAAATAATTGGCTAAATCAAGTGAAATGGAAAATTTATACAAACAATGTACTTTGGATAACAATTCCCAAATTTAAATGTTACTAGGAAGCAAAGTACGGAGATTGGAAGATGTCTTCTGATGACCTTTTCCCCACCCACCCACCCCTTAAAAAAAGTAAATTAGCACTTGAGGTCCTCAACTGTAAAATTAAATCTGTAAACTTTTAGGTCAGATAGCTCAGTTCAATATAAAATGTATTCAAAATCATACCTGAATTAATACCTTTGCCTCTTTCAATACTTAGAATATTACATAATGTATGACTCATGTTTTTGCTGAATTTTTATAAAGTCACAAGATTTTACATCTGGAAAGTATCCTAGGATTCAGGTGGTCAAATCTCTCATATTATGAATAAAGAAAATGTTTCCAAAATTTAAAATAACTTCCTGAAGGCCACACAGAGAGTTGTGGGAAGAATTCAAATTACTTAAACTTAAGTCTGTGTTGTGTTTAACTTAATTAAAATTAAATCCACAAGAGACTGAATGTCCCTTTTTTCTTTAGTAGCCAAGTTACTATTTCTCAATATGATTCAATATTGTTTCTAACAAATCAAGAATATATTTTACATGTTATTGTACTGAAGTCCTTATTGGAAAAAAGCTCTGGAAAGTGAATTTGAGATCTTTTACAGGTGCAGATTATGTGGGTTGTTGGTTTCATTAAAAATCTGAAATACTTGTTTGAAAAATGGTGGACTGAACTCATGATAGAAAGAATATCAGCCTGTTCAGATGATTTGTTCAGATGATCACGGGACCGTATTTAGTTTGTTCTTACATGTAAGGCAATTCCTGGGAAGGAGAAAAGAAAGTTACAGGTTTGCAGACCTCAGTCCTCTTTTCTGAAGGAAGTTAAATATAAAAATGATGATATACATATGGCTATTTATGTGAACTAAACTGATACTTTTGCATATTTTATGTGAGATTATGATATCCACAAATATCTTTCTAGAATATTCATCCATAAGCAACTCTATAAACCTACATGATGATATTGACTATGTGTTAATTAAGTTTAGCATAAGAAATATTTCCTTGGGGTTGTTTTATGGGATCTGATGTCTTCAGGAGTCAGTGGAAAGTAGCTTTGAAGAAGTTGAATTTTTTTTAAAAAATCATGTGATGGGTTAAGAAAGAAAGAACTATAAAATAAGTACAAAGTATATATTGTAGGTGAAGTAATGGCTTGTATTTAGAAGAATTGAGAAGTGTATGCTTGGAAAATTGAGAAAGCTTGACTGAATTTTTTATACCAAATGCAGCTTCAGTAATTAGGATAGAAAATTAGAGGAAGTTGCTTTTTGCTGAATTGTTCATTTTGCCCCCTTAAGTTTGTACCAGTGCAAAATTGTCTTATTACAACTGAAATTACTGTAATATGATATATTGAATTATAATTAGTATAATTGAAATATAAAATATCTCCAATCTGCTTATTCAATACAATTGTTGCCATAGGAACAAGAAGAAACGTTAATTAGTGCATACTTTGCCTAAGAATGAATAACATGTACAGCATTTATTTTAGTATTTTATATGTATTTCATTACTATATGAGAAAAAAATTAATAGAAAACTAAGAATAGCTCTTTCCTGGGGATTTGACACTGTATTTTTAAGCAACAAAAAAAATTCTTTCATGCCAGCAGGAACCACAGATGTTTTCAAGTATTGATCTTCAGCAATTACAATTTTTAAACAGTGAGCAGATACATATCAAATATTTGTATAGGAGCCAGAAGGAGAAAAAGACAGGAGATTGGTTTGTTTTGCTTTGCTTTTTCACATAGACTGCCAAAACAGCAGTTTTTATCTTAGGCCATTAGGCCTGTGTTTTCTATACCTTAACATTTGTTTGGAACTTTAAATAAGTGTACCACCATTTTACCCCATGCACAGTCAGAGGTGATCATAGCTAAGTGATTTCTGTAGCTTCATTTATTAACATTGTTAGAAACTAACAATGTTCTGAAGCCAAAACATATCAGTGAGGGAAGAAGAAAAATTGACTGCAGCTATTACTAATACACAGACAAGGTAAAGTGGAAGAGAAGAAAGTATTAACATGCATATCCATGTTTGGACTGTTAGATTTAGTGCTAAGTATTCAAGCATAAGGTCATTGCTAACATGTTTATAGCAGGTAATTCCTCATTCTTCTGAAAATTCTTTGATACTTTTGTTCTTCTGTCCCTGTGTTAATATTTTATTGTTAAACATTTAAGACGTCTATTTATCTTACCTATCTTAAATAAATTTAGTATGATGCTATTCTCCATGTACATATCATAAATGTAAATGTTTCAAAGAAAGACCTTGAGCCATCATCATAAAGCCCAAATCACTAGTGGAATGCTGCTTATTCATCTCTTGTCCAGGAAAATAAAAAATACTGTCAGTTTTCCCCTTCCTTCTTACTTTCCTTGCTTCTAGTCTTCCTTCCTATGAATAAATGCACATTAGGAGATGGAAGGGGAAAATGATGGGGGGGAAGATGAACTTGAGAGACTATGGACTCCAGGGAAACAAACTGAGGATTTTAGAGAGGAAGGGTGGGGGGATGGGTTAGCCTGGTGATGGGTATTAAGGAGGGCACATATTGCAATGAGCACTGGGTGTTATATACAAACAATGAATCATGGAACACTACATCAAAAACTAATGATGTACTGTATGGTGACTAACATAACATAATTTTTTAAAAATTATCTTGGTATATGTTAAAACATATTAGGCCCTTTTAATATTAATTAATGCTACTGATATGACAAGTAAAAATGTTCTGTTAAAACTTCACACTATATTAAATTCTTTCAATTCTTGGGAATTTCTTCCAGGAAAATGCACTACTGTTCTGATCTTTCTGGGCTTTACGTGATCTTGGTTTCAAAAGGGGCTCTTGGAAATAACCTTTGAACCTGCTTTGATGGGCCCCTTGGGAAGCATTTTCTATATTTTAGTTATTAGTAAATAGCAGTAATTAGCACCAGTTAGGTGAGGAGCTCACCCTTCAGCATGGAACTACATATAAAGGGCATTATGACAACAGTATTTCAAAATATTCTATTTTCATCTCCTACTTCTTTTATTCTTCGTACTGTTTCCTCTAATTTCCTGGTTGTACTGGGGAGTTTTACCTAGAAACCAAGTTGCTAACCCTAATTAATATAGACTATGAAAAACCTTTTATACTTTTTTGTGAAGGAATCGAGTGGGTTTTTAGGCAAATTAATTCATATATATATATATATAGAGAGAGAGAGAGAGAGAGAGAGAGAGCTTAGTAATGTACTTAATGAGTCCAGATACTTACAGAAATGAAAGGCAGAAATGACCTAAAGTGTTATCTTCCCTGCCTCTTGAGAGCTCAATACAAATATGCTCCCTCTGACTACTTGTACAATAGTATCAGAGTGGTTGCTTTGATGTTTCTGTTTCCCACCAAACTATAACAATTTTTGTTTGCATAATATATAATTTATTTTAAAAATCTTCTACATAGTATTTCAATGAAGTATTTCACGTGAATGGAGAGTCAGTACTAAGTTTGCAAGCAAGCAGCTTCTGAATACACATCCACTTCTCCAGTGGTGAAATATCCAGGGGAAAATAGGCAAGAGCATAGGTAAGCGGGAAGATGCTCAAGACAATGAAGGTAGCCTCAGAAATAGCAATGTGGACTAGAAATATGGGAAGAGGGGCGCCTGGGTGGCACAGCGGTTAGGCGTCTGCCTTCGGCTCAGGGCGTGATCCCGGCGTTATGGGATCGAGCCCCACATCAGGCTCCTCCACTATGAGCCTGCTTCTTCCTCTCCCACTCCCCCTGCTTGTGTTCCCTCTCTCGCTGGCTGTCTCTATCTCTGTCGAATAAATAAAATCTTAAAAAAAAAGAAAAGAAAAAAGAAATATGGGAAGAGAAAGTGCTCGGCTTGACAACTTTTCTCCTGTTTTTCTTTTTTTACCTGTATGGGGTCACAATGAAAGTCAGTATGAGTGTCCTATGTTTTGAAAGTTTTAGGGGAGGACTTGTATTATACCTCTTCCAAAAGTCAGAATTAATCACGAGGTTGAGATATAATTCAATCATAGCTTTATTACTAAAAAAGTGATTAAAAAGTATGATGTCTGATCTGTGACTGAAATAGCTCACAGATAATTTATTCCAGAAGAAAACAGACTTACCTACCAAGTTACATACTACTGTAGACAATTCTAGTCCTCCTGCACCTTTCCTTGGGGAGCAGAACCCACTCCCTTAAGCTTGCCACATACATGAAAGCTGAGTAGAACATACCCTATCCGAAGGCACACAGGTTAAGATAGTAATGAGGATGGCAATACTAATGATGATGATGAGAGAGACAGAGAGAGATTAAAAGAAAGGAAGGGACCAATTTCCTTTTCCTCATACACCCCAAGCACATACTCATTCAGATGTCCTTCTCCCTTCCTTAGGGAAGAGTAGGAAAGGGGATGAAAAAGGCCAGGAGGAATATCCTAGTCTTTCATCTGTAAATGTGAGATCCAAGAAAAAAAATCTCTACCCCACCTTCTGGATCCATTTATTTATAATCACATCATAAGACAAGTGAATATAGAATGTTAAACTGAGTTAAATAGCTGATGAAAATTTTTCACAGATAACCTCAGGGGACTTGATATTAAAATAGAATGTATAGATCTATCTTCTAAATATTAAGATTGGACAAATTACAAGATCCAAATTAAGATTTCATAACCACCCCATAAAAAAGGTGGACAAAAAACTGTCCTCAAATTTATAAAGTAGCAAAACGGAACTATCATCTGAGGCCAAATAAAATCTCATAAGAAGACAGTACCCTGTAAGGTCACTCATCACTTTTGAAAGTTTAATCTTTAGCTTTGCAGGTACATGAAGTAATTTAACATTTTGATCTCTTAAAATGTGTTACTTTCTTAGGGATTGAATCATTGTAACCAAATTCACAGGAGACTAGTATGTTAAGAATCACAGATATAAATGAGAAATTTTAAGTCTGTAAGACATTTTGGAATATTAGTAATCGCTGATAATCAGTGGGATCCTCTTTATGTGCATTTTCCACATCTAAAGAAATTATCTTATAAATGACATTTATAATCACTTAAAAATTCTGCTTTCTTCTCTTCCAAATGAGTTGTAAGGTTGAGGTTAAGAAGGTCATGCATAAAAAAGTCTAATTTATTACCTGGTCCATTGTGAAAACTTAATGCATGTTAATTACTATTTAGTGTTATCTAGTACTTTTTAACCATTTTTTTAAATGCCAGACCATCTTCTAAGGATTTTTCATGTATTAACTCTTTCAGTGATCCTGGGACATTAATGCTACCATTAGTTTCACTTATATATGAGGGAATTAAGTCACTATGAGTTGACTGTTTCCCAGTCACACATTTGGTTCATGGTGGATCTAGATTCAGTCGAACTCAGGCATCTAATTTCAACACCCCATATAGACAGAAAAATTAGAATTACATGGTAAAAATATGATTAGAAAAAGGAGAGGTAGATGGTCTTAAAGAGTCTGGATTCTCAAGTTCTACCAGTTCTTTGCATCTAACACCACTGTAAATCCACCAAGAGTGGGTACTTGTATTCGTTGGTATGCCAAGCTCTCCATAGGCCAAAGTTAAGATGCAATAACTCTTAACTATTTTCATAGCCTCTTTGAAAGCTATTCCTTTTTTATTAATTTAATATTTTTCAGGTAATATACAGCACAGCTGATTAGAGTTTGGCCTTCTTATTTGAAATCACATATAATTTTCCAGGAAACGTACTTTAGTCAACGTAATGGGAGTTTGGGATAAAGGAACAGCTCCTTAGGTTTATATGTATGTTTTCGGTTTATTCCTCTAAAAATGAATTTTATCCGGTGAGAATTTAAGTTAAGTCTGGGCTGAGATAGCAAGGTATTTTCAATTTCTTGCTGAATGTTGTACTTATTTTCATCTTTGTTAATAATTTTGTCAGCCAGTTTAAATTTAATAAATACCAGATGCTAAATACACAGAAATAATAATAGTGCAATAGCAGACTATATGACTCACAGTTCAGGTCATCCGGCCTGAAATCTTAACTCTTCCTCTTGACTAACTAGTTGATCAAAGCATTTAAGTTCACCAGGTGTCCTTCCCTTCCCCAGCAAAATAGCAGTAATTTAAATGCAATTAACAGAGTTATATAAACTAATATATATAAATATCATTTATAAGTATATGTGTATACATATATGATGAAAGTTTTAAATGCTGCAGAATTTTGCTTTGTTTATAATTTCAAAGTCATACTTTAAATATTTTTTATCAGGTTAAGCAGATAACACTCTCACTTAAATATTTTTCAAAGTATTGATTACATCTACAACTATGCATAATGAGACAAACATGCAAGGTAACTTAAAACCTTATGCTTATTTTAAACTAATATTTTATTAATGTAATCCTAGTTTTCTTCAATACCAGTCTAATATAGAAAGGCCATTTTAATAAATTACATGAAATGCTTCCTTTAAAAAGCAAATTTTAATACTTTATATATAAATTTTAGCTTATTCAAAGGGTAAAAGTGGATTTACTGGTGATGAAGATGGAGAGATAAGAAACAGAAGAGTTCTGGGGCGACTGGGTGGCACAGCGGTTAAGCGTCTGCCTTCGGCTCAGGGCGTGATCCCGGCATTATGGGATTGAGCCCCACATCAGGCTCCTCCGCTATGAGCCTGCTTCTTCCTCTCCCACTCCCCCTGCTTGTGTTCTCTCTCTCGCTGGCTGTCTCTATCTCTGTCGAATGAATAAAATAAAATCTAAAAAAAAAAGAAACAGAAGAGTTCTGTTCTCTTCTAAATGAAAAAAGTATGATCGTCAAAATAAATTAAAAAATGAACAAACTTTTGGGAAAATAAAATTTCATCCTTAATTTTTTTCAACAACTTTTACAGAAAATAAATGGACATGTAATTCCATATGCATTGCAAAGAAAACTTGTTTCAAGGCTGTAATAATTTTCAGTTATAATTTTGTTTATTCAGATTTTTTAATATGAAAGATTTTAAAACCTTTTCAATAACATTTTGTTTGTATGTCATCCCTACTGTGTCAGTCCTGATTCCGTACAAGAAGCAGAAACTGCTTTTGATATTTTAAGCTGAAATGGAATAAATGCTTAGAAAATTGTCAGAAGGTGTTGAAGTGGGAGTCAAGGGACCACAGGGGCCACAGGACTTGCTGGGACTTGAACATACTTCTTTAAGTCTCAACTCTATTGCTCCCCACAAAGCTGCCTGTTAATCTGGTGAAGGCTTTGGAAAGTTGCAGTATCTTCTTGACATTTGGTTCTCCATGATTTCACTTGCCTGTAGAAAAACAGGAGTAGGCAGAGTGAGAACATTTATTGATTTTCACTCAAAATCTTACATGGAATTCTGTATTCAATTGTGGAATGAAATTCACTTCTAGAACCCTAGCAGGAAGAGGCCTGGGAACTAGAGTTTTTAGCTTCCTGAATTTACAGGACAAAAGGCCTATGGAATGAGATGGCCATTGAGCAGGCAATCCACAGAATGCTTTCAGTATTGCCCATGTTACAGAACTACAAATGAAATCAACAGATTTTCAATAGAGTAATGCACATAATTACACCTGCTAGGGATGTCTTAAAATAAATTACTAGGTCCTGGATTTCGGTTGTTTCCTGCAACAACTCATATGATAGATATGTTTTACCTGTATTACAAAGTCTAATAATAGAACTCAAACTTACATCTGATTCAAGACATAACATCTTTGCTTTCATTTCTTATCTTCCACTGAAGACAATATATAAGAATGCAAGGAAGAGGGATATCATTATATAATTCATCTTTGACCTGTTTTGTGAAAGAAATCACTCATAAAGAATGGCACTTTACTATTAATAAAACATTTACACCTTTTTGTTAACAATAAAAGATATCTTACATAATGCAGGACTAGTTAATTACTAAGTACCTCAGGCCCAGATGAATTCTTTGGTATTTCTAAACAATAAATTACTGTGATTGTTTAATCTAGCCTAATGTTTTAAAGTTGAACTCTGGAAGCTATTCTCAAAATATGGACCAAAGACCACAGATATGCTTCAAATGTATTGAAACCTAGAAGTTCTATCTTTGGTTCTTATGGCTAAATAGCAAGCAGTTTGTTTGACTTTTGTTTTATATATAAAAACTATTTATTAGTAATTTACCAAATTTTTGAGTTATTATAGTTTCTCAATGTGTGGAAAATCTGCTGCTTTTTAGCCCCTCTGGAACTCATACTGAAGAGCACAAATGCCAGGCATCTAAAAATATTACAGGAAAATTAATATCAGTAAGTACACCTTGCACCTTTTCAACTGCTATTAACTTAAAAAAATTTTCCAAACATGCATGCTATAAGATTTCACCTTTTCTGAATTACATCCGTTCTTTCTAATGGAAAAGCAACTTGAGTCATATAGTAGAAGTGGAATAATTTAGCTTTGGAGATTAACCTAGGACTGAATTTCCCAAAATGTGTTTATGATCATTAATGCCAAGGGATGATTTTAAAATACTTCAAAAGTTAAATGACTATGGTATATTCTGATTCGGAAAATTTAAGCGAGTTTCTCTACTATGGACTACACAGTCTTTAATATGCTAATAGGAATTATGACTCTCTAAGAGGCTTTTGTTGTATCTAGTATGTAGGTCATGTTTTCCAAATTTATTTCATCTTCCAATCTTTTTTTTAAAAAAAGTTCTATGAGTATGAGACTAGTACCCAATGAGAAACAATTCTTGGAAATATTGACCAAGGATGTCAATCCCTGTGCAACCCCTTCCTTTTCCACCTTCATTTTTCTTGTACCCATAAATTTCCATTATTAGGATGAGGAGTAAGAATTTGCTTGTTTGGTTGTTTTGTTTGGGTTTGGTTTTAGACCCCTTGCCTTTTGGATACATTTGAAATAATCTTATATTGTCACACACACACACACACACACACACACGCACAATACTTTATAAATCACCACATGTAAATATTATTTTCACCTTCCAAACCTAATAGATCCTGAATTACTTCCCAGAAATTATTAGCAAGTATTGGGTAATGTAGTGTTATAGCTAGAACTAGTTTAGGTAGTGTTGAAGTTCCTATATTGAACACAGTGAAGGAAAAAGCTAGAATAGGTAGAAACACACACTCACACATATGCACACATATAGGAAAGGAAATTTATAGGTGCAAATTAAATTGAAATTGTATTTATATTGGGTAGAAGTGAAGATCTGATTGATTATAAACTGTGTTTATTGTCTACATGCCTTTAAAAAAGTAAACTTTATGCAAAATTAAAAAAGGGGGGTTCCTGGGTGTTCAGTTGGTTAAGTGTCTGACTCTTGTTTCAGCTCAGGTCATGATCTTGGAGTCCTAGGATCCAGGCTCTGCGCTCAGTGGGGAGTCTGCTTGACATTCTCTCCCTCTGCCTGTCCCCCTGCTCATTCTCTCTCTGTCTCTCTCAAATAAATAATAAATCTTTTTAAAAAATAAAGTTTTAGACCTTTCTCTTCTGCAGTCACCACTCTTACTTATATCCCTTGCAATCTGGTTAGGAGATTGTTTTGTAAGTACTTAGAATTGTGAAAACAGATCTCTCTCTCTCTCTCTGTCTTCCTACATATCTTGATATGCATCTAAATATTCCACATTTTTTTAGTTTAATTTTAAAAACAACACAACATTGATAAAGAAAATTCCTGGGTTACATAATTTTTATATCTTGCAGTGGTTATATTAGGTATGCTAGTCACATTTCCAGCTTCTATGTGTTTTTCTGTGTCATAGAGTGACAGTTTCAATATAAATAAATCAATAGAGCTCCGTGCAAGTTACAAGAAATGATATACTTATATTCTATCTACCCTTTTCTATAATGATCTGAGAAGCTTCATACTTAAATCCATTACAAAAAGAGTGGTTGTTGTTGTTATTGTTGGCTTGGATTATGTAATTTAATTCTGGAAGTATTGATTGCTAAGGTAGTTATAAATCTGAAATAACCTTTATATTTTGTGAACTCAGATTCTTTTTCTTCCTACTTACAGGCTACCCCAACTGAGGAGCCTAGGATAGTCCACTAGTCATTAAAATCTTTAAAAATGGTCTCATCAAAGAAGAGAATCATGTTGTAATATATCATCAGTAATATAAATTACTGATAAACCTAGAAGAACTCTGCATTCCTTGATCTTGCCCAAAAGCCTCACACATGACAGTCCAAGACATTTTCCTTAGAGTTGTTTTAACAGAAGAAGGTCTCAAATCTTAAGAAAAATACTCTAATTTGAAAATATCAGTAATTTTCACCATACATATTACAGGTATTTGCAAGTAGAGTTTTCCTTTCTCTACATTGAAAACAAATTATTTTAAGACAAATGAAGCTTACCAAAGATTTTAAATAGATCTTTCTGAGAATGATTCATAATTAGCCAGGTCTTTTAATAATGTACTAGATTATTAAAGGCCTTCAATAGAGGGCTGGTCTACTCAACATAACTTTGTTAAAGAAGAAGCCATGAAAACAGGTGCACTCACACCACAAGCAACATAAAAACAGCGAGTGCACCATTATTCTTTCAGGCGTACACACACTGTGAAGTGATAAGCTTTTCTTTTTCCCTTTTAATTTTTTTTCTTTTCTCAGCAAAAACTATTTGCCTTTACCTAGCCTTCCTTGGAATTCATATGCACAATGGAGGGTAGAAGAAAGACTGAGATAAGAAGAAAGATAGGTAGAATATTACTTTAACACATCAACTTTATTGAGGCACAAATGACAATTATACTACATAAATATGATGTTTTGACCTATGGTATACAGCCTTGATGCCATCACTGCAATCAAGATAGTGAACATATCCAGCACCCCAGACTTTCCTCATTCCCATTTCAATCCATCCCCTTCCCCCTCTTCCCTGTCTTTGCCCTGCTTTCTAAGTAACCACTGCCACATTTCACTATAGTTTAGTTTGCATTTCAAAGAGTTTTATATAAACAGATCATATAGTATGCACTTCTTTTTTTTTCTTTTGGCACAATTATTTTGATATCATTCCATGGTGTTTTATATATCAATATTTTATTCTTTTTTATGGCTGAGTAGTATTCCACTCAATGGATTAAACCACAATGTGCTTATGCAATTCACCTGTTGAAGGATATTTGAATGTTTTCCAGATTGTTGGTAAATAAAAATAACCCTTCTGTGAACATGCATGAACAAGTATATTTTGTGTTTTTGCTTTATGATGTGGGTTTTTTCCTCCTGACACAAGATATACAATATCTTTTCCAAGACCCTTCTCCAACTCTGGCACTAACTAGGCATCTGATAATTCCATTCAATTCTGACACCATCTACCTGGTGTTAGTATCAGATCCCAGAAGTTGAAGCTTTCAGTCCCACAAGATTGTGCCCACTTCAGATACCAATCACAAATCTCGGGCCAATTGTATTTCTGACTGACCAGCTATAGATTGGAAGTTTCTCGTCCCTAGGTTTTCTAGATGACTCCCAGAATTCAGGAAGGCACTTTACTATGTTTATCGGTTTATTGCAAAGAATACAAATGAAGAGCTAAATGAAGAGGTACAAAGAACAGGATCTGAATGAGTTCTAAATGTAGAAGTTTCTGTCCCTATAGAGTCGGGGCACACTAACTTTCCAGTATGTGGATGTGATTACCAATTAAAGTCTCCAAACCCCATTATTTAGGGGTTGTCATGGAGGTTTCTTATGTAGGCACAACTGATTAGATCATTGGCTGTTGGTGATTAGCTTATCTCCAGCATTTCTTCCCCAGAGGTTGGGGGTAGGTCTGAAAGATCCAAGCTTCTGCTCAAGGCTTGGTCTTTCTGGTGTCCAGCTCCCATCCTAAAGCTTTCTAGGTGTCTGCCAAGAGCTGCCCCGTTAGAATAAAAAATGTTCCTATCACCCTTATAATGCAGGAAATTCCAAAGATTTTAGGAACTCTGTGCCAAGAACCTGGAACAAAGGTCAAATACATATTTCTTATTAGGCAACACTTGGCTAAATCTCAAAATGTAGAATGGCCGGCTCATACAGTGAGTTTACATTTAAATTTTTAATAAAGTGTTAAATTGTTTTTTGAGTGTTTGTGCAATTTTACATTGCTAACAGCCGTGTAGGAGGATTCTAGTTCCCACATCCTTGTCAACAGTACGGGCAGTCTGTTTTATTTTAGCTATTCTAGTAGGTATTTAGTGTTTAGTTTTAATTTGCATTTCCTTAGAGTTTAATGATGTTGAACATTCTTTTATGTGCTTGTTTGACATCTGTGTATCTTCTTTTTTTAAAGATTTATTTATTCATTTTAGAGAGAGAGAGTGCAAGAGCATGAGTGAGTGGGTGGGAGGGGCAGAGGGAGAGAATCTTCAAGCAGACTCCCTGAGTTCAGAACCCCATACAGGGTTTGATCTCACAATCCATGAGATCGTGAGCTCAAAACAAGAATCAGAGGTTCAAGCAACTGAGCCACCCAGGCACCCCACCCCCATTGGTATATCTTCTTTAGTGAAGTGTCTATTCAAAGATTTTGCCCATTTCTGATCTTGCTATTTAACTATAGTTACCATTTCAGTGTTCTCCATTCTTTTAAGAAGATACATATTTACATCAAGTATCTGTTTCCTCCTACCCGAAAGGCTTCCCTTAGTTTTTACAGTGGAGGTATGATGGTGATGAATTATTTCCATTTGGGATGTATGATGAAAGTTTTATTTTGCTTATATTTGGGAAGGTATTTTTACTGAGCATAGAATTTTATTTGGACAATTTATCTTTCATATTCTAAAGATGTTGTTCTAGTCTCTCTTGCATTGTTTCTGACATGAAATTTGCTGTTATCTGTTTTTGTTTCTCTGTAACATTTCTTTGTTCTCTGTGTACTTGTAAATTATCTCTTTGTCAATGATTTTGAGCAATTTTACTATGATATGCCTTAGTTCTGTTAACTTTACATTTCTTATACTCGCGTTTCTTGAATTTGTGGGTTCATTGAGCCTCTTGGTCCTATAGTTTTATGATTTTAATCAAACTTAGAATTTTTCTGGCCATTATTTCAATTTTTTAAAGAAATCCATCCTTGCTTCTACTTTAGGGACCCTATCATACAAATAGGAGGCTTGAAATTGTCCCATAGTTCACTGATGCTTTTTACACTTTTTTTGACTGTTTTCTCTTTGTAATTAATTTTATTTATTTATGTATTATTTTTTAATTATTAATTTTGAATATTTTCTATTGCTGTAGCTTCAAGTTTACTAATCTTTTCTTCTGCAATGTCTAACTTGCTGTTAGCAACATACAGTGGATTTTTCTCCCCACACAACTCTAGGAATTCATTTTAGGTCTTATTCATATATTCTATGTCTCTACTTAATTTTTTGAACATATGGAATACAGCTTATAATACTTTTTATATGCTTGTCTGTAAATGCTAACATCTGTGCAAGTTTTGGGTTAGTTTTCATTGGTTGATTTTTCTTCTCATATGTGTTATATGTTTCTGCTCATTGCATGCTTGGCAATCTTTGGCTGAATAGCAGACATTATTAATTTTAACTTTTTGTTTGCTGGATATTTTTTATATTATCATAAATATTGTTAAGTTTTGTTCTGGGGTAAGGTTAACTTAGTTAAAAATAGTTTGCTTTTTTTGAGCCATGTTTTTAGGATTTGTTAGAGGTGTTCAGAGCAGTTTGTAGTCTGGGGATAATTATTGCCCACTACTGAAGCAAGACCTTTCCGAACGTTCTACTACTACGTTTTTTCCAATCTTATTGCATTATTTCTGGTCCTGTGTACACTGGGAATTGTTTGCTCTAATCCTTTCAGATGTGTCTTCCTCTGGCCACAGGTAATTTCCTCACACTCATGCACTGAGCAGTCCTCAAGGGGTGCCCTCTGCACATCCCCACAGCTTTCTTTCAGGATTATTCTCTTTTCTCCAGTTCTCTGTGTTGTAAACTAGTAGTGCCTTGTTCTTCCCAGTTATTCAGCTCAGTCTCCTCAGGAAGTCTGTCTTAATCCTCGTGGGTTTGCTTTCCCGGTATTGTGGCCTGGAAACTTTCTGAAAGATATAAGCTGAGATAGTCATAGGGTTCATCTTGTTTGTTTCCCACCTCATAGTGTTCACTCTCCTTTATTCCCAGATGTGCAGCATCTTGAAAACAATTGTTTCATATACTGTCTCTGATTTTTGGTTGTTTCAGGTGAGCAGATAAATTCAGTTCATGTTACTGCATGTTGATGAAAAACAAAAATATGAATACACTTTTAAAATTTTATTGATATGTTTACTTCAACTTAAAAGTAAAGTACATATATTTGTGCATTATAATAATCCATTCAATCCTAAATTTCTATTTTCAACGTTTCCCTCATGATTTTTTAACTTTCTAGATGTCAAACTGATTTTAATTTAAATTATTTAGCACAAAGTAGTAGTGGGTTTCCTAAGGTAATAGACAGGAAGATGCATTTTACCATATAATTCAAGTAGTTAATATTTTTTAAGCATGTAATGAAAATTCTTTGTTAGTATGTTAAATAATTTTTTCTCATTACAAACTGAAACTGACTGCAACAATGCCATCATCCATCAAAAAGTTAACATGTGTTTATATAGGTTTTACATTCCTGTGACCACTGAGATACATATTTCCAGTGATTTGAACAAAGCTTTACTGTTTAGGTTCAGTAGAACTTATAGAACGAGTCTGGCTTCCTGGTAGGTGAAGCTTATTTTTTTTCTCTTTCAAAGATGCTTCTTTGGGTATTCTATATAAAAGGAAGGCAGAATCACTTTGCAAAAATAAAAGAAAACATTTGATTCTCTGTACCATAGAGTATTTGTGCATAAAGTGAATACAAAATTATATGGTAAAATTAATTAAAATTAATATTGTTCTATAAATAATACATTACCTGGTTTCTGTAATAGATATAAATATTGTGTCTTTCTGTTAAATATTTGACTCTTCTCGAGATTTTATTTATTTTTTTAAAGACTTTATGTTTTTATTTGAGAGAGAGCAAGAGAGGGGGGAGGGGCAGAGGGCGAAGGGGGAGCAGATGCCCCATTGAGCAGGGATTCCCAACACAGGCCTCAATCCCAGGACACTGGGATCATGTCCTGAGCCAAAGGCAGATGCTTAACTGGCTGAGTCTCCTAGGTGTCGCTCTTCTTGAGATTTTATATATCTGTTTACTTTTGTGGAAAGTGTAGATCATCCCATACATTTCTGTTAAGCTTAAGTATTTTATTCACAAAGCACTTTGAGATCAGTTAGTAAGAATAGTTTATATCATAAGTATAAATTTGTTCTGCTAATTTCATGAATATTAAAAACATCCTAGTAGAATAAGTCAAGCTTAAAAGATAAGTTACATTTCGACTGGATATTATAATTGAAGTATAAAACTGAAATATTCGGAGCCTGTACTTTTTTATACAGGTGGGTGTATTTTTGTTATATGACAAAATGGATTTTGCAAAGTACTGTTGCAGATGTGTTTTGAAATCCTCAGAAGACCTTAGTTGCAGTTACAGAGTTATTTGCAACAGGGTAAACTCTATCATGGGTAATTATGGAAAATTATATTGAGGCTTAGATAAATAATTTTTACTCTCTTTAGTGGCTTGTGCTTAAATATATATCTAGAGGAAAGATTGGTTTTACTAGGGAAAACCGTTTAATTAAAAATAACTCAGCTCTATTTTCTTTTTAATCTATATTGTTCTTTATAAGGGATACCAAGTAATTGTTTATTATTTAACATTTCGTGTATCAGCATAGGTTAAATATTGAACAAATGTAGAATTACTTATGATTTTTCTGTTAGGATGGGATTACCTATAAAGGGTTAGTAAACTCTTTGGGGAACGAACAAAAACATTTAGATGGTGAAGTGAAGTATTAATGTTTTCCTATCCTCATAAGCTGGGCTATGGATTCTGAGATTTGTTTGTTCTCTGACATAAGTCAAAGAATAAGATAAATGCTCATATGGACATGTTTTATGTTCCCATTCTCACCTACAGGTCTGGGTCATTTTGCCAACCAAGACAATATACTTGACCTTTTCAGTTTGCAACTTTACAGTTTATCATTATTTTGATTACTCCGATGTGAGAGAATGTACTGTCTATACAATTTCTCATCTGGTAAGTAGATCTGTAGCTTTTGATTTGAAAGTTATTACAAGAAATAGCAGTAGACACAATAAAAGACCCCAGTATTCTTCACCATAATGAGATGTTCTATATTATTTGTCATTACCGTGGGTGCAATTCCTCCGCTTCAATCACTGAGCTAATACTTAGGAGAAAAGATTATCTTCATTGTTCTTTGTGGAAACTACTGATGTTCTAGTACAGTACTTGAAATAGATATGGATCACTGATGGATATGGCATGGTTCATATTTAATCACATTAGCATTGGATTCACAGGATGAATTGTAGGCTCTGGGCTATGGTAGGTTTTGCCACCCTTTGGGCTTAAGACGCATGTGTGGCTCCATGTGTCAGATCTTGCTTGTCTGTGTTCTGACTACAGTGTCTCCTCCAGTCTACAGCATCTAAAGACAGTGAGGATGGTGGCAGACATCCTTCACCCTGTGTGCTCCTTGCCATCGGCACCCAGGGTGGCCATCTTAACCCTTTCACAGGCTTTATGCTATATATCAGGCGTTTTTGTGAGGATGGCTGTGACTTTCTCATCTAAAAGCTTTCAAGAGAACTGTTGCTCAGCAGTGACAAGAGGCCTTTCAGATTACTATCTGCTGTTGCCTCCGCTGTGATGAGGCCATGCTCTGTCCAGCCAATTTTAAGCCATGGTGAACAGGAACACATACTTCTGGAGCAAATCAGACTATTTTTTGCTTCACCCATATCTCCTTCCCTAATTTTTCCCACTGATAGCAATGTGTGTAAGACAGAGGTTTAATAAACTTTGAAGGGAATTACATTAGTAGGCATGCATTGATTATGATCTTGAAGGTTCAAGAGAAAACACAGTTGGAAAATGTGTCATTCTACCATAATGCTATAAAATTCTGACAGGAAATTTAACATGTCCAGAAAATTAATTATCATTTTTGTGTTTCTGCATGATCTGAGCAACACTTCTTTTCATGCTTACTGTCAATGAAGCACAGTGATAACTTTTGAGAGAATCACTGGAAGCCAATATTCTCAAGTGGCCCAATGAATAATGCAGCATCATGAACAGTGATAAATAGCACTAAATAAATGGTATTAGGAAATTACGTATGCAGAAGGAACTATGTTGTTTCAACACAATCAAGCTTTGAATAGCTATAGCATTTTGAGTAATAAGAGTTACAATTTTTTTTCCAGGATTAAGCATAAGAAATTGGCCAGAAATAGCATATTTGATAACAGAATAGGAGATTTGTGCATTTCTGTGTATATACATTTACCTCAAAATAACCATATAATAATAGTGATACCAATCATTGACTAAAGTTCTGTGAAGTGGGAAGAGGTACAGATGATATAAAATGAGAGAATGCTAATATTCTTGGAAAGGTGATGAGTAAATGGGTTTGCTTTTTATATATTTGAATTTTTCATGATAAACTTTTTTTAATTACTGAGAATCTTAAAATATGGACAAACAGAAACCAGTGCATAATTAAAATAAATATAAACATTGATCATAGTGAAATGGTGTTTAAACAAGGCATGTAAGGATGGTTCAGTATTTCGAAGTCCGTTTGTGTAACCCATCATTTCATTAGAGCTGATTAGAAGAATATATTGTATGATCATGTCCTTAGATGTAGAAATACATGGGGCCAACCCAAGAACACCACCAGAAATTAAGAGTGAGGGAGACCATTAATATAGCTAATAGAGGACTGTTTCCTTGGACAAATATGAGGGTCAAGGACGGTGAGTGAATCTGAAGGAATGAAATGGAAGTACTCTGTGAATACATTTCAAGTTCTTTTTCTTTTCTAAAGTTCTTAAATGAAAAATTGGTCTGTTTAAGTATTATAACTCAAATAAGGTCAACTTTAGTTATTTGCTTTTCCCTTGGGAATTATCTATCTCTGCTAAACTTAAATTTTTTTTTCATTAGAGGTCATTAAAATAGCCTCTTACAATTTTTTAAAAATTTCTGTTTTAATAGTTAACTTATGTCCTTTATTTCTTCTTTTGTGTATTTGCACCTTTTCCCCTTGTTCAAGTTAGCTAGTGGTTTGACTATTTTATTAATTTTTTTATGAACTGATATTTTTATTAATTAAATCTACTGTTTTCTATTTTCTACTTCATTAATCAAGGCTTTTTAATCTATTATTTCTTTCGTTATACTTTTTAAAATTTTCCTTGGTTGTTCCTTTTTACAATTTTTGAGGAGGGGATTCAACTTATTTATTTTTATTCTCTCATTTTTATAGATAAAACTGTCTGGAACAATGAATTGACCTCCTCTCCCCCTTTGTATTGCACCCATAAGTTCAGATAAGTGCTGTTTTTGTTGTTGTTATCTTTATACTTCAGTTTTTATTATTCTTTTTACCTAGATGTGTAATAGGATATCTATAAATATCCAAATTGAAGGACACTTCTGGGATTTGTGTGTGTGTGTGTGTGTAAATTCTAATTTTATTTCAGTATGATCAAAGATCAAAGGATGATGTCTATAATATTTACCCAGTAAATGCTAACTGGAAGTGTTCAGGGTCATTTTGACATATTCTCAATCACCAATGAAAATATTCTTTCTATACTATGGAAAGATATTTGCTGTTATCAAGGTTTAGTGGTCAACAAAAACTATATTTTTGTGAAATGTATCAATTTCTAATTCAACGCTGGCTGTGGTGAGAAGTAATAATACACACACACACACACACACACACACACACACACACACACACTGTCTCTTGCGTATATACAGGGCTTACTTCAGCTGTATGTATTCAAAATAAAATATTTGGGGTGAAGTCTAGATAATAGTATTTTCAAATTTAGGCGTGCTATTTCTACTGAAGAAAAAAAAACTAGGTTTTTTGTGGGAAGCTTTCTAGACAATTCAATTCATATTGGTGAGCTATATATGAGAGGAAATGCTTGTTGATTAATTAGGCAATTATTTGGCTTATTATTTTATTTAATAGGTAAGTAAAAGATAAGTTAAAATTTATATTAAGGGGCCACCACTTTTCTAACTAAGGACAGAAAAAATTTCAGGGATCTAATAAGAAAATAAAAACTCATGGTTGAAGGGGATTTGTTAGATGTGGCAGGGATTATCTTTTTAATAGTGTTAATTAGTTGCTTTTCCTTTCACAAGTAGGAGAGGAGCAGAATCTTTTTGGCAAAATATTCAGCATTATTAATCTTTTATCCTCCAATTTAGCAAAAAACTAATTTTAACAAACACCATATGAAAAGTGGCAAATATTATGAAGTATTATATGCTAATGCTCTTAGTTTTTTGCAAATATTAAAAATGTTTTATGATGGATAATTTCGATCTGGGAGGAAATAAGCATATAAATTAAAGATTTAATTATCTTTAATTTAGTAGAAAAGTAGTAATATAGTATCTAAAATAATAATTGAAAATCACAAACAGAAGTTTTAATATGTACTTTTTTAAAACTTGCAGAATATTATTCTCTTAGTTCAATCCTTTATTAAAAAACTCCAGTTTCAATACCAGTGTTTAGTTTTTTTATTAAGAAAAGGTCATATAAATTATTTTTCTGTGTCATTCATTGTAATATTGATAAGGTTTTTTAATATTCTCTACTAACTTCATAGCTCACATTTTCAACAGCGTCGCCATCCAAAAGCATTCCACATACCATATACAACCAATTCATATATGAACAAACTTACCAAGAGGTCCACTTTAGGTAAAATGTGAATTTAAAAAAATAGGACAATTTATTCAGACTTTTGATATTTATTAGGATAAATAATGAAACATGAAATACTAGTGGTTGTTTATAATACTTCTTATTCTTTGTGGATATTTTCTATTTTTAATTTATTGAGCATTCATCTTTTATAATTAAAAAAATTGCTCTCATAGAAAACTAATACTATATAGTAACACTGACAGTAATGGATAATTTGAAAGAAGGAATGGAACCCACACAAAAAATGGATTCTAATAATGGACTGTAATTGTGAGAGAGTTATATTTATAACAAGACATTTTGGAAGCAATATACTAAAAAAAAAAAGCTTAATTCTAGGTCTAGTAATATGTGCAATGCCTAGAAGTCTGATAGATGTATATTTTTGTTTCAAGAAGGCCTGTACTGAAGATAAAACACCTTATGCATGTGTATGCATGTGCACACACAAACACATACACACAGAGGTACATAGTGCCTTCTTCATAATACTCCTAATATTCTCCCTATTAAGAATTAAGAAACTTGTGTTCAAACATATATTGTCCTAGGTTGTTATGTTAGATGCATAAGGTTAAGAGCCATATACATGCTGTTCACATTGTCCATGTGAGATATTCATTTGTTCTTTCAATGAATGAGTTAATGTCTATGACCAGAAAACCTTGAGTTCATTTATCAGATTTCTACAGAGATAGTGAGACTAATAAAGAAGGACATGGCACAGAAAAATATTTGAGAGGAAGGAAAATAGAGTGAGACACCTATGGGTTGGTAATTCTACAGATAATATAGGCCAAGAATTGGAAAGTGGTAATCCCAAGTTATAGAATAGAATTAACCTGGACACTAGAGAAGTGGCTGCTATGGTAAGAGAGAGGCCCTCTTGCAGATGGAGTCAAAATACTTAGAATGAACACTTTAAAAACAATTTTGGCAAGGAGTGTCCTTGGCAATCCATATAGGTCTAGAAGCTATTTTACTAAGGTTAGGTAAAGGAGATCATGTGAGCCAGAAAGACTGATTTTACCATTCCAAAAATTCTCTCCATTCTGCAAAGTTGGACCATTTCAAGAAGAAATCTGTACATGTTTTTATTTAGGGAAATCTGAAGATTAGTCAAACTGCAGGGTAGATCTATCTTGGTGGGAAAACCAAGGTTTGGAGTTTAGTTTTTAGTTTGGTAGGTCCAGAAGCTAGATCTATCAGGTATATCCAGAAAAGACCATGTTCATTGCTCTGCTTTAATCTGAACAATAAGAAAATTGTGTAGTAAAAAATGGTTGTTTATTCATTAATGTAAGTGCACTTTTTCCTATGGCTTAGAAGAAATCATATTATAAGAAGACTTTTCTTGGCATAGAGAGATATTATGCCTTAATTAATATTTTATCCTAACCATGACAAAGCCCAATTCACTATTCTAGCCCTGAAATAGAATAAACCAATTGTGGAGATTTCTTAACGTTCCTGACAAAAACCTTCAATGTGGAAATGTATACAATATGAATGTAAGGAATGTTTACCTTCTCTTCTCCTAGAAGCATTTTTCTCCTCCCACACCATGAGAATTAGAGCTGTAGTCATTTATCTAGTAAATTGCACTGATACAAAAGGATAATAAAACATATTATCTACCTGAGATTGCCAACAGTTACAGCCTAGATTAAGCTCCTAAAATTAAACTCCCACAGTGTCAAGAAAATTGAAGCACTATCCCCTTAGATATTTGCATGTCAGTAGGATGAAGCCCCATTCTTCCTTTTGACTTTGGGGCTTATCTGGCTCTTAGAGATATGCATTTACATTCCAAAGAGTTAGAGTAAGAACCTGGGATCTTTACATCACATCTGCATAAAGCCACATTTTATTCCATCTTTTCAGGAGAGAAGGAGAAACACCTACCTCTTTCCCATATAAAAACAGAAGATACATGTTTCTCCATCCCACCCCTCCTCCAGAGTGAACCCACCACTCATGTAGAAAGTTTTCATGAACTCTCCAATGCCTTGCAGGTCTAGATGTGGCTGTTGATCTCGTTGTATCACGAATGAACTTTTCCTTGACTCAGGTGTCTCATGTTTTGTATATATCCGTATCCATACCTACATATACTATATGCATATACCTATATACACAAATGAGGTAACATCTCAGACCATTCATAGTTTTTGACAAAACACCTAACTAGAATCTGATATATTTTCTGAAACAAAAAATCTTTCTCTGAATACTAGTAGAATTTTGCATCCTACCACAGCTCCACCTACCTCTTTGTTGATATATTATTTCTTTAGATTATACATCTGAAGTTAACAGTAATTAAGTTATATTTCATTTCAACCTTTGATTGTCTTTTTCATGCTTCAGAATTTGGGGCCTGAGAAATAATCAGACTTTTAGAAACTTCCATGGATGGATATTCTGAATGAGAAATGAAATCACTGAAAGTTTTTGAAGAGGGCAATTACATATTCATATAGTGCATAAGCTGGATTTAAGATGGAAGAGCCTGGAGGTGAAACGGATCTGTTCAGAGCCTGTTAGTATAGTCCTAATGAGAAATAATGGAGCCCTCAATTAGGGCCAGTAGCAGTAGTTAGAAACCAGAATGTGAATTAGAAATGCAAGTACTTTATAAAAACCACTTAAAATAAGTGATTTCCTGTGAAAAATTATAATCCAAGTTTAATTTTAATAAGGAAAAACTGTTATCTCTGTGTCTGGTTATTTCTTTTGAATTTTACACCATTAACTACATAAATTGCAATTACAATGGCTGGACCTCTCTTCAAGTTGTCCTAAATACTTCTTAGACATATAAGAGATATATAACTTGAATGATTTAGGGAATGAAGGAATTAATCAAACAATTCCTATATGCTCAAATTTTCAGTTGCCTGCTAAATATTAAGTAAAAGCTTTCAAATCATTAAATACTGACATAAAATAAATCTGCTTAAACTTTAAGCATCTCAATTTTATATAGAAACTTTCAGTATAAGCAATTATTAACATTAGATAATACTTAAGATAAGTTATGTTTAAAAATTTAGTGACTTTTTAAGGGTTCTTGACTCATCTACATAACAATGGAAAGTCCTTGAGAGCAGAAATTTGTCTATTCATCACTATGTCTATGGCTGTTGGAACAATGTCTGCATTTAGTTCAATTTTAGTAAATAATTCTTGAATAAATGAATAAGGAAAAGCTCTCTAGAAATTTCATATTTTGAAAGCTCTTAATTTTTGAATTAATGGTTTTGAATAAATATATAAAAGCAAGTAAGTGGCCATAATATTAGGAATAGGAATAAAAAAGGTAATTTTAATTTTAGAAGCTTCTCAATGAGTGTGAATGAGGTCCTATAATAGGGTTCTCCAGGACTGATAGGATGTATGTGTGTCTTTGTATCTCTCTGTGTGTGTGTGTGTGTGTGTGTGTGTGTGTGTGTGTCTAGGGGTATTTATTTTAATGAATTGGCTCATGCAATTGTGAGGACTAGTAAATCCAAAATCTGCTAGAGACCCGGAAAGAGTTGATGCTCCATTCTTGAATCCAAAGGCAGCCTAGAGGCAGAATCCTCTCATGTTTTCTTTTAAGGCCTTCAACTGATTTGATAAGGCCCACTCGCATTATAGATGGTAATCTGCTTGGCTGAAAGACTACTGATTTAAAATATTAATCACATTTTCAAAATTACTTTATAATTAAATTATAAACCAAGTGTGGACTTGGATTATAGCATCTAGACCGGTTTTAGACTAAACAACTGGTCACAATAACCTATCCAAATTAACACATAAAATCAACCATCATAGCTCTCCATGGTGAAGGATAGATTTTTTTTTTAGTAGTGTTGAGTATAATGATGTAAATATTATGGGAATGTTATAAGTGCATTAATACAATAATACAGGTTTTTGAGATATTGTGAATGATTCATGTTATATTTTGCTGTCATACCAAAAATAGTTCCTTGTGAACCTCCATACACCCAGTAGAAACTACAGCATTATTAAAAATCTGCTGTTAAGGGGCGCTTGGGTGGCACAGCGGTTAAGCGTCTGCCTTCGGCTCAGGGCGTGATCTCGGCGTTATGGGATCGAGCCCCACATCAGGCTCCTCTGCTATGAGCCTGCTTCTTCCTCTCCCACTCCCCCTACTTGTGTTCCCTCTCTCGCTGGCTGTCTCTATCTCTGTCAAATAAATAAATAAAATCTTTTTAAAAAAAATCTGCTGTTAAATTACTGGTGTAGGTGAATCTACACTTTTCTGAGTACAATGTGGTTGAAATTCTCTACATTTTACCTCATTATTATTCAGTTCTTTTCTTAGTTCATTTTTCTTAAAATCCTCTTGTTTTTTGAAATCCTTTAGGTGATGATTTGCTCTGCTTGTCAAACTCTAGGACAGTTTTACATATGATGGCTCTTCAATGTGCTTTTCAATAATTATTAGCATAAAAAACTAAAACTAAAATGACGATTTTGTTGGAAGGAAAATATTGAAGGCCATCTCTTACATTCAGACACAGTATTAGAAGGTGCAACCTTCTCACCAAGGGAATAATGTCTTTTCTGATCAGGGCATGGATCTTTTACTCTGCTATCGGCTTTTAAAAGCATATCTGTGATTAAATGAAAGAATGAAGAATAAAAGTATACCACTGACTGCTGGAGGCCATGATAATTCCCTTCTTCTTCCCCCAAACTGCAGCACTGAACCATGAGAGCTATTATTTCATTAGCCAAAACTTTTTATCCTCAAAGCAAACTCTTACTGTAAGGTTACTGAATTCTGGGAATGTCAAAAACAAAAGAAGTTGTCCTTCTGAATGGAATGTTTTCCTCCTTGTAAAAGTCTCCAAAATTTATTCATAGCATTGCCTTGCTTAGGGTTCCAGCACTTTGTATTCTCTAAGAAGGTTTACTCAAGCTAAATTCCAAAATATTCAGCCAGTGCATTTGCGGCCTCATCTTACAAATGTTCATCAGTGCAGTCCCAGATGGATTTGCTTGGTACAAAAGGAGCAATTGATTGTGAATGAGTTTTACTTTTTCTAGCAAATTCTTTTTTGAATATGGTTACATGTGTCTAGGGACAAAAATTTTTGTAAGAAATTGATACTCTGCCTCTCTCCTATTCTGATAAAATGGAGATACGGCAAGAAATATGCCCCCAAAGGATTCATAAATACGGAATAAGGCTGCCTGTGAGGATTGCTTATAGCTATAAATGGTTTATAGAAGCCAGATTTGAAATTCGTTGGATCTCTGTCAAAAATAATATTGTTAGTGTGTGGGATAGATTTGAGCCTAGGTTTGAGCCCAGGTAAGCACAAGCACAAGTTTCACCTGTAGGTCAGTGACATGATTCTCTGTTATGCAAAGACTGTGAGTTTCTCTCTTTCTGTATTTCCCAGTGAAAAACAATATTACTAAAGTAAAAAGATATTAATAATAGTAATGTTATCCCCACATCACACACACAGACATACACATTCAAACACACACACATTAGATAATTGGTATAATTTAAGAAAAAACTGAAAAATGAAATTTAAATAAATCACTTTTTAATGGCATAAATTCACCAGTAAAGGAACTGAATAATATTACCAGGAAATTGTGTTTTCTTCTGTGAGATTTGCAAATGTATAGAAGTTTTCATACATTCTCTATATATCTAAAAAAATGAAAAAAAGAAAATGTTTGCTTTATATATAGATATATAGATATATAGATATATATAGATATATAGATATATAGATATATATAGATATATATATATAATGCTCTATATCTGTTCTAATTATTCTTCTTATTTTCTTGGTGCACTCTAACTCAGTTGTCTACGAGTTCATTGTAAACATCCTGGTTCTTAGCACATAACAGTACAAATTTTCAAGAACCCCTTGCCCTTGTGCTTATTTGATATAGATTGATGTCAATCCTGTTATTAAAAGTATTCTGGTTTTTTTATTTACTAATTAATTCTTCCCAGTATTTAATGACATTTACAGAGAGAAGAAAGTTTTAATTATTTTGAGCTTGAATCCTTACTTTGTGATTTAAGCTGTTTATTAGTCTGTTTCTCATAACAAGCCTTTAAATGTATGGCAATTATTATGGTTGATCTCCTTGCTGTGCAAGTTTTATATAGCCTTAATTTAGTAAATTTTTCTTTTTGTTGATACTAATAATAGCACTACCTGTGGTTTACAGGCCCCTTAATTTCAGGCCCAGCTGCACATAGGCAACTCTATTCACCAGTTCTAGCTATGTCAACTTCTGTGTTAGGTAATCAACCAGTTATATTTTTTTCATTATGTATCAAAGCAATATAGTCCTTTCATTTCCACTGAGTAACGCTTGCTTTAATACTATTTCCAAGTGAGTCCAAATGTCCTGAGCTAACTAGTGAAAATAACATCTTTTGAAAAATATTCACTTCTAAAGCCTTGCTAGGTGTTGGTTAAGATAAAAAGACATTAACTTTTCCCAACAATTTCCATTGTAACTGTGAGTACAAAAGGATAACATCTCATTTAAAAAATGTAGACTCTGAGAGAACAAACCAAACTTTAAGGGATATTTTGGTTACTCTTTGAAGTTCAAGGAAACAGAAAAAATGAGTAACAAAACCGAGAGACTGGGTTCTTTCAAGAAGAATGTGGTAAACATAATGTAATCCTATAGAAACAAAGAGCTATAGAGGCAGAGGAAAGACTACTGACTCTGTCAGATCAGTGATAATTTGACAGCAGTTTTGTTCAGTGTTGTGTAAATTAGAGTTTGCCTAGGAGGAAGAAGGAGATGCATGGAAACAAAGTTGCGTGCTGAAATCACTTTAGGGCCCAGAAATTCACTATGTAGGGGCCAACCTGAAGAGGGGCCACTGTGGCATGAACAGTATTTTGAGTTAAGAGCAATCAAAACCCAGCAGATTGAAGAGTTCTTTACCTTCTCTTCAACTCCCTGCCTATAGCAGGAAGAGAGCGATTAAGAAAGGTTCCTCTTTACCTAGGAAACTTACCTGCATAATAGGGCAAACTTTGTTTTCCAGACATCTCCTTTCACCTTCTGTCTAATGGTCTGTCCCCCCTTTGTATCCTCAGACCCCCTACACCTCTCCTTAACTCATATAAGCATCATGTTGCTTCACTGTCTTTGGAATTTCCATGTCTGTGTGGATTGCCCATACATACACCATTAAATTTGATTTTCTCCTATTAATCTGTCTCACGTCAATTTGATTCTTAGTCCAGCTAGAAGGACTTTGAAGGCCAAGGAAATTCTT